>NW_026734570.1:0-310074 GCF_949786415.1 Peromyscus eremicus | reverse complement strand
AAGACGAGTCACTATTGTGCTCCAATTGCCTTACACAGTGCAAATAGCACTCACGTCTGTTCCCAGCAAGTAGAGTGTATCGGACTGAAGAGGAGCTACTGTTCTTGTCAGTTTCCTAAGCAGACTTGAACTAGATATGGCCTTGTGTGTAGGAAGCACAGTTTTTTTGTTCTGAGCAAGCTCACTTTTCGGAACACATAGGAAACACAGTAGAGTAGAAGAGTGCTCTTTTCTCAAAAGCAGAGTGTGTTTCTTGTAAGGCGAGCTAGCGTTTGTTTCCCAGTCCTAAATGGATTTGAGTCACATGCAGTTTTTTGTCCTACGAGCAAGAGTTGTTTTCTCCTAAGACAAGTCACTATTGTGCTCCAATTGCCAAACACAGTGCAAATAGCACCCGCATATGTTCCCCGCAAGTACTGTGTATTGGACTGAAGAGAAGCTACTGTTCTTTTCAGTTTCCTAAGCAGAGTTGAACTAGTTATGGCCCGTGTGTAGGAAGCACAGTTCTTTTGTTCTGAGCAAGCTCACTGTTCTGGCCCTATAGGAAACACAGTAGAGTAGAAGAGTGCTCTTTTCTCTAAAGCAGAGTGTGTTTCTTGTAAGGCAAGCTAGCGTTTGTTTCCCAGTCTTAAATGGAGTTGAATCACATGCAGTTTCTAGTCCTAAGAGCAAGAGTTTTTTTATGGTAAGAAGAGTCACTATTGCGCTGCCATTGCCATACATAGGACAAAGAACACTGGCGTCTGTTCCCAGCAAGTACAGTGTATTGGACTGAAGAGGATCTACTGTTCTTGTCAGGTTCCTAAGCAGATTTGAACTAGAAATGGCCGTGTGTGTAGGAAGCACAGTTCTTTTGTTCTGAGCAAGATCACTGTTCGGACACCATAGGAAACACAGTAGAATAGAAGAGTGCTCTTTTCTCAAAAGCAGAGTGTGTTCTTGTAAGGCGAGCTCACGTTTGTTTCCCAGTCCTAAATGGAGTTGAATCACATGCAGTTTCTTGTCCTACGAGCAAGAGTTGTTTGCTGGTAACAAGAGTCACTATTGTGCTCCAATTGTCATACACAGGGCAAATAGCACTGGCGTCTGTTGCCAGGAAGTACAGTGTATTGGACTGAAGAGGATCTACTGTTCTTGTCAGGTTTATAAGCAGAGTTGAACTAGATATGGCCCGTGTGTGTAGGAAGCACAGTTCTTTTGTTCTGAGCAAGCTCACTGTTCTGGCCCTATAGGAAACACAGTAGAGTAGAAGAGTGCTCTTTTCTCTAAGCAGAGTGTGTTTCTTGTAAGGCCAGCTAGCGTTTGTTTCCCAGTCCTAAATGGAGTTGAATCACATGCAGTTTCCTTTCCTACGAGCAAGAGTTGTTTTCTGGTAAGAAGAGTCACTATTGTGCTCCAATTGTCATACACAGGGCAAATAGCACTGGCGTCTGTTCCCAGTATGTACAGTGTATTGGACTGAACAGGATCTACTGTTCTTGTCAGGTTCCTAAGCAGAGTTGAACTAGATATGGCCGTGTGTGTAGGAAGCACAGTTCTTTTGTTCTGAGCAAGCTCACTGTTCTGGCACTATAGGAAACACAGTAGAGTAGAACAGTGCTCTTTTCTCAAAAGCAGAGTGTGTTTCTTGTAAGTCGACCAGCGTTTGTTTCCCAGTCCTAAATGGAGTGGATTCACATGCAGTTTCTGGTCTTACGAGCAAGAGTTGTTTTCTGGTAAGGAAGTCACTATTGTGCTCCCATTGCCCTACACAGTGCAAATAGCACTGGCGTCTGTTCCCAGCAAGTACAGTGTATCGGACTGAAGAGGAGCTACTGTTCTTGTCAGTTTCCTAAGCAGAATTGAACAAGATATGGCCCGTGTGTGTAGGAAGCACAGATCTTTTGTTCTGAGCAAGCTCACTGTTTGGACCACATAGGAAACACAGTAGAGTAGAAGAGTGCTCTTTTCTCAAAAGCAGAGTGTGATTCATGTAAGGGGAGCTAGCATTTGTTTCCCAGTCCTAAATGGAGTTGAATCCCATGCATTTTCTGGTCCTACAAGCAAGAGTTGTTTTCTGGTAAGGAAAGTCACTTTGCGCTCCCATTGCCATACACAGTGCAAATAGCACTCGCGTCTGTTCCCAGCAATTACAGTGTATCGGACTGAAGAGGAGCTACTGCTCTTGTCAGTTTACTAAGCAGAGTTAAACTAGATATGGCCCGTGTGTAGGAAGCACAGTTCTTTTGTTCTGAGCAAGCTCACTGTTCTGGCCCTACAGGAAACACAGTAAAGTAGAAGAGTGCTCTTTTCTCTAAAGCAGAGTGTGTTTCTTGTAAGGCGAGCTAGCGTTTGTTTCCCAGTCCTAAATGGAGTTGAATCACATGCAGTTTTTTGTCCTACGAGCAAGAGTTGTTTTCTGGTAAGAAGAGTCACTATTGCGCTGCCATTGCCATACACAGGACAAATAGCACTGGCGTCTGTTGCCAGGAAGTACAGTGTATTGGACTGAAGAGGATCTACTGTTCTTGTCAGGTTTATAAGCAGAATTGAACTAGATATGGCCGTGTGTGTAGGAAGCACAGTTCTTTTGTTCTGAGCAAGCTCACTGTTCTGGCCCTATAGGAAACACAGTAGAGTAGAAGAGTGCTCTTTTCTCTAAGCAGAGTGTGTTTCTTGTAAGGCCAGCTAGCGTTTGTTTCCCAGTCCTAAATGGAGTTGAATCACATGCAGTTTCCTTTCCTACGAACAAGAGTTGTTTTAAGGTAAGAAGAGTCACTATTATGCTCCAATTGTCATACACAGGGCAAATAGCACTGGCGTCTGTTCCCAGTATGTACAGTGTATTGGACTGAAGAGGATCTACTGTTCTTGTCAGGTTTATAAGCAGAATTGAACTAGATATGGCCCTGTGTGTAGGAAGCACAGTTTTTTTTTGTTCTCAGCAAGTTTACTGTTCGGACCCCATAGGAAACACAGTAGAGTAGAAGATGCTCTTTTCTCTAAAGCAGATTGTGTTTCTTGTAAGGCGAGCTAGCAATTGTTTCCCAGTCCTAAGTGGCGTTGAATCACATACAGTTTCTGGTCCTACGAGGAAGAGTTGTTTTCTGGTAAGGAAAGTCACTATTGCGCTCCCATTGACATACACAGTGCAAATAGCACTCGCGTCTGTTCCCAGCATTAACAGTGTATTGGACTGAAGAGGAGCTACTGTTCTTGTCAGTTTCCAAAGCAGAGTTGAACTAGATATGGCCCGTGTGTGTAGAAAGCACAGTTCTTTTGTTCTGAGTAAGCTCACTGTTCTGGCGCTATAGGAAACACAGTAGAGTAGAAGAGTGCTCTTTTCTCTAAAGCAGAGTGTGTTTCTTGTAAGGCGAGCTAGCGTTTGTTTTCCAGTCCTAAATGGAGTTGAATCACATGCAGTTTCTGGTGCTACGAGCAAGAGTTTTTTATGGTAAGAATAGTCACTATTGTGCTGCCATTGCCATACACAGGACAAATAGCATTGCCGTCTGTTCCCAGCAAGTAGAGTGTATTGGACTGAAGAGGATCTACTGTTCTTGTCAGGTTCCTAATCAGAATTGAACTAGATATGGCCGTGTGTGTTGGAAGCACAGTTCTTTTGTTCTGAGCAAGCTCACTGTTCTGGCCCTACAGGAAACACTTTAGAGTAGAAGAGTGCTCTTTTCTCAAAAGGAGAGTGTGTTTCTTGTAAGGCGAGCTAGTGTTTGTTTCCCAGTTCTAAATGGAGTTGAATCCCATGCAGTTTCTGGTCCTAGGAGCAAGAGTTGTTTCTGGTAAGAAGAGTCACTATTGTGCTGTCATTGCCATACACAGGACAAATAGCACTGGCGTCTGTTCCCAGGAAGTAGAGTGTATTGGACTGAAGAGGATCTACTGTTATTGTCAGGTTCCTAAGCAGAATTGAACTAGATATGGCCGTGTGTGTAGGAAGCACAGTTTTTTTGTTTTGAGCAAGCTCACTGTTTGGACCCCATAGGAAACACAGAAGAGTAGAAGAGTGCTCTTTTCTCTAAAGCAGATTGTATTTCTTGTAAGGCGAGCTAGCATTTGTTTCCCAGTCCTAAATGGAGTTGAATCACATACAGTTTCTGGTCCTACGAGCAAGAGTTGTTTCCTGGTAAGGAAAGTCACTATTGCGCTCCCATTGACATACACAGTGCAAATAGCACTCGCGTCTGTTCCCAGCATGTACAGTGTATTGGACTGAAGAGGAGGTACTGTTCTTGTCAGTTTCCTAAGCAGAGTTGAACTAGATATGGTTGGTGTGTGTAGGAAGTACAGTTCTTTTGTTCTGAGCAAGCTCACTGTTTGGACCCCATAGGAAACACAGTAGAGTAGAAGAGTGCTCTTTTCTCAAAAGAAGAGTGTGTTTCTTGTAAAGCGAGTGAGCTTTTGTTTCCCAGTCCTAAATGGAGTTGAATCCCATGCAGTTTCTGGTCCTACGAGCAAGAGTTCTTTTCTCGTAAGAAGAGTCACTGTTGTGCTGCCATTGCCATACACAGGACAAATAGCAATGTTGTCTGTTACCAGCAAGTACAGTGTATTGGACAGAAGAGGATCTACTGTTCATGTCAGGTTCCTAAGCAGAATTGAACTAGATATGGCCGTGTGTGGAGGAAGCACAGTTTTTTTGTTCTGAGCAAGCTCACTGTTCGGACCACATAGGAAACACAGTAGAGTAGAAGAGTGCTCTTTTTTCAAAAGCAGAGTGTGTTTCTTGTAAGGCGAGCTAGCGTTTGTTTCCCAGTCCTAAATGGAGTTGAGTCACATGCAGTTTCTGTTCCTACGAGCAAGAGTGGTTTTCTGGTAAGAAGAGTCACTATTGTGCTCCCATTGTTTTACACAGGGCAAATAGCACTGGCGTCTGTTCCCAGCATGTACAGTGTATTGGACTGAAGAGGATCTACTGTTCTTGTCAGGGTCCTAAGCAGAATTGAACTAGATACGGCCATGTGTGCAGGAAGCACAGTTCTTGGTTCTGAGCAAGCTCACTGTTCTTTCCCTGTAGGAAACACAGTATTTTAGAAGAGTGCTCTTTTCTCAAAAGCAGAGTGTTTTTCTTGTAAGGCCAGCTAGCGTTTCTTTCCCAGTCCTAAATGGAGTTGAGACACATGCAGTTTTTCGTCCTACGAGCAAGAGTTGTTTTCTGGTAAGAAGAGTCACTATTGCACTACCATTGCCATACACAGTGCAAATAGCACTTGCATCTGTTCCCAGCAAGTACAGTGTATTGGACAGAAGAGGATCTACTGTTCTTGTTTGTTTTCTAATCAGAGTTGAACTAGATATGGCCCGTGTGTGTAGGAAGCACAGTTCTTTTGTTCTGAGCAAGCTCACTTTTCGGACCCCATAGGAAACACAGTAGAGTAGAAGAGTGCTCTTTTCTCAAAAGCAGTGTGTGTTTCATGTAAGGCAAGCTAGCATTTCTTTCCCAGTCCTAAATGGAGTTGAATCACATGCAGTTTCTGGTCCTACGAGCAAGAGTTGTTTTCTGGTAAGGAAAGTCACTATTGCGCTCTCATTTACATACACAGTGCAAATAGCACTCGCGTGTGTTCCCAGCTATTACAGTGTATCGGACTGAAGAGGAGCTACTGTTCTTGTTAGTTTCCTAAGCAGAGTTGAACTAGATATGGCCCGTGTGTGTAGGAAGCACAGTTCTTTTGTTCTCAGCAAGCTCACTGTTCTGGCCCTATAGGAAACACTTTAGAGTAGAAGAGTGCTCTTTTCTCAAAAGCAGAGTGTGTTTGTTGTAAGGCGAGCTAGCGTTTGTTTCCCAGTCCTAAATGGAGTTGAATCCCATGCAGTTTCTGGTCCTATGAGCAAGAGATCTTTTCTCGTAAGAAGAGTCACTATTGTGCTGCCATTGCCATACACAGGACAAATAGCACTGTTGTCTGTTCCCAGCAAGTACAGTGTATTGGACTGAAAAGGATCTACTGTTCATGTCAGGTTCCTAAGCAGAATTGAACTAGATATGGCCGTGTGTTTAGGAAGCACAGTTTTTTTGTTCTGAGCAAGTTCACTGTTCGGACCACATAGGAAACACAGTAGAGTAGATGAGTGCTCTTTTCTCAAAAGCAGAGTGTGTTTCTTGTAAGGCGAGCTAGCGTTTGTTTCCCAGTCCTAAATGGAGTTAAATCACATGCAGTTACTGGTCCTACGAGCAAGAGTTGTTTTCTGGTAAGGAAGTCACTATTGAGCTCCCATTGCCATACACAGTGCAAATAGCACTCGCGTCTGTTCCCAGCAAGTACAGTGTATTGGACTGAAGAGCAGCTTCTGTTCTTGTCAGTTTCCTAAGCAGAGTTGAACGAGATATGGCCCGTGTGTGTAGGAAGCACAGTTCTCTTGTTCTGAGCAATCTCACTGTTCTGGCCCTATAGGAAACACAGTAGAGTAGAAGAGTGCTCTTTTCTCTAAAGCAGAGTGTGTTTCTTGTAAGGCGAGCTACCGTTTGTTTCCCAGTCATAAATGGAGTTGAGTCACAGGCAGTTTTTGTTCCTACGAGCAAGAGTTGTTTTCTGGTAAGAAGAGTCACTATTGCGCTCCAAATTCCATACACAGTGCAAATAGCACTCGCGTCTGTTCCCAGCAAGTACAGTGTATTGGACTGAATAGGAGCTACTGTTCTTGTCAGTTTCCTAAGCAGAGTTGAACTAGATATGGTCCATGTGTGTAGGAAGCACAGTTCTTTTGTTCTGAGCAAGCTCACTGTTTGGACCCCATAGGAAACACAGTGGAGTAGAAGAGTGCTCTGTTGCTGTAGAATTTCTCTCCAGCTCCCACCACCATGTCCCGCCAGTCTCAGAGCCCACTTATAAAATAAACACACAGACTCTTACATTATTTAAACTGCTTGGCCATTAGCTCAGGCCTGTTATTGTCTAGCTCTTACTCTTATATTTAGCCCATTTCTATTAATCTTTACTTTGCCACATGGCTCATGGCTTACTGGTACCTTACATCTTCCTTGTCCTGATGGCGGCTGGCAGTGTCTCTCTCTCAGCCTTCCACTTCCCCGCTTTATTCTCCTCCTTGCCCCGCCTACACTTCCTGCCTAGCCAACGGCCAATCAGTGTTTTATTGATTAATTAGCAACACATTTGCCATACATCCCACAGCACTTCCCCCTTTTTTTTTTTTCAAAAAGGAAGGTTTTAACCTTAACAAAGTAAAATTACATATAATTTGGCAATTTGGGCGTAGCTTCTCTTACTACTTCCTGCTGGAAGGGGGCGCTGTATCTTGTGGGGAAACAAAAAAAAATTTAGAATTATGGAATAGTCCATGAGGCTGTATCGTCTGAGCCAGATGCCTTTAAACCATTCTGGATGTTGGATCATCTGGGCCATGATGTCATAGGAGACCTTCAGGGGGTCTTGGCTGGTCAAACCTGATGTATCTTAATCTTGAACAAATCCATAGCCTCTGGCTTTCTGTGGAAACAAAAGAGACTCTTTTCCAAAGCAACATATCCTTACTTCCAAATTTTGAAGTCAAGGTATCTTTAAAATATACATTTTGGCATAACTCTACAGCTTTTACAATCAAATGGTTTTCTGCAGTTAAAAGTCCCAACGACAACACAATCCAGATTCTCTGTGTAATATCCATTTTTACGTGGCTTATTTTTTATACTACCTTTACTGTCTCTTTAATGACTTTATTTTTTAAAACTATGTATTTGTTTCTATAACTCTATATATCACCTTTTTTGTCTCTTTCAAGCCTACATATCTTTTACACACATTGTAAAGTATTACATCTGAATCTGTCTTATTATGAATCTATTGCTTTAAACTGCAGCAGCTGTGGCTGCTGGCTCCGCCCACCTCAGATTCCCAACATGGCTACGTTTTCCGCCAGCTCTGGGAGCCATCAACTCTCAGAAATAGTGGGTCTCTGCTTCTATCAAAGCAGCGTGTAGCCCAGAAATCTCTTTTTGTTTTGTTTTGTTTTGTTTTGTACTAGCAAAGGCTAAATCCACCACACAGCTTAATGTGCCACTTGCAGAGGCCTCATTCCCGCCATACTGCAGGTCAAGCATGCACGCCAGGAACCCGCCATAGTAGCTCAAACACGCAGGCTGCCACTAGCTTGAAAGAGACAACTAGGAGCTGTTTTTAGCTCCGTTTTAGAATCTTTTTTCTCAGTTTTTAGGTGGAAACTCTTGCCAACACATTGGACGCCATTTGTTGCTGGAGAATTTCTCTCCAGCTCCCACCACCAAGTCCCGCCAGTCTCAGAGCCCACTTATAAAATAAACACAAAGACTCTTACATTATTTAAACTGCTTGGCCATTAGCTAAGGCCTGTTATTGTCTAGCTCTTACTCTTATATTTAGCAGATTTCTATTAATTTTTACTTTGCCACATGGCTCATGGCTTACTGGTACCTTACATCTTCCTTGTCCTGATGGCGGCTGGCAGTGTCTCTCTCTCAGCCTTCCACTTCCCGGCTTTATTCTCCTCCTTGCCCCGCCTACACTTCCTGCCTAGCCAACGGCCAATCAGTGTTTTATTAATTAATTAGCAACACATTTGCCATACATCCCACAGCAGTGCTCTTTTCTCAAAAGCAGAGTGTATTTCTTGTAAGGCGAGCTAGCGTTTGTTTCCTAGTCCTAAATGGAGTTGAATCACATGCAGTTTCTGGTCCTACGAGCAAGAGTTGTTTTCTGGTAAGGAAAGTCACTATTGCGCTCCCATTGCCATACACATTACAAATAGCACTCGCGTCTGTTCCCAGGAAGTACAGTGTATTGGACTGAATAGGAGCTACTGTACTGTCAGTTCCCTAAGCAGAGTTGAACTAGATATGGTCCGTGTGTAGGAAGCACAGTTCTTTTGTTCTGAGCAAGCTCACTGTTTGGACCCCATAGGAAACACAGTAGAGTAGAAGAGTGCTCTTTTCTCAAAAGCAGAGTGTGTTTCATGTAAGGTGAGCTAGCATTTGTTTCCCAGTCCTAAATGGAGTTGAATCACATGCAGTTTCTGGTCCTACGAGCAAGAGTTGTTTTCTGGTAAGGAAAGTCACTATGGCGCTCCCATTGCCATACACAGTGCAAATAGCACTCGCGTGTGTTCCCAGCTAGTACAGTGTACCGGACTGAAGAGGAGCAACCGTTTTTGTCAGTTTCCTAAGCAGAGTTGAACTAGATATGGCCCGTGTGTGTAGGAAGCACAGTTTTTTTTTTTCTGGGCAAGCTCACTGTTCTGGCCCTATAGGAAACACTTTAGAGTATAAGAGGGCTCTTTTCTCAAAAGCAGAGTGTGTTTCTTGTAATGCGAGCTAGCGTTTGTTTCCCAGTCCTAAATGGTGTTGAATCTCATGCAGTTTCTGGTCCTACGAGCAAGAGTTGTTTTCTGGTAAGAAGAGTCACTATTGTGCTCCCATTGCCATGCACAGAGCAAATAGCACTCGCGTCTGTTCCCAGCAAGTACAGTGTATCGGACTGAAGAGTAGCTACTGTTGTTGTCAGTTTCCTAAGCAGAGTTGAACGAGATATGGCCTGTGTGTGTAGGAAGCTCAGTTCTTTTGTTCTGAGCAAGCTCACTGTTTTGACCACATAGGAAACACAGTAGAGTAGAAGAGTGCTCTTTTCTCAAAAGCAGGGTGTGTTTCTTGTAAGGCGAGCTAGTGTTTGTTTCCCAGTCCTAAATGGAGTTGAATCACATGCAGTTTCTGGTCCTACGAGCAAGAGTTGTTTTCTGGTAAGGAAAGTCACTATTGCACTCCCATTGACATACACAGTGCAAATAGCACTCACGTCTGTTCCCAGCAATTACAGTGTATCAGACTGAAAAGGAGCTACTGTTCTTGTCGGTTTCCTAAGCAGAGTTGAACTAGATATGGTCCGTGTGTAGGAAGCACAGTTTTCTGTTTTGAGCAAGCTCACTGTTTGGACCCAGTAGGAAACACAATAGAGTAGAAGAGTGCTCTTTTCTCAAAAGCAGAGTGTGTTTCTTGTAAGGCGAGCTAGCATTTGTTTCCCAGTCCTAAATGGAGTTGAATCACATGCAGTTTCTGGTCCTACGAGCAATAGTTGTTTTATGGTAAGAATAGTCACTATTGCGCTGCCATTGCCATACACAGGACAAATAGCACTGGCGTCTGTTCCCAGCAAATACAGTGTATTGGACTGAAGGGGATCTACTGTTCTTGTCAGGTTCCTAAACAGAATTGAACTAGATATGGCCGTGTGTGTAGGAAGCACAGTTCTTTTGTTCTGAGCAAGCTCACTGTTCTGGCCCTACAGGAAACACAGTAGAGTAGAAGAGTGCTCTTTTCTCAAAAGCAGAGTGTATTTCTTGTAAGGCGAGCTAGCGTTTGTTTCCCAGTCCTAAATGGAGTTGAGTCACATGCAGTTTCTGTTCCTAGGAACAAGAGTTGTTTTCTGGTAAGAAGAGTCACTATTGTGCTCCCATTGTCATACACAGGGCAAATAGTACTGGCGTCTGTTCCCAGCATGTACAGTGTATTGGACTGAAGAGGATCTACTGTTCTTGTCAGTTTCCTAAGCAGAATTGAATAGATATGGCCCCTGTGTGCAGGAAGAATAGTTCTTTTGTTCTGAGGAAGCTCACTCATCTGGCCCTATAGGAAACACAGTATAGTAGAAGAATGCTCTTTTGTCAAAAGCACAGAATTTTTCTTGTAAGGCGAGCTAGCATTTCTTTCCCAGTCCTAAATGGAGTTGAGACACATGCAGTTTTTGGTCCGATGAGCAAGAGTTTTTTTCTGGTAAGAAGAGTCACTATTGCACTTTCATTGCCATACACAGTGCAAATAGCACTTGCATCTGTTCCAAGCAAGTACAGTGTATTGGACTGAAGAGGATCTACTGTTCTTGTCAGTTTTTTAAGCAGAGTTGAACTAGATATGGCCCATGTATGTAGGAAGCACAGTTCTTTTGTTCTGAGCAAGCTCACTGTTTTGGTCCTATAGGAAACACAGTTGAGTAGAAGAGTGCTCTTTTCTCAAAAGCAGAGTGTGTTTCTTGTAAGGCGAGCTCGCATTTGTTTCCCAGTCCTAAATGGAGTTGCGTCACATGCAGTTTTTGGTCCTACCAGCAAGAGTTGTTTTCTGGTAAGAAGAGTCACTATTGCGCTCCAATTGCCATACACAGTGCAAATAGCACTCGCGTCTGTTCCCCACAAGTACAGTGTATTGGACTGAATAGGAGCTACTGTTCTTGTCAGTTTCCTAAGCAGAGTTGAACTAGATATGGTCCGTGTGTGTAGGAAGCACAGTTCTTTTGTTCTGAGCAAGCTCACTGTTCTGGCCCGGTAGGAAACACTGTAGAGTAGAAGAGTGCTCTTTTCTCAAAAGCAGAGTGTGTTTCTTGTAAAACGAGCTATCGTTTGTTTCCCAGTCCTAAATGGAGTTGAATTACATGCAGTTTCTGGTCCTATGAGCAAGAGTTGTTTTCTGGTAAGAAGAGTCACTATTGTGCTCCCATTGTCATACACAGGGCAAATAGCGCTGGCGTCTGTTCCCAGCATGTACAGTGTATTGGACTGAAGAGGATATACTGTTCTTGTCAGGTTCCTAAGCAGAGTTGAACTAGATATGGCCGTGTGTGTAGGAAGCACAGTTCTTTTGTTCTGAGCAAGCTCACTGTTCTGGCCCTATAGGAAACACAGTAGAGTAGAAGAGTGCTCTTTTCTCTAAAGCAGAGTGTGTTTCTTGTAAGGTGAGCTTGCGTTTGTTTCCCAGTCCTAAATGGAGTTGAGTCACATGCAGTTTTTGGTCCTACGAGCAAGAGTTGTTTTCTGGTAAGAAGAGTCACTATTTCGCTCCAATTGCCATACACAGTGCAAATAGCACTCGCGTCTGTTCCCAGCAAGTACAGTGTATTGGACTGAATAGGAGCTACTGTTCTTGTCAGTTTCCAAAGCATAGTTGAACTAGATATGGTTCGTTTGTGTAGGAAGCACAGTTCTTTTGTTATCAGCAAGCTCACTGTTCTGGCCCTATAGGAAACACAGTAGAGTAGAACAGTGCTCTTTTCTCAAAAGCAGAGTGTGTTTCTTGTAAGGCGAGCTAGGGTTTGTGTCCCGGTCCTAAATGGAGTTGAATCACATGCAGTTTCTGGTCCTACGAGCAAGAGTTGTTTTATGGTAAGAATAGTCACTATTGCGCTGCCATTGCCATACACAGGACAAATAGCACTGGCATCTGTTCCCAGCAAGTACAGTGTATTGCACTGAAGAGGATCTACTATTCTTGTCAATTTCCTAAGCAGAATTGAACTAGATATGACCGTATGTGTAGGAAGCACAGTTCTTTTGTTCTGAGCAAGCTCACTGTTTTGGTCTTAATGGAAACACAGTTGAGTAGAAGAATGCTCTTTTCTCAAAAGCAGAGTGTGTTACTTGTAAGGCGAACTCGCGTTTGTTTCCCAGGCCTAAATGGAGTTGAGTCACATGCAGTTTTTTGTCCTACGAGCAATAGGTGATTTCTGGTAAGACGAGTCACTATTGTGCTCCAATTGCCATACACAGTGCAAATAGCACTCGCGTCTGTTCCCAGCAAGTACAGTGTATAGGCCTGAAGAGGAGCTACTGTTCTTGTCAGGTTCCTAAGCATAGTTGAACTAGATATGGTCCGTGTGTGTAGGAAGCACAGTTCTTTTGTTCTGAGCAAGCTCACTGTTCTGGCCCGGTAGGAAACACTGTAGAGTAGAAGAGTGCTCTTTTCTCAAAAGCAGAGTGTGTTTCTTGTAAAACGAGCTATCGTTTGTTTCCCAGTCCTAAATGGAGTTGAATTACATGCAGTTTCTGGTCCTATGAGCAAGAGTTGTTTTCTGGTAAGAAGAGTCACTATTGTGCTCCCATTGTCATACACAGGGCAAATAGCGCTGGCGTCTGTTCCCAGCATGTACAGTGTATTGGACTGAAGAGGATATACTGTTCTTGTCAGGTTCCTAAGCAGAGTTGAACTAGATATGGCCGTGTGTGTAGGAAGCACAGTTCTTTTGTTCTGAGCAAGCTCACTGTTCTGGCCCTATAGGAAACACAGTAGAGTAGAAGAGTGCTCTTTTCTCTAAAGCAGAGTGTGTTTCTTGTAAGGTGAGCTTGCGTTTGTTTCCCAGTCCTAAATGGAGTTGAGTCACATGCAGTTTTTGGTCCTACGAGCAAGAGTTGTTTTCTGGTAAGAAGAGTCACTATTTCGCTCCAATGGCCATACACAGTGCAAATAGCACTCGCGTCTGTTCCCCGCAAGTACAGTGTATTGGACTGAATAGGAGCTACTGTTCTTGTCAGTTTCCAAAGCATAGTTGAACTAGATATGGTTCGTTTGTGTAGGAAGCACAGTTCTTTTGTTATCAGCAAGCTCACTGTTCTGGCCCTATAGGAAACACAGTAGAGTAGAACAGTGCTCTTTTCTCAAAAGCAGAGTGTGTTTCTTGTAAGGCGAGCTAGGGTTTGTGTCCCGGTCCTAAATGGAGTTGAATCACATGCAGTTTCTGGTCCTACGAGCAAGAGTTGTTTTATGGTAAGAATAGTCACTATTGCGCTGCCATTGCCATACACAGGACAAATAGCACTGGCATCTGTTCCCAGCAAGTACAGTGTATTGCACTGAAGAGGATCTACTATTCTTGTCAATTTCCTAAGCAGAATTGAACTAGATATGACCGTATTTGTAGGAAGCACAGTTCTTTTGTTCTGAGCAAGCTCACTGTTTTGGTCTTAATGGAAACACAGTTGAGTAGAAGAATGCTCTTTTCTCAAAAGCAGAGTGTGTTACTTGTAAGGCGAACTCGCGTTTGTTTCCCAGGCCTAAATGGAGTTGAGTCACATGCAGTTTTTTGTCCTACGAGCAATAGGTGATTTCTGGTAAGACGAGTCACTATTGTGCTCCAATTGCCATACACAGTGCAAATAGCACTCGCGTCTGTTCCCAGCAAGTACAGTGTATAGGACTGAAGAGGAGCTACTGTTCTTGTCAGGTTCCTAAGCAGAGTTGAACTAGATATGGTCCGTGTGTGTAGGAAGCACAGTTCTTTTGTTCTGAGCAAGCTCACTGTTTGGACCCCATAGGAAACACAGTAGAGTAGAAGTGTGCTCTCTTCTCAAAAGCAGAGTGTGTTTCTTGTAAGGCGAGCTAGCATTTGTTTCACAGTCTTAAATGGAGTTGAATCCCATGCAGTTACTGGTCCTAGGAGCAAGAGTTGTTTTCTGGTAAGAAGAGTCACTATTGTGCTCACATTGTCATACACAGGGCATATAGCACTCGCGTCTGTTCCCAGCAAGTACAGTGTTTTGGACTGAAGAGGATCTACTATTCTTGTCAGTTTCCTAAGAAGAATTTAACTAGATATGACCGTGTGTTTAGGAAGCAACATTCTTTTGTTCTCAGCAAGCTCACTGTTCTGGCCCGATAGGAAACACAGTAGAGTAGAAGAGTGCTCTTTTCTCAAAAGCAGAGTGTGTTTCTTGTAAGCTAGGTAGCGTTTGTTTCGCAGTCCTAAATGGAGTTGAATCACATGCAGTTTCTGGTCCTACGAGCAAGAGTTGTTTTCTGGTAAGGAAGTAACTGTTGTGCTCCCATTGCCATACACAGTGCAAATAGCACTCGCGTCTGTTCACAGCAAGTACAGTGTATCAGACTGAAGAGGAGCTACTGTTCTTGTCAGTTTCCTAAGCAGAGTTGAACTAGATATTGTCCGTATGTAGGAAGCACAGTTTTTTTTTCTGAGCAAGCTCACTGTTTGGACCACATAGGAAACACAGTAGAGTAGAAGAGTGCTCTTTTCTCTAAAGCAGATTTTGTTTCTTGTAAGGCGAGCTAGCAATTGTTTCCCAGTCCTAAATGGCGTTGAATCACATACAGTTTCTGGTCCTACGAGCAAGAGTTGTTTTCTGGTAAGGAAAGTCACTATTGCTCTCCCATTGCCATACACAGTGCAAATAGCACTCGCGTCTGTTCCCAGCAAGTACAGTGTATCGGACTCTAGAGTAGCTACTGTTCTTGTCAGTTTCCTAAGCAGAGTAGAACTAGATATGGCCCGTGTGTGTAGGAAGCACAGTTCTTTTGTTCTGAGCAAGCTCACTGTTCGGACCCCATAGGAAACACAGTAGAGTAGAAGAGTTCTCTTTTCTCAAAAGCAGAGTGTGTTTCATATAAGGCGAGCTAGCATTTGTTTCCCAGTCCTAAATGGAGTTGAATCACATGCAGTTTCTGATCCTACGAGCAAGGGTTGTTTTCTGGTAAGAAGAGTCACTATTGCGCTGCCATTGCCATACACAGGACAAATAGCACTGGCGTCTGTTCCCAGCAAGTACAGTGTATTGGACTGAAGAGGATCTACTGTTCTTGTCAGGTTCCTAAGCAGACTTGAACTAGATATGGCCGTGTGTGTAGGAAGCACAGTTTTTTTGTTCTGAGCAAGCTCACTCTTCGGAACACATAGGAAACACAGTAGAGTAGAAGAGTGCTCTTTTCTCAAAAGCAGAGTGTGTTTCTTGGAAGTCGAGCTAGCGTTTGTTTCCCAGTCCTAAATGGAGTTGAGTCACATGCAGTTTTTTGTCCTACGAGCAAGAGTTGTTTTCTGGTAAAGTAAGTCACTATTGTGCTTCCATTGCCATACACAGTGCAAATAGCACTCGCGTCTGTTCCCCGCAAGTACAGTGTATTGGACTGAAGAGGATCTACTGTTCTTGTCAGGTTCCTAAGCAGAATTGAACTAGATATGGCCGTGTGTGTAGGAAGCACAGTTCTTTTGTTCTGAGCAAGCTCACTGTTCGGACATCATAGGAAACACAGTAGAGTAGAAGACTGCTCTTTTCTCAAAAGCAGAGTGTGTTTCTTGTAAGGCGAGCTAGCGTTTGTTTCCCAGTCCTAAATAGAGTTGAATCACATGCAGTTTCTGGTCCTACGAGCAAGAGTTGTTTTATGGTAAGAAGAGTCACTATTGCGCTGCCATTGCCATACACAGGACAAATAGCACTGGCATCTGTTCCCAGCAAGTACAGTGTATTGCACTGAAGAGGATCTACTATTCTTGTCAATTTCCTAAGCAGAATTGAACTAGATATGACCGTATGTGTAGGAAGCACAGTTCTTTTGTTCTGAGCAAGCTCACTGTTTTGGTCTTAATGGAAACACAGTTGAGTAGAAGAATGCTCTTTTCTCAAAAGCAGAGTGTGTTACTTGTAAGGCGAACTCGCGTTTGTTTCCCAGGCCTAAATGGAGTTGAGTCACATGCAGTTTTTTGTCCTACGAGCAATAGGTGATTTCTGGTAAGACGAGTCACTATTGTGCTCCAATTGCCATACACAGTGCAAATAGCACTCGCGTCTGTTCCCAGCAAGTACAGTGTATAGGCCTGAAGAGGAGCTACTGTTCTTGTCAGGTTCCTAAGCAGAGTTGAACTAGATATGGTCCGTGTGTGTAGGAAGCACAGTTCTTTTGTTCTGAGCAAGCTCACTGTTCTGGCCCGGTAGGAAACACTGTAGTGTAGAAGAGTGCTCTTTTCTCAAAAGCAGAGTGTGTTTCTTGTAAAACGAGCTATCGTTTGTTTCCCAGTCCTAAATGGAGTTGAATTACATGCAGTTTCTGGTCCTATGAGCAAGAGTTGTTTTCTGGTAAGAAGAGTCACTATTGTGCTCCCATTGTCATACACAGGGCAAATAGCGCTGGCGTCTGTTCCCAGCATGTACAGTGTATTGGACTGAAGAGGATATACTGTTCTTGTCAGGTTCCTAAGCAGAGTTGAACTAGATATGGCCGTGTGTGTAGGAAGCACAGTTCTTTTGTTCTGAGCAAGCTCACTGTTCTGGCCCTATAGGAAACACAGTAGAGTAGAAGAGTGCTCTTTTCTCTAAAGCAGAGTGTGTTTCTTGTAAGGTGAGCTTGCGTTTGTTTCCCAGTCCTAAATGGAGTTGAGTCACATGCAGTTTTTGGTCCTACGAGCAAGAGTTGTTTTCTGGTAAGAAGAGTCACTATTTCGCTCCAATGGCCATACACAGTGCAAATAGCACTCGCGTCTGTTCCCAGCAAGTACAGTGTATTGGACTGAATAGGAGCTACTGTTCTTGTCAGTTTCCAAAGCATAGTTGAACTAGATATGGTTCGTTTGTGTAGGAAGCACAGTTCTTTTGTTATCAGCAAGCTCACTGTTCTGGCCCTATAGGAAACACAGTAGAGTAGAACAGTGCTCTTTTCTCAAAAGCAGAGTGTGTTTCTTGTAAGGCGAGCTAGGGTTTGTGTCCCGGTCCTAAATGGAGTTGAATCACATGCAGTTTCTGGTCCTACGAGCAAGAGTTGTTTTATGGTAAGAATAGTCACTATTGCGCTGCCATTGCCATACACAGGACAAATAGCACTGGCATCTGTTCCCAGCAAGTACAGTGTATTGCACTGAAGAGGATCTACTATTCTTGTCAATTTCCTAAGCAGAATTGAACTAGATATGACCGTATTTGTAGGAAGCACAGTTCTTTTGTTCTGAGCAAGCTCACTGTTTTGGTCTTAATGGAAACACAGTTGAGTAGAAGAATGCTCTTTTCTCAAAAGCAGAGTGTGTTACTTGTAAGGCGAACTCGCGTTTGTTTCCCAGGCCTAAATGGAGTTGAGTCACATGCAGTTTTTTGTCCTACGAGCAATAGGTGATTTCTGGTAAGACGAGTCACTATTGTGCTCCAATTGCCATACACAGTGCAAATAGCACTCGCGTTTGTTCCCAGCAAGTACAGTGTATAGGACTGAAGAGGAGCTACTGTTCTTGTCAGGTTCCTAAGCAGAGTTGAACTAGATATGGTCCGTGTGTGTAGGAAGCACAGTTCTTTTGTTCTGAGCAAGCTCACTGTTTGGACCCCATAGGAAACACAGTAGAGTAGAAGTGTGCTCTCTTCTCAAAAGCAGAGTGTGTTTCTTGTAAGGCGAGCTAGCATTTGTTTCACAGTCTTAAATGGAGTTGAATCCCATGCAGTTACTGGTCCTAGGAGCAAGAGTTGTTTTCTGGTAAGAAGAGTCACTATTGTGCTCACATTGTCATACACAGGGCATATAGCACTCGCGTCTGTTCCCAGCAAGTACAGTGTTTTGGACTGAAGAGGATCTACTATTCTTGTCAGTTTCCTAAGAAGAATTTAACTAGATATGACCGTGTGTTTAGGAAGCAACATTCTTTTGTTCTCAGCAAGCTCACTGTTCTGGCCCGATAGGAAACACAGTAGAGTAGAAGAGTGCTCTTTTCTCAAAAGCAGAGTGTGTTTCTTGTAAGCTAGGTAGCGTTTGTTTCGCAGTCCTAAATGGAGTTGAATCACATGCAGTTTCTGGTCCTACGAGCAAGAGTTGTTTTCTGGTAAGGAAGTAACTGTTGTGCTCCCATTGCCATACACAGTGCAAATAGCACTCGCGTCTGTTCACAGCAAGTACAGTGTATCAGACTGAAGAGGAGCTACTGTTCTTGTCAGTTTCCTAAGCAGAGTTGAACTAGATATTGTCCGTATGTACGAAGCACAGTTTTTTTTTCTGAGCAAGCTCACTGTTTGGACCACATAGGAAACACAGTAGAGTAGAAGAGTGCTCTTTTCTCTAAAGCAGATTTTGTTTCTTGTAAGGCGAGCTAGCAATTGTTTCCCAGTCCTAAATGGCGTTGAATCACATACAGTTTCTGGTCCTACGAGCAAGAGTTGTTTTCTGGTAAGGAAAGTCACTATTGCTCTCCCATTGCCATACACAGTGCAAATAGCACTCGCGTCTGTTCCCAGCAAGTACAGTGTATCGGACTCTAGAGTAGCTACTGTTCTTGTCAGTTTCCTAAGCAGAGTAGAACTAGATATGGCCCGTGTGTGTAGGAAGCACAGTTCTTTTGTTCTGAGCAAGCTCACTGTTCGGACCCCATAGGAAACACAGTAGAGTAGAAGAGTTCTCTTTTCTCAAAAGCAGAGTGTGTTTCATATAAGGCGAGCTAGCATTTGTTTCCCAGTCCTAAATGGAGTTGAATCACATGCAGTTTCTGATCCTACGAGCAAGGGTTGTTTTCTGGTAAGAAGAGTCACTATTGCGCTGCCATTGCCATACACAGGACAAATAGCACTGGCGTCTGTTCCCAGCAAGTACAGTGTATTGGACTGAAGAGGATCTACTGTTCTTGTCAGGTTCCTAAGCAGACTTGAACTAGATATGGCCGTGTGTGTAGGAAGCACATTTTTTTTGTTCTGAGCAAGCTCACTCTTCGGAACACATAGGAAACACAGTAGAGTAGAAGAGTGCTCTTTTCTCAAAAGCAGAGTGTGTTTCTTGGAAGTCGAGCTAGCGTTTGTTTCCCAGTCCTAAATGGAGTTGAGTCACATGCAGTTTTTTGTCCTACGAGCAAGAGTTGTTTTCTGGTAAAGTAAGTCACTATTGTGCTTCCATTGCCATACACAGTGCAAATAGCACTCGCGTCTGTTCCCCGCAAGTACAGTGTATTGGACTGAAGAGGATCTACTGTTCTTGTCAGGTTCCTAAGCAGAATTGAACTAGATATGGCCGTGTGTGTAGGAAGCACAGTTCTTTTGTTCTGAGCAAGCTCACTGTTCGGACATCATAGGAAACACAGTAGAGTAGAAGACTGCTCTTTTCTCAAAAGCAGAGTGTGTTTCTTGTAAGGCGAGCTAGCGTTTGTTTCCCAGTCCTAAATGGAGTTGAATCACATGCAGTTTCTGGTCCTACGAGCAAGAGTTGTTTTATGGTAAGAAGAGTCACTATTGCGCTGCCATTGCCATACACAGGACAAATAGCACTGTTGTCTGTTCTCAGCAGTACAGTGTATTGGACTGAAGAGGATCTACTGTTCTTGTCAGGTTCCTAAGCAGAATTGAACTAGGTGTGATGGTGTGTGTAGGAATCACGTTTTTTTTTTTTGTTCTGAGCAAGCTCACTGTTCGGACCTCATAGGAAACACAGTAGAGTAGAAGAGAGCTCTTTCCTCTAAAGCAGAGTGTGTTTCTTGTAAGGCGAACTAGCGTTTGTTTCCTAGCCCTAATTGGAGTTCAATCACAGGCAGTTTCCGGTCGTATGAGCAAGAGTTGTTTTCTGGTAAGGAAAGTTACTATTGTGCTCCCATTGCCATACACAGTGCAAATACCACTCGCGTCTGTTCCCAGCAAGTACAGTGTATTGGACTAAATAGCAGCTACTGTTCTTGTCAGTTTCCTAAGCAGAGTTGAACTAGATATGGTTGGTGTGTGTAGGAAGCACAGTTCTTTTGTTCTGAGCAAGCTAACTGTTTGGACCCCATAGGAAACACAGTAGAGTAGAAGAGTGCTCTTTTCTCAAAAGCAGAGTGTGTTTCTTGTAAGGCGAGCTAGCGTTTGTTTCCCAGTCCTAAATGGAGTTGAATCCCATGCAGTTTCTGGTCCTATTGTCAAGAGTTGTTTTATGGTAAGAATAGTAAATATTGCGCTGCCATTGCCATACACAGGACAAATAGCACTGGCGTCTTTTCCCAGCAAGTACAGTGTATTGGACTGAAGAGGAGCTACTGTTCTTGTCAGGTTCCTAAGCATAATTGAACTAGATATGGCCGTGTGTGTAGGAAGCACAGTTCTTTTGTTCTGAGCAAGCTCACTGTTCGGACCTCTTAGGAAACACAATAGAGTAGAAGAGTGCTTTTTTCTCTAAATCAGAGTGTGTTTTTGTAAGGCGAGCTAGCTTTTGTTTTCCAGTCCTAAATGGAGTTGCATCACATGCAGTTTCTTGTCCTACGAGCAAGAGTTGTTTTCTGCTAAGAAGAGTCACTATTGTGCTCCCATTGTCATACACAGGGCAAAGAGTACTCGCGTCTGTTCCCAGCATGCACAGTGTATTGGACTGAAGAGGATCCACTGTTCTTGTCAGGTTCCTAAGCAGAGTTGAACTAGATATGGTCCGTGTGTGTAGGAAGCACATTTCTTTTGTTCTGAGCAAGCTCACTGTTCTGGCCCTATAGGAAACATAGTATAGTAGAAGAGTGCTCTTTTCTCAAAAGCAGAGTGTGTTTCTTGTAAGGCGAGCTAGCGTTTGTTTCCCAGTCCAACATGGAGTTGAATCACATGCAGTTTCTGGTCCTACAAACAAGAGTTGTTTTCTGGTAAGAAGAGTCACTATTGCGCTGCCATTGCCATACACAGGACAAATAGCACTGGCGTCTTTTCCCAGCAAGTACAGTGTGTTGGACGGAAGAGGATCTACTGTTCTTGTCAGGTTCCTAAGCAGATTTGAACTAGATATGGCCGTGTGCGTAGGAAGCACAGTTTTTTTGTTCTGAGCAAGCTCACTGTTCGGACCCCATAGGAAACACAGTAGAGTAGAAGAGTGCTCTTTTCTCTAATGCAGATTGTGTTTCTTGTAAGGCGAGCTAGCAATTGTTTCCCAGTCCTAAATGGCGTTGAATCACATACAGTTTCTGGTCCTACGAGCAAGAGTTGTTTTCTGGTAAGGAAAGTCACTATTGCTCTCCCATTGCCATACACAGTGCAAATAGCACTCGCGTCTGTTCCCAGCAAGTACAGTGTATCGGACTCTAGAGGAGCTACTGTTCTTGTCAGTTTCCTAAGCAGAGTAGAACTAGATATGGCCCGTGTGTGTAGGAAGCACAGTTCTTTTGTTCTGAGCAAGCTCACTGTTCGGACCCCATAGGAAACACAGTAGAGTAGAAGAGTTCTCTTTTCTCAAAAGCAGAGTGTGTTTCATATAAGGCGAGCTAGCATTTGTTTCCCAGTCCTAAATGGAGTTGAATCACATGCAGTTTCTGATCCTACGAGCAAGGGTTGTTTTCTGGTAAGAAGAGTCACTATTGCGCTGCCATTGCCATACACAGGACAAATAGCACTGGCGTCTGTTCCCAGCAAGTACAGTGTATTGGACTGAAGAGGATCTACTGTTCTTGTCAGGTTCCTAAGCAGACTTGAACTAGATATGGCCGTGTGTGTAGGAAGCACAGTTTTTTTGTTCTGAGCAAGCTCACTCTTCGGAACACATAGGAAACACAGTAGAGTAGAAGAGTGCTCTTTTCTCAAAAGCAGAGTGTGTTTCTTGGAAGTCGAGCTAGCGTTTGTTTCCCAGTCCTAAATGGAGTTGAGTCACATGCAGTTTTTTGTCCTACGAGCAAGAGTTGTTTTCTGGTAAAGTAAGTCACTATTGTGCTTCCATTGCCATACACAGTGCAAATAGCACTCGCGTCTGTTCCCCGCAAGTACAGTGTATTGGACTGAAGAGGATCTACTGTTCTTGTCAGGTTCCTAAGCAGAGTTGAACTAGATATGGTCCGTGTGTGTAGGAAGCACAGTTCTTTTGTTCTGAGCAAGCTCACTGTTCTGGCCCTATAGGAAACATAGTATAGTAGAAGAGTGCTCTTTTCTCAAAAGCAGAGTGTGTTTCTTGTAAGGCGAGCTAGCGTTTGTTTCCCAGTCCAATATGGAGTTGAATCACATGCAGTTTCTGGTCCTACAAACAAGAGTTGTTTTCTGGTAAGAAGAGTCACTATTGCGCTGCCATTGCCATACACAGGACAAATAGCACTGGTGTCTTTTCCCAGCAAGTACAGTGTATTGGACGGAAGAGGATCTACTGTTCTTGTCAGGTTCCTAAGCAGATTTGAACTAGATATGGCCGTGTGCGTAGGAAGCACAGTTTTTTTGTTCTGAGCAAGCTCACTGTTCGGACCCCATAGGAAACACAGTAGAGTAGAAGAGTGCTCTTTTCTCTAAAGCAGATTGTGTTTCTTGTAAGGCAAGCTAGCAATTGTTTCCCAGTCCTAAATGGCGTTGAATCACATACAGTTTCTGGTCCTACGAGCAAGAGTTGTTTTCTGGTAAGGAAAGTCACTATTGCTCTCCCATTGCCATACACAGTGCAAATAGCACTCGCGTCTGTTCCCAGCAAGTACAGTGTATCGGACTCTAGAGGAGCTACTGTTCTTGTCAGTTTCCTAAGCAGAGTAGAACTAGATATGGCCCGTGTGTGTAGGAAGCAAAGTTCTTTTGTTCTGAGCAAGCTCACTGTTCGGACCCCATAGGAAACACAGTAGAGTAGAAGAGTTCTCTTTTCTCAAAAGCAGAGTGTGTTTCATATAAGGCGAGCTAGCATTTGTTTCCCAGTCCTAAATGGAGTTGAATCACATGCAGTTTCTGATCTTACGAGCAAGGGCTGTTTTCTGGTAAGAAGAGTCACTATTGCGCTGCCATTGCCATACACAGGACAAATAGCACTGGCGTCTGTTCCCAGCAAGTACAGTGTATTGGACTGAAGAGGATCTACTGTTCTTGTCAGGTTCCTAAGCAGACTTGAACTAGATATGGCCGTGTGTGTAGGAAGCACAGTTTTTTTGTTCTGAGCAAGCTCACTCTTCGGAACACATAGGAAACACAGTAGAGTAGAAGAGTGCTCTTTTCTCAAAAGCAGAGTGTGTTTCTTGGAAGTCGAGCTAGCGTTTGTTTCCCAGTCCTAAATGGAGTTGAGTCACATGCAGTTTTTTGTCCTACGAGCAAGAGTTGTTTTCTGGTAAAGTAAGTCACTATTGTGCTTCCATTGCCATACACAGTGCAAATAGCACTCGCGTCTGTTCCCCGCAAGTACAGTGTATTGGACTGAAGAGGATCTACTGTTCTTGTCAGGTTCCTAAGCAGAATTGAACTAGATATGGCCGTGTGTGTACGAAGCACAGTTCTTTTGTTCTGAGCAAGCTCACTGTTCGGACATCATAGGAAACACAGTAGAGTAGAAGACTGCTCTTTTCTCAAAAGCAGAGTGTGTTTCTTGTAAGGCGAGCTAGCGTTTGTTTCCCAGTCCTAAATGGAGTTGAATCTCATGCAGTTTCTGGTCCTAAGAGCAAGAGTTGTTTTCTGGTAAGGAAAGTCACTATTGTGCTCCCATTGCCATACATAGTGCAAATAGCTCTCGCGTCTATACCCAGCAAGTACAGTGTATCGGACTGAAGAAAAGCTACTGTTCTTGTCAGTTTCCTAAGCAGAGTTGAACTAGATATGGCCCGTGTGTGTAGGAAGCACAGTTCTTATGTTCTGAACAAGCTCACTGTCCTGGCCCTATTGGAAACACAGTAGAGTAGAAGAGTGCTCTTTTCTCTAAGCAGAGTGTGTTTCTTGTAAGGCGAGCTACCATTTGTTTCCCAGTCCTAAATGGAGTTGAATCACATGCAGTTTCCTGTCCTACGAGCAAGAGTTGTTTTCTGGTAAGAAGAGTCACTATTGTGCTCCAATTGTCATACACAGGGCAAATAGCACTGGCGTCTGTCCCCAGTATGTACAGTGTATTGGACTGAACAGGATCTACTGTTCTTGTCAGGTTCCTAAGCAGAGTTGAACTAGATATGGCCCTGTGTGTAGGAAGCACACTTCTTTTGTTCTGAGCAAGCTCACTGTTCTGGCACTATAGGAAACACAGTAGAGTAGAACAGTGCTCTTTTCTCAAAAGCAGAGTGTGTTTCTTGTAAGGCGACCAGCGTTTGTTTCCCAGTTCTATATGGAGTTGAATCACATGCAGTTTCTGGTCCTACGAGCAAGAGTTGTTTTTTGGTAAGGAAAGTCACTATTGCGCTCCCATTGCCATAAACAGTGCAAATAGCACTCGCGTCTGTTCCCAGCAAGTACAGTGTATCGGACTGAAGAGGAGCTACTGTTTCTGTCAGTTTCCTAATCAGAGTTGAACGAGATATGTCCCGCGTGTGTAGGAAGCACAGTTCTTTTGATCTGAGCAAGCTCACTGTTTGGACCCCATAGGAAACACGGTAGAGTACAAGAGTGCTCTTTTCTCTAAAGCAGAGTGTGTTTCTTGTAAGCCGAGCTAGCGTTTGTTTCCCAGTCCTAAATGGAGTTGAATCACATGCAGTTTCTGGTCCTACAAGCAAGAGTTGTTTTCTGGTAAGAAGAGTCACTATTGCGCTGCCATTGCCATACACAGGACAAATAGCACTGGCGTCTCTTCCCACCAAGTACAGTGCATTGGACGGAAGAGGATCTACTGTTCTTGTCAGGTTCCTAATCAGACTTGAACTAGATATGGCCATGTTTGTAGGAAGCACAGTTTTTATGTTCTGAGCAAGCTCACTGTTTGGACCCCATAGGGAACACAGTAGAGTAGAAGAGTGCTCTTTTCTCTAAAGCAGAGTGTGTTTCTTGTAAGGCGAGCTCGCCTTTGTTTACCAGTCCTAAATGGAGTTGTCACAGGCAGTTTTTGGTCCTATGAGCAAGAGTTGTTTTATGGTAAGAAGAGTCACTATTGCGCTGCCATTGCCATACACAGGACAAATTCCACTGGCGTCTTTTCCCAGCAAGTACAGTGTATTGGACTGAAGAGGATATACTGTTCTTGTCAGGTTCCTAAGCACAATTGAACTAGATATGGCCGTGTGTGTAGGAAGCACAGTTCTTTTGTTCTGAGCAAGCTCACTGTTCGGACCCCATAGGAAACTCAGTAGAGTAGAAGAGTGCTCTTTTCTCAAAAGCAGAGTGTGCTTCTTGTAAGGCGAGCTAGCGTTTGTTTCCCAGTCCTAAATGGAGTTGAATCATATGCAGTTTCTGGTCCTACGAGCAAGAGTTGTTTTCTGGTAAGAAGAGTCAATATTGCGCTGCCATTGCCCTACACAGGACAAATAGCACTGGCGTCTGTTCCCAGCAAGTACAGTGTATTGGACTGAAGAGGAGCTACTGTTCTTGTCAGTTTCCTAAGCAGAGCTGAACTAGATATGGTCCGTGTGTGTAGGAAGCACAGTTCTTTTGTTCTGAGCAAGCTCACTCTTTGGACCCCATAGGAAACACAGTAGAGTAGAAGAGTGCTTTTTTCTCAAAAGCAGAGTGTGTTTCTTGTAAGGCGAGCTAGCGTTTGTTTCCCAGTCCTAAATGGAGTTGAATCACATGCAGTTTCTGGTCCTACGAGCAAGAGTTGTTTTATGGTAAGAAGAGTCACTATTGCGCTGCCATTGCCATACACAGGACAAATAGCACTGTTGTCTGTTCTCAGCAGTACAGTGTATTGGACTGAAGAGGATCTACTGTTCTTGTCAGGTTCCTAAGCAGAATTGAACTAGGTGTGATGGTGTGTGTAGGAATCACGTTTTTTTTTTTTGTTCTGAGCAAGCTCACTGTTCGGACCTCATAGGAAACACAGTAGAGTAGAAGAGAGCTCTTTCCTCTAAAGCAGAGTGTGTTTCTTGTAAGGCGAACTAGCGTTTGTTTCCTAGCCCTAATTGGAGTTCAATCACAGGCAGTTTCCGGTCGTATGAGCAAGAGTTGTTTTCTGGTAAGGAAAGTTACTATTGTGCTCCCATTGCCATACACAGTGCAAATACCACTCGCGTCTGTTCCCAGCAAGTACAGTGTATTGGACTAAATAGCAGCTACTGTTCTTGTCAGTTTCCTAAGCAGAGTTGAACTAGATATGGTTGGTGTGTGTAGGAAGCACAGTTCTTTTGTTCTGAGCAAGCTAACTGTTTGGACCCCATAGGAAACACAGTAGAGTAGAAGAGTGCTCTTTTCTCAAAAGCAGAGTGTGTTTCTTGTAAGGCGAGCTAGCGTTTGTTTCCCAGTCCTAAATGGAGTTGAATCCCATGCAGTTTCTGGTCCTATTGTCAAGAGTTGTTTTATGGTAAGAATAGTAAATATTGCGCTGCCATTGCCATACACAGGACAAATAGCACTGGCGTCTTTTCCCAGCAAGTACAGTGTATTGGACTGAAGAGGAGCTACTGTTCTTGTCAGGTTCCTAAGCATAATTGAACTAGATATGGCCGTGTGTGTAGGAAGCACAGTTCTTTTGTTCTGAGCAAGCTCACTGTTCGGACCTCTTAGGAAACACAATAGAGTAGAAGAGTGCTTTTTTCTCTAAATCAGAGTGTGTTTTTGTAAGGCGAGCTAGCTTTTGTTTTCCAGTCCTAAATGGAGTTGCATCACATGCAGTTTCTTGTCCTACGAGCAAGAGTTGTTTTCTGCTAAGAAGAGTCACTATTGTGCTCCCATTGTCATACACAGGGCAAAGAGTACTCGCGTCTGTTCCCAGCATGCACAGTGTATTGGACTGAAGAGGATCCACTGTTCTTGTCAGGTTCCTAAGCAGAGTTGAACTAGATATGGTCCGTGTGTGTAGGAAGCACATTTCTTTTGTTCTGAGCAAGCTCACTGTTCTGGCCCTATAGGAAACATAGTATAGTAGAAGAGTGCTCTTTTCTCAAAAGCAGAGTGTGTTTCTTGTAAGGCGAGCTAGTGTTTGTTTCCCAGTCCAACATGGAGTTGAATCACATGCAGTTTCTGGTCCTACAAACAAGAGTTGTTTTCTGGTAAGAAGAGTCACTATTGCGCTGCCATTGCCATACACAGGACAAATAGCACTGGCGTCTTTTCCCAGCAAGTACAGTGTGTTGGACGGAAGAGGATCTACTGTTCTTGTCAGGTTCCTAAGCAGATTTGAACTAGATATGGCCGTGTGCGTAGGAAGCACAGTTTTTTTGTTCTGAGCAAGCTCACTGTTCGGACCCCATAGGAAACACAGTAGAGTAGAAGAGTGCTCTTTTCTCTAATGCAGATTGTGTTTCTTGTAAGGCGAGCTAGCAATTGTTTCCCAGTCCTAAATGGCGTTGAATCACATACAGTTTCTGGTCCTACGAGCAAGAGTTGTTTTCTGGTAAGGAAAGTCACTATTGCTCTCCCATTGCCATACACAGTGCAAATAGCACTCGCGTCTGTTCCCAGCAAGTACAGTGTATCGGACTCTAGAGGAGCTACTGTTCTTGTCAGTTTCCTAAGCAGAGTAGAACTAGATATGGCCCGTGTGTGTAGGAAGCAAAGTTCTTTTGTTCTGAGCAAGCTCACTGTTCGGACCCCATAGGAAACACAGTAGAGTAGAAGAGTTCTCTTTTCTCAAAAGCAGAGTGTGTTTCATATAAGGCGAGCTAGCATTTGTTTCCCAGTCCTAAATGGAGTTGAATCACATGCAGTTTCTGATCCTACGAGCAAGGGCTGTTTTCTGGTAAGAAGAGTCACTATTGCGCTGCCATTGCCATACACAGGACAAATAGCACTGGCGTCTGTTCCCAGCAAGTACAGTGTATTGGACTGAAGAGGATCTACTGTTCTTGTCAGGTTCCTAAGCAGACTTGAACTAGATATGGCCGTGTGTGTAGGAAGCACAGTTTTTTTGTTCTGAGCAAGCTCACTCTTCGGAACACATAGGAAACACAGTAGAGTAGAAGAGTGCTCTTTTCTCAAAAGCAGAGTGTGTTTCTTGGAAGTCGAGCTAGCGTTTGTTTCCCAGTCCTAAATGGAGTTGAGTCACATGCAGTTTTTTGTCCTACGAGCAAGAGTTGTTTTCTGGTAAAGTAAGTCACTATTGTGCTTCCATTGCCATAAACAGTGCAAATAGCACTCGCGTCTGTTCCCCGTAAGTACAGTTTATTGGACTGAAGAGGATCTACTGTTCTTGTCAGGTTCCTAAGCAGAATTGAACTAGATATGGCCGTGTGTGTAGGAAGCACAGTTCTTTTGTTCTGAGCAAGCTCACTGTTCGGACATCATAGGAAACACAGTAGAGTAGAAGACTGCTCTTTTCTCAAAAGCAGAGTGTGTTTCTTGTAAGGCGAGCTAGCGTTTGTTTCCCAGTCTAAATGGAGTTGAATCTCATGCAGTTTCTGGTCCTAAGAGCAAGAGTTGTTTTCTGGTAAGGAAAGTCACTATTGTGCTCCCATTGCCATACATAGTGCAAATAGCTCTCGCGTCTATACCCAGCAAGTACAGTGTATCGGACTGAAGAAAAGCTACTGTTCTTGTCAGTTTCCTAAGCAGAGTTGAACTAGATATGGCCCGTGTGTGTAGGAAGCACAGTTCTTATGTTCTGAACAAGCTCACTGTCCTGGCCCTATTGGAAACACAGTCGAGTAGAAGAGTGCTCTTTTCTCAAAAGCAGAGTGTGTTTCTTGTAAAGCGAGCTAGCGTTTGTTTCCTAGTCCTAAATGGAGTTGAATCACATGCAGTTTCTGGTGCTACGAGCAAGAGTTTTTTATGGTAAGAATAGTCACTATTGCGCTGCCATTGCCATACACAGGACAAATAGCACTGGCGTCTGTTCCCAGCAAGTACAGTGTATTGGACTGAAGAGGATCTACTGTTCTTGTCAGGTTCCTAAGCAGACTTGAACTAGATATCGCCGTGTGTGTAGGAAGCACAGTTTTTTTGTTCTAAGCAAGCTCACTGTTCGGAACACATAGGAAACACAGTAGAGTAGAAGAGTGCTCTTTTCTCAAAAGCAGAGTGTGTTTCTTGGAAGTCGAGCTAGCGTTTGTTTCCCAGTCCTAAATGGAGTTGAGTCACATGCATTTTTTGTCCAATGAGGAAGAGTTATTTTCTGGTAAGACAAGTCACTATTGTGCTCCAATGCCATACACAGTGCAAATAGCACTCGCGTCTGTTCCCCGCAAGTACAGTGTATTGGACTGAAGAGGAGCTACTGTTCTTGTTTATTTCCTAAGCAGAGTTTAATTAGATATGGCCCGTGTGTGTAGAAAGCACAGTTCTTTTGTTCTGAGCAAGCTCACTGTTCGGACCCCAAAGGAAACACAGTAGAGTAGAAGAGTGCTCTTTTTCTCAAAAGCAGAGTGTGTTTCTTGTAGGGCGAGCTAGCATTTTTTCCCAGTCCTAAATGGAGTTGAATCACATGCATTTTCTGGTCCTACGAGCAAGAGTTGTTTTCTGGTAAGAAAAGTCACAATTGCGCTCCCATTGCCATACACAGTGCAAATAGCACATACGTCTGATCCCAGCAATTACAGTGTATTGGACTGAAGAGGAGCTACTGTTCTTGTCAGGTTTCTAAGCAGAGTTCAACTAGATATGGCCCGTGTGTGTATGAAGCACAGTTCTTATGTTCTGAGCAAGCTCACCGCTCTGGCCCCATAGGAAACACAGTAGAGTAGAAGAGTGCTCTTTTCTCTAAAGCAGAGTGTGTTTCTTGTAAGGCGAGCTAGCGTTTGTTTCCCAGAACTAAATGGAGTTGAGTCACATGCAGTTTTTTGTCCTACGAGCAAGAGTTTTTTTCTGGTAAGACGAGTCACTATTGTGCTCCAATTGCCATACACAGTGCAAATAGCCCTCGCGTCTGTTCCCAGCAAGTACAGTGTATCGGACTGAAGAGGAGCTACTGTTCTTTTCAGTTTCCTAAGCAGAGTTGAACTAGATATGGCCCGTGTGTGTAGGAGGCACAGTACTTTTGTTCTGAGCAAGCTCACTGTTCGGACCCCATAGGAAACACAGTAGAGTAGAAGAGTGCTCTTTTCTCAAAAGCAGAGTATGTTTCATGTAAGGCCTGCTAGCACTTGTTCCCCAGTCCTAAATAGAGTTGAATCACATGCAGTTTCTGGTCCTATGAGCAAGAGTTGTTTTCTGGTAAGGAAAGTCACTATTGCGCTCCCATTTCCATACACAGTGAAAATAGCACTCGCCTCTGTTCCCAGCAAGTAGAGTGTATCGGACTGAAGAGGAGCTACTGTTCTTGTCAGTTTCCTAAGCAGACTTGAACTAGATATGGCCTTGTGTGTAGGAAGCACAGTTTTTGTGTTCTGAGCAAGCTCACTTTTCGGAACACATAGGAAACACAGTAGAGTAGAACAGTGCTCTTTTCTCAAAAGCAGAGTGTGTTTCTTGGAAGTCGAGCTAGCGTTTGTTTCCCAGTCCTAAATGGATTTGAGTCACATGCAGTTTTTTGTCCTACGAGCAAGAGTTGTTTTCTCGTAAGACAAGTCACTATTGCGCTCCCATTTCCATACACAGTGCAAATAGCACTCGCCTCTGTTCCCAGCAAGTACAGTGTATCGGACTGAAGAGGAGCTACAGTTCTTGTCAGTTTCCTAAGCAGAGTTGAACTAGTTATGGCCCGAATGTAGGAAGCACAGTTCTTTTGTTTTGAGCAAGCTCACTGTTCTGGCCCTATAGGAAACACAGTAGAGTAGAAGAGTGCTCTTTTCTCTAAAGCAGAGTGTGGTTCTTGTACGTCAACCAGCGTTTGTTTCCCAGTCCTAAATGGAGTGGATTCACATGCAGTTTCTGGTCCTACGAGCAAGAGTTGTTTTCTGGTAAGGAAGTCACTATTGTGCTCCCACTGCCATACACAGTACAAATAGCACTGGCGTCTGTTCCCAGCAAGTACAGTGTATCGGACTGAAGAGGAGCTACTGTTCTTGTCAGTTTCCTAAGCAGAGTTGAACAAGATATGGCCCGTGTGTGTAGGAAGCACAGATCTTTTGTTCTGAGCAAGCTCACTGTTTGGACCACATAGGAAACACAGTAGAGTAGAAGAGTGCTCTTTTCTCAAAAGCAGAGTGTGATTCATATAAGGGGAGCTAGCATTTGTTTCCCAGTCCTAAATGGAGTTGAATCCCATGCAGTTTCTGGTCCTACAAGCAAGAGTTGTTTTCTGGTAAGGAAAGTCACTTTGCGCTCCCATTGCCATACACAGTGCAAATAGCACTCGCGTCTGTTCCCAGCAATTACAGTGTATGGGACTGAAGAGGAGCTACTGCTCTTGTGAGTTTCCTAAGCAGAGTTGAACTAGATATGGCCCGTGTGTAGGAAGCACAGTTCTTTTGTTCTGAGCAAGCTCACTCTTCTGGCCCCACAGGAAACACAGTAGAGTAGAAGAGTGCTCTTTTCTCTAAAGCAGAGTGTGTTTCTTGTAAGTCGAGCTAGCGTTTGTTTCCCAGTCCTAAATGGAGTTGAATCACATGCAGTTTCTGGTGCTACGAGCAAGAGTTTTTTATGGTAAGAATAGTCACTATTGCGCTGCCATTGCCATACACAGTACAAATAGCACTGGTGTCTTTTCCCAGCAAGTACAGTGTATTGGACGGAAGAGGATCTACTGTTCTTGTCAGGTTCCTAAGCAGAATTGAACTAGATATGGCCGTGTGTGTAGGAAGCACAGTTCTTTTGTTCTGAGCAAGCTCACTGTTCGGACATCATAGGAAACACAGTAGAGTAGAAGACTGCTCTTTTCTCAAAAGCAGAGTGTGTTTCTTGTAAGGCGAGCTAGCGTTTGTTTCCCAGTCTAAATGGAGTTGAATCTCATGCAGTTTCTGGTCCTAAGAGCAAGAGTTGTTTTCTGGTAAGGAAAGTCACTATTGTGCTCCCATTGCCATACATAGTGCAAATAGCTCTCGCGTCTATACCCAGCAAGTACAGTGTATCGGACTGAAGAAAAGCTACTGTTCTTGTCAGTTTCCTAAGCAGAGTTGAACTAGATATGGCCCGTGTGTGTAGGAAGCACAGTTCTTATGTTCTGAACAAGCTCACTGTCCTGGCCCTATTGGAAACACAGTCGAGTAGAAGAGTGCTCTTTTCTCAAAAGCAGAGTGTGTTTCTTGTAAAGCGAGCTAGCGTTTGTTTCCTAGTCCTAAATGGAGTTGAATCACATGCAGTTTCTGGTGCTACGAGCAAGAGTTTTTTATGGTAAGAATAGTCACTATTGCGCTGCCATTGCCATACACAGGACAAATAGCACTGGCGTCTGTTCCCAGCAAGTACAGTGTATTGGACTGAAGAGGATCTACTGTTCTTGTCAGGTTCCTAAGCAGACTTGAACTAGATATCGCCGTGTGTGTAGGAAGCACAGTTTTTTTGTTCTAAGCAAGCTCACTGTTCGGAACACATAGGAAACACAGTAGAGTAGAAGAGTGCTCTTTTCTCAAAAGCAGAGTGTGTTTCTTGGAAGTCGAGCTAGCGTTTGTTTCCCAGTCCTAAATGGAGTTGAGTCACATGCATTTTTTGTCCAATGAGGAAGAGTTATTTTCTGGTAAGACAAGTCACTATTGTGCTCCAATGCCATACACAGTGCAAATAGCACTCGCGTCTGTTCCCCGCAAGTACAGTGTATTGGACTGAAGAGGAGCTACTGTTCTTGTTTATTTCCTAAGCAGAGTTTAATTAGATATGGCCCGTGTGTGTAGAAAGCACAGTTCTTTTGTTCTGAGCAAGCTCACTGTTCGGACCCCAAAGGAAACACAGTAGAGTAGAAGAGTGCTCTTTTTCTCAAAAGCAGAGTGTGTTTCTTGTAGGGCGAGCTAGCATTTTTTCCCAGTCCTAAATGGAGTTGAATCACATGCATTTTCTGGTCCTACGAGCAAGAGTTGTTTTCTGGTAAGAAAAGTCACTATTGCGCTCCCATTGCCATACACAGTGCAAATAGCACATACGTCTGATCCCAGCAATTACAGTGTATTGGACTGAAGAGGAGCTACTGTTCTTGTCAGGTTTCTAAGCAGAGTTCAACTAGATATGGCCCGTGTGTGTATGAAGCACAGTTCTTATGTTCTGAGCAAGCTCACCGCTCTGGCCCCATAGGAAACACAGTAGAGTAGAAGAGTGCTCTTTTCTCTAAAGCAGAGTGTGTTTCTTGTAAGGCGAGCTAGCGTTTGTTTCCCAGAACTAAATGGAGTTGAGTCACATGCAGTTTTTTGTCCTACGAGCAAGAGTTTTTTTCTGGTAAGACGAGTCACTATTGTGCTCCAATTGCCATACACAGTGCAAATAGCCCTCGCGTCTGTTCCCAGCAAGTACAGTGTATCGGACTGAAGAGGAGCTACTGTTCTTTTCAGTTTCCTAAGCAGAGTTGAACTAGATATGGCCCGTGTGTGTAGGAGGCACAGTACTTTTGTTCTGAGCAAGCTCACTGTTCGGACCCCATAGGAAACACAGTAGAGTAGAAGAGTGCTCTTTTCTCAAAAGCAGAGTATGTTTCATGTAAGGCCTGCTAGCACTTGTTCCCCAGTCCTAAATAGAGTTGAATCACATGCAGTTTCTGGTCCTATGAGCAAGAGTTGTTTTCTGGTAAGGAAAGTCACTATTGCGCTCCCATTTCCATACACAGTGCAAATAGCACTCGCCTCTGTTCCCAGCAAGTAGAGTGTATCGGACTGAAGAGGAGCTACTGTTCTTGTCAGTTTCCTAAGCAGACTTGAACTAGATATGGCCTTGTGTGTAGGAAGCACAGTTTTTGTGTTCTGAGCAAGCTCACTTTTCGGAACACATAGGAAACACAGTAGAGTAGAACAGTGCTCTTTTCTCAAAAGCAGAGTGTGTTTCTTGTAAGGCGAGCTAGCGTTTGTTTCCCAGTCCTAAATGGATTTGAGTCACATGCAGTTTTTTGTCCTACGAGCAAGAGTTGTTTTCTCGTAAGACAAGTCACTATTGCGCTCCCATTTCCATACACAGTGCAAATAGCACTCGCCTCTGTTCCCAGCAAGTACAGTGTATCGGACTGAAGAGGAGCTACAGTTCTTGTCAGTTTCCTAAGCAGAGTTGAACTAGTTATGGCCCGAATGTAGGAAGCACAGTTCTTTTGTTTTGAGCAAGCTCACTGTTCTGGCCCTATAGGAAACACAGTAGAGTAGAAGAGTGCTCTTTTCTCTAAAGCAGAGTGTGGTTCTTGTACGTCAACCAGCGTTTGTTTCCCAGTCCTAAATGGAGTGGATTCACATGCAGTTTCTGGTCCTACGAGCAAGAGTTGTTTTCTGGTAAGGAAGTCACTATTGTGCTCCCACTGCCATACACAGTACAAATAGCACTGGCGTCTGTTCCCAGCAAGTACAGTGTATCGGACTGAAGAGGAGCTACTGTTCTTGTCAGTTTCCTAAGCAGAGTTGAACAAGATATGGCCCGTGTGTGTAGGAAGCACAGATCTTTTGTTCTGAGCAAGCTCACTGTTTGGACCACATAGGAAACACAGTAGAGTAGAAGAGTGCTCTTTTCTCAAAAGCAGAGTGTGATTCATATAAGGGGAGCTAGCATTTGTTTCCCAGTCCTAAATGGAGTTGAATCCCATGCAGTTTCTGGTCCTACAAGCAAGAGTTGTTTTCTGGTAAGGAAAGTCACTTTGCGCTCCCATTGCCATACACAGTGCAAATAGCACTCGCCTCTGTTCCCAGCAAGTACAGTGTATCGGACTGAAGAGGAGCTACTGCTCTTGTGAGTTTCCTAAGCAGAGTTGAACTAGATATGGCCCGTGTGTAGGAAGCACAGTTCTTTTGTTCTGAGCAAGCTCACTGTTCTGGCCCCACAGGAAACACAGTAGAGTAGAAGAGTGCTCTTTTCTCTAAAGCAGAGTGTGTTTCTTGTAAGTCGAGCTAGCGTTTGTTTCCCAGTCCTAAATGGAGTTGAATCACATGCAGTTTCTGGTGCTACGAGCAAGAGTTTTTTATGGTAAGAATAGTCACTATTGCGCTGCCATTGCCATACACAGTACAAATAGCACTGGTGTCTTTTCCCAGCAAGTACAGTGTATTGGACGGAAGAGGATCTACTGTTCTTGTCAGGTTCCTAAGCAGAATTGAACTAGATATGGCCGTGTGTGTAGGAAGCACAGATCTTTTGTTCTGAGCAAGCTCACTGTTTGGACCACATAGGAAACACAGTAGAGTAGAAGAGTGCTCTTTTCTCAAAAGCAGAGTGTGATTCATGTAAGGGGAGCTAGCATTTGTTTCCCAGTCCTAAATGGAGTTGAATCCCATGCAGTTTCTGGTCCTACAAGCAAGAGTTGTTTTCTGGTAAGGAAAGTCACTTTGCGCTCCCATTGCCATACACAGTGCAAATAGCACTTGCGTCTGTTCCCAGCAAGTACAGTGTATTGGACTGAAGAGGATCTACTGTTCTTGTCAGGTTCCTAATCAAAATTGAACTAGATATGGCCGTGTGTGTTGAAAGCACAGTTCTTTTGTTCTGAGCAAGCTCACTGTTCTGGCCCTACAGGAAACACTTTAGAGTAGAAGAGGGCTCTTTTCTCAAAAGCAGAGTGTGTTTCTTGTAAGGCGAGCTAGTGTTTGTTTCCCAGTCCTAAATGGAGTTGAATCCCATGCAGTTTCTGGTCCTATGAGCAAGAGTTGTGTTCTGGTAAGAAGAGTAACTATTGTGGTCCCATTGTCATACACAGGGCAAATAGCACACGCGTCTGTTCCCAGCATGTACAGTGTATTGTACTGAAGAGGATCTACTGTTCTTGTCAGGTTCCTAAGCAGAATTGAACTAGATATGGCCGTGTGTGTAGGAAGCACAGTTCTTTTGGTTTGAGCAAGTTCACTGTTCGGACCTCTTAGCAAACACAATAGAGTAGAAGAGTGCTTTTTTCTCTAAATCAGAGGGTGTTTCTTGTAAGGCAAGCTAGCTTTTGTTTTCCAGTCCTAAATGGAGTTGCATCACATGCAGTGTCTGGTCCTACGAGCAAGAGTTGTTTTCTGCTAAGAAGAGTCACTATTGTGCTCCCATTGTCATACACAGGGCAAAGAGCACTCGCGTCTGTTCCCAGCATGCACAGTGTATTGGACTGAAGAGGATCTACTGTTCTTGTCAGGTTCCTAAGCAGAGTTGAACTAGATATGGCCGTGTGTGTAGGAAGCACAGTTCTTTTGTTCTGAGCAAGCTCACTGTTCTGGCCCTATAGGAAACAGAGTATAGTAGAAGAGTGCTCTTTTCTCAAAAGCAGAGTGTGTTTCTTGTAAGGCGAGCTAGCGTTTGTTTCCCAATCCAATATGGAGTTGAATCACATGCAGTTTCTGGTCCTACAAACAAGAGTTGTTTTCTGGTAAGAAGAGTCACTATTGCGCTGCCATTGCCATACACAGGACAAATAGCACTGGTGTCTTTTCCCAGCAAGTACAGTGTATTGGACGGAAGAGGATCTACTGTTCTTGTCAGGTTCCTAAGTAGACTTGAACTAGATATGGCCGTATGTGTAGGAAGCACAGTTCTTATGTTCTGAACAAGCTCACTCTTCTGGCCCTATTGGAAACACAGTAGAGTAGAAGAGTGCTCTTTTCTCAAAAGCAGAGTGTGTTTTTGTAAGGCGAGCTAGCGTTTGTTTCCCAGTCCTAAATGGAGTTGAATCTCATGCACTTTCTGGTCCTAAGAGCAAGAGTTGTTTTCTGGTAAGGAAAGTCACTATTGCGCTCCCATTGCCATACACAGTGCAAATAGCTCTCGCGTCTATTCCCAGCAAGTACAGTGTATCGGACTGAAGAGGAGCTACTGTTCTTGTCAGTTTCCTAAGCAGAGTTGAACTAGATATGGCCCGTGTGTGTAGGAAGCACAGTTCTTATGTTCTGAACAAGCTCACTGTTCTGGCCCTATTGGAAACACAGTAGAGTAGAAGAGTGCTCTTTTCTCAAAAGCAGAGTGTGTTTTTGTAAGGTGAGCTAGCGTTTGTTTCCTACTCCTAAATGGAGTTGAATCAGATGCAGGTTCTGGTCCTACAAGCAAGAGTTGTTTTCTGGTAAGAAGAATCACTATTGCGCTGCCATTGCCATACACAGGACAAATAGCACTGGCATCTGTTCCCAGCAAGTACAGTGTATTGGACTGAAGAGGATCTACTGTTCTTGTCAGGTTCCTAAGCAGAGTTGAACTAGATATGGCCGTGTGTGTAGGAAGCACAGTTTTTTTGTTCTGAGCAAGCTCACTGTTCGGAACACATAGGAAACACAGTAGAGTAGAAGAGTGCTCTTTTCTCAAAAGCAGAGTGTGTTTCTTGGAAGTCGAGCTAGCGTTTGTTTTCCAGTCCTAAATGGAGTTGAGTCACATGCAGTTTTTTGTCCAACGAGCAAGAGTTATTTTCTGGTAAGACAAGTCACTATTGTGCTCCAATGCCATACACAGTGCAAATAGCACTCGCGTCTGTTCCCCGCAAGTACAGTGTATTGGACTGAAGAGGAGCTACTGTTCTTGTTTGTTTCCTAAGCAGAGTTTAATTAGATATGGCCCGTGTGTGTAGAAAGCACAGTTCTTTTGTTCTGAGCAAGCTCAGTGTTCTGGCCCTATAGGAAACACAGTAGAGTAGAAGAGCGCTCTTTTCTCAAAAGCAGAGTATGTTTCTTGTAAGGCGAGCTAGCGTTTGTTTCCCAGTCCTAAATGGAGTTGAATCACATGCAGTTTCTGGTCCTACGAGCAAGAGTTGTTTTCTGGTAAGGAAAGTCACTATTGCGCTCCCATTGCCATACACAGTGCAAATAGCACATGCGTCTGTTCCCAGCAATTACAGTGTATTGGACTGAAGATGTGCTACTGTTCTTGTCAGGTTCCTAAGCAGAGTTGAACTAGATATGGCCCGTGTGTGTAGGAAGGACAGTTCTTATGTTCTGAGCAAGCTCACTGCTCTGGCCCCATAGGAAGCACAGTAGAGTAGAAGAGTGCTCTTTTCTCAAAAGCAGAGTGTGTTTCTTGTAAGTCGAGCTAGCATTTGTTTCCCAGTCCTCAATGGAGTTGAGTCACATGCAGTTTTTTGTCCTACGAGCAAGAGTTTTTTTCTCGTAAGACGAGTCACTATTGTGCTCCAATGCCATACACAGTGCAAATAGCACTCGCGTCTGTTCCCCGCAAGTACAGTGTATCGGACTGAAGAGGAGCTACTGTTCTTGTTTGTTTCCTAAGCAGAGTTGAACTAGATATGGCCCGTGTGTAGAAAGCACAGTTCTTTTGTTCTGAGCAAGCTCACTGTTCGGACCCCATAGGAAACACAGTAGCGTAGAAGAGTGCTCTTTTCTCAAAAGCAGAGTGTGTTTCTTGTAAGGCAAGCTAGCATTTGTTTCCCAGTCCTAAATGGAGTTGAATCACATGCAGTTTCTGGTACTACGAGCAAGAGTTGTTTTCTGGTAAAGTAAGTCACTATTGTGCTTCCATTGCCATACACAGTGCAAATAGCACTCGCGTCTTTTCCCAGCAAGTACAGTGTATCGGACTGAAGAGGAGCTACTGTTCTTGTCAGTTTCCTAAGCAGAGTTGAACTAGTTATGGCCCGAATGTAGGAAGCACAGTTCTTTTGTTCTGAGCAAGCTCACTGTTCTGGCCCTATAGGAAACACAATAGAGTAGAAGAGTGCTCTTTTCCCTAAAGCAGAGTGTGTTTCTTGTAAGTCGAGTTAGCGTTTGTTTCCCAGTCCTAAATGGAGTTGAATCACATGCAGTTTCTGGTGCTACGAGCAAGAGTTTTTTATGGTAAGAATAGTCACTATTGCGCTGCCATTGCCATACACAGTACAAATAGCACTGGTGTCTTTTCCCAGCAAGTACAGTGTATTGGACGGAAGAGGATCTACTGTTCTTGTCAGGTTCCTAAGCAGAATTGAACTAGATATGGCCGTGTGTGTAGGAAGCACAGATCTTTTGTTCTGAGCAAGCTCACTGTTTGGACCACATAGGAAACACAGTAGAGTAGAAGAGTGCTCTTTTCTCAAAAGCAGAGTGTGATTCATGTAAGGGGAGCTAGCATTTGTTTCCCAGTCCTAAATGGAGTTGAATCCCATGCAGTTTCTGGTCCTACAAGCAAGAGTTGTTTTCTGGTAAGGAAAGTCACTTTGCGCTCCCATTGCCATACACAGTGCAAATAGCACTTGCGTCTGTTCCCAGCAAGTACAGTGTATTGGACTGAAGAGGATCTACTGTTCTTGTCAGGTTCCTAATCAAAATTGAACTAGATATGGCCGTGTGTGTTGAAAGCACAGTTCTTTTGTTCTGAGCAAGCTCACTGTTCTGGCCCTACAGGAAACACTTTAGAGTAGAAGAGGGCTCTTTTCTCAAAAGCAGAGTGTGTTTCTTGTAAGGCGAGCTAGTGTTTGTTTCCCAGTCCTAAATGGAGTTGAATCCCATGCAGTTTCTGGTCCTATGAGCAAGAGTTGTGTTCTGGTAAGAAGAGTAACTATTGTGGTCCCATTGTCATACACAGGGCAAATAGCACACGCGTCTGTTCCCAGCATGTACAGTGTATTGTACTGAAGAGGATCTACTGTTCTTGTCAGGTTCCTAAGCAGAATTGAACTAGATATGGCCGTGTGTGTAGGAAGCACAGTTCTTTTGGTTTGAGCAAGTTCACTGTTCGGACCTCTTAGGAAACACAATAGAGTAGAAGAGTGCTTTTTTCTCTAAATCAGAGGGTGTTTCTTGTAAGGCAAGCTAGCTTTTGTTTTCCAGTCCTAAATGGAGTTGCATCACATGCAGTGTCTGGTCCTACGAGCAAGAGTTGTTTTCTGCTAAGAAGAGTCACTATTGTGCTCCCATTGTCATACACAGGGCAAAGAGCACTCGCGTCTGTTCCCAGCATGCACAGTGTATTGGACTGAAGAGGATCTACTGTTCTTGTCAGGTTCCTAAGCAGAGTTGAACTAGATATGGCCGTGTGTGTAGGAAGCACAGTTCTTTTGTTCTGAGCAAGCTCACTGTTCTGGCCCTATAGGAAACAGAGTATAGTAGAAGAGTGCTCTTTTCTCAAAAGCAGAGTGTGTTTCTTGTAAGGCGAGCTAGCGTTTGTTTCCCAATCCAATATGGAGTTGAATCACATGCAGTTTCTGGTCCTACAAACAAGAGTTGTTTTCTGGTAAGAAGAGTCACTATTGCGCTGCCATTGCCATACACAGGACAAATAGCACTGGTGTCTTTTCCCAGCAAGTACAGTGTATTGGACGGAAGAGGATCTACTGTTCTTGTCAGGTTCCTAAGTAGACTTGAACTAGATATGGCCGTATGTGTAGGAAGCACAGTTCTTATGTTCTGAACAAGCTCACTCTTCTGGCCCTATTGGAAACACAGTAGAGTAGAAGAGTGCTCTTTTCTCAAAAGCAGAGTGTGTTTTTGTAAGGCGAGCTAGCGTTTGTTTCCCAGTCCTAAATGGAGTTGAATCTCATGCACTTTCTGGTCCTAAGAGCAAGAGTTGTTTTCTGGTAAGGAAAGTCACTATTGCGCTCCCATTGCCATACACAGTGCAAATAGCTCTCGCGTCTATTCCCAGCAAGTACAGTGTATCGGACTGAAGAGGAGCTACTGTTCTTGTCAGTTTCCTAAGCAGAGTTGAACTAGATATGGCCCGTGTGTGTAGGAAGCACAGTTCTTATGTTCTGAACAAGCTCACTGTTCTGGCCCTATTGGAAACACAGTAGAGTAGAAGAGTGCTCTTTTCTCAAAAGCAGAGTGTGTTTTTGTAAGGTGAGCTAGCGTTTGTTTCCTACTCCTAAATGGAGTTGAATCAGATGCAGGTTCTGGTCCTACAAGCAAGAGTTGTTTTCTGGTAAGAAGAATCACTATTGCGCTGCCATTGCCATACACAGGACAAATAGCACTGGCATCTGTTCCCAGCAAGTACAGTGTATTGGACTGAAGAGGATCTACTGTTCTTGTCAGGTTCCTAAGCAGAGTTGAACTAGATATGGCCGTGTGTGTAGGAAGCACAGTTTTTTTGTTCTGAGCAAGCTCACTGTTCGGAACACATAGGAAACACAGTAGAGTAGAAGAGTGCTCTTTTCTCAAAAGCAGAGTGTGTTTCTTGGAAGTCGAGCTAGCGTTTGTTTTCCAGTCCTAAATGGAGTTGAGTCACATGCAGTTTTTTGTCCAACGAGCAAGAGTTATTTTCTGGTAAGACAAGTCACTATTGTGCTCCAATGCCATACACAGTGCAAATAGCACTCGCGTCTGTTCCCCGCAAGTACAGTGTATTGGACTGAAGAGGAGCTACTGTTCTTGTTTGTTTCCTAAGCAGAGTTTAATTAGATATGGCCCGTGTGTGTAGAAAGCACAGTTCTTTTGTTCTGAGCAAGCTCAGTGTTCTGGCCCTATAGGAAACACAGTAGAGTAGAAGAGCGCTCTTTTCTCAAAAGCAGAGTATGTTTCTTGTAAGGCGAGCTAGCGTTTGTTTCCCAGTCCTAAATGGAGTTGAATCACATGCAGTTTCTGGTCCTACGAGCAAGAGTTGTTTTCTGGTAAGGAAAGTCACTATTGCGCTCCCATTGCCATACACAGTGCAAATAGCACATGCGTCTGTTCCCAGCAATTACAGTGTATTGGACTGAAGATGTGCTACTGTTCTTGTCAGGTTCCTAAGCAGAGTTGAACTAGATATGGCCCGTGTGTGTAGGAAGGACAGTTCTTATGTTCTGAGCAAGCTCACTGCTCTGGCCCCATAGGAAGCACAGTAGAGTAGAAGAGTGCTCTTTTCTCAAAAGCAGAGTGTGTTTCTTGTAAGTCGAGCTAGCATTTGTTTCCCAGTCCTCAATGGAGTTGAGTCACATGCAGTTTTTTGTCCTACGAGCAAGAGTTTTTTTCTCGTAAGACGAGTCACTATTGTGCTCCAATGCCATACACAGTGCAAATAGCACTCGCGTCTGTTCCCCGCAAGTACAGTGTATCGGACTGAAGAGGAGCTACTGTTCTTGTTTGTTTCCTAAGCAGAGTTGAACTAGATATGGCCCGTGTGTAGAAAGCACAGTTCTTTTGTTCTGAGCAAGCTCACTGTTCGGACCCCATAGGAAACACAGTAGCGTAGAAGAGTGCTCTTTTCTCAAAAGCAGAGTGTGTTTCTTGTAAGGCAAGCTAGCATTTGTTTCCCAGTCCTAAATGGAGTTGAATCACATGCAGTTTCTGGTACTACGAGCAAGAGTTGTTTTCTGGTAAAGTAAGTCACTATTGTGCTTCCATTGCCATACACAGTGCAAATAGCACTCGCGTCTTTTCCCAGCAAGTACAGTGTATCGGACTGAAGAGGAGCTACTGTTCTTGTCAGTTTCCTAAGCAGAGTTGAACTAGTTATGGCCCGAATGTAGGAAGCACAGTTCTTTTGTTCTGAGCAAGCTCACTGTTCTGGCCCTATAGGAAACACAATAGAGTAGAAGAGTGCTCTTTTCCCTAAAGCAGAGTGTGTTTCTTGTAAGTCGAGTTAGCGTTTGTTTCCCAGTCCTAAATGGAGTTGAATCACATGCAGTTTCTAGTCCTACGAGGAAGGGTTGTTTTATGGTAAGAAGAGTCACTGTTGCGCTGCCATTGCCATACACAGGACAAATAGCACTGGCGTCTGTTCCCAGCAAGTACAGTGTATTGTACAGAAGAGGATCTACTGTTCTTGTCAGGTTTATAAGCAGAATTGAACTAGATATGGCCGTGTGTGTAGGAAGCACAGTTCTAATGTTCTGAGCAAGTTCACTCTTCTGGCTCTATAGGAAACACAGTAGAGTAGAAGAGTGCTCTTTTCTCAAAAGCAGAGTGTGTTTCTTGGAAGTCGAGCTAGCGTTTGTTTCCTAGTCCTAAATGGAGTTTAGTCACATGCAGTTTTTTGTCCTACGAGCAAGAGTTGTTTTCTGCTAAGACAAGTCACTATTGTGCTCCAATTGCAATACACAGTGCAAATAGCATTCGCATCTGTTCCCTGCAAGTACAGTGTATTGGAAGGAAGAGGAGCTATTGTTCTTGTCAGTTTCCTAAGCAGAGTTGAACTAGATATGGCCGTATGTGTAGGAAGCACAGTTCTTTTGTTCTGAGCAAGCTCACTGTTCGGACCCCATAGGAAACACAGTAGAGTAGAAGAGTGCTCTTTTCTCAAAAGCAGAGTGTGTTTCATGTAAGGCGAGCTAGTATTTGTTTCCCAGTCCTAAATGGAGTTGAATCTCATGCAGTTTCTGGTCTTACGAGCAAGAGTTGTTTTCTGGTAAGGAAAGTCACTATTGCGCTCCAATGCCATACACAGGACAAAGAGCACTGGCGTCTTTTCCCAGCAAGTACAGTGTATTGGACTGAAGAGGATCTACTGTTCTTGTCAGGTTCCTAAGCAGACTTGAACTAGATATAGCCATGTGTGTAGGAAGCACAGTTCTTTTGTTCTGAGCAAGATCACTGTTCGGACACCATAGGAAACACAGTAGAGTAGAAGAGTGCTCTTTTCTCAAAAGCAGAGTGTGTTTCTTGGAAGTCGAGTTAGCATTTGTTTCCCAGTCCTAAATGGAGTTGAGTCACATGCAGTTTTTTGTCCAACGAGCAAGAGTTATTTTCTGGTAAGACAAGTCACTATTGTGCTCCAATGCCATACACAGTGCAAATAGCACTCGCGTCTGTTCCCCGCAAATACAGTGTATTGGACTGAAGAGGAGCTACTGTTCTTGTTTGTTTCCTAAGCAGAGTTGAATTAGATATGGCCCGTGTGTGTAGAAAGCACAGTTCTTTGTTCTGAGCAAGCTCACTGTTTGGACCCCATAGGAAACACAGTAGAGTAGAAGAGTGCTCTTTTCTCAAAAGCAGAGTGTGTTTCTTGTAAGGCGAGCTAGCATTTCTTTCCAAGTCCTAAATGGAGTTGAATCACATGCAGTTTCTGGTCCTATGAGCAAGAGTTATTTTCTGGTAAGGAAAGTCAATATTGCGCTCCCATTGCCATACACAGTGCAAATAGCACTCGCGTCTGTTCCCAGCAAGTACAGTGCATCGGACTGAAGAGGAGCTACTGTTCTTTTCAGTTTCCTAAGCAGAGTTGAACTAGATATGGCCCGTGTGTGTAGGAGGCACAGTACTTTTGTTCTGAGCAAGCTCACTGTTCGGACCCCATAGGAAACACAGTAGAGTAGAAGAGTGCTCTTTTCTCAAAAGCAGAGTATGTTTCATGTAAGGCGAGCTAGCACTTGTTCCCCAGTCCTAAATGGAGTTGAATCACATGCAGTTTCTGGTCCTATGAGCAAGAGTTGTTTTCTGGTAAGGAAAGTCACTATTGCGCTCCCATTTCCATACACAGTGCAAATAGCACTCGCCTCTGTTCCCAGCAAGTAGAGTGTATCGGACTGAAGAGGAGCTACTGTTCTTGTCAGTTTCCTAAGCAGACTTGAACTAGATATGGCCTTGTGTGTAGGAAGCACAGTTTTTTTGTTCTGAGCAAGCTCACTTTTCGGAACACATAGGAAACACAGTAGAGTAGAACAGTGCTCTTTTCTCAAAAGCAGAGTGTGTTTCTTGTAAGGCGAGCTAGCGTTTGTTTCCCAGTCCTAAATGGATTTGAGTCACATGCAGTTTTTTTTTTTTTTTTTTTTTTTTTTTTGGTTTTTCGAGACAGGGTTTCTCTTGTGTAGCTTTGCGCCTTTCCTGGAACTCGCTTTGGAGACCAGGCTGGCCTCGAACTCACAGAGATCCACCTGGCTCTGCTTCCCGAGTGCTGGGATTAAAGGCGTGCGCCACCACCGCCTGGCCACATGCAGTTTTTTGTCCTACGAGCAAGAGTTGTTTTCTCGTAAGACAAGTCACTATTGCGCTCCCATTTCCATACACAGTGCAAATAGCACTCGCCTCTGTTCCCAGCAAGTACAGTGTATCGGACTGAAGAGGAGCTACAGTTCTTGTCAGTTTCCTAAGCAGAGTTGAACTAGTTATGGCCCGAATGTAGGAAGCACAGTTCTTTTGTTTTGAGCAAGCTCACTGTTCTGGCCCTATAGGAAACACAGTAGAGTAGAATAGTGCTCTTTTCTCTAAAGCAGAGTGTGGTTCTTGTAAGTCAACCAGCGTTTGTTTCCCAGTCCTAAATGGAGTGGATTCACGTGCAGTTTCTGGTCCTACGAGCAAGAGTTGTTTTCTGGTAAGGAAGTCACTATTGTGCTCCCATTGCCATACACAGTACAAATAGCACTGGCGTCTGTTCCCAGCAAGTACAGTGTATCGGACTGAAGAGGAGCTACTGTTCTTGTCAGTTTCCTAAGCAGAGTTGAACAAGATATGGCCCGTGTGTGTAGGAAGCACAGATCTTTTGTTCTGAGCAAGCTCACTGTTTGGACCACATAGGAAACACAGTAGAGTAGAAGAGTGCTCTTTTCTCAAAAGCAGAGTGTGATTCATGTAAGGGGAGCTAGCATTTGTTTCCCAGTCCTAAATGGAGTTGAATCCCATGCAGTTTCTGGTCCTACAAGCAAGAGTTGTTTTCTGGTAAGGAAAGTCACTTTGCGCTCCCATTGCCATACACAGTGCAAATAGCACTCGCGTCTGTTCCCAGCAATTACAGTGTATCGGACTGAAGAGGAGCTACTGCTCTTGTGAGTTTCCTAAGCAGAGTTGAACTAGATATGGCCCGTGTGTAGGAAGCACAGTTCTTTTGTTCTGAGCAAGCTCACTGTTCTGGCCCTACAGGAAACACTTTAGAGTAGAAGAGGGCTCTTTTCTCAAAAGCAGAGTGTGTTTCTTGTAAGGCGAGCTAGTGTTTGTTTCCCAGTCCTAAATGGAGTTGAATCCCATGCAGTTTCTGGTCCTATGAGCAAGAGTTGTGTTCTGGTAAGAAGAGTAACTATTGTGGTCCCATTGTCATACACAGGGCAAATAGCACACGCGTCTGTTCCCAGCATGTACAGTGTATTGTACTGAAGAGGATCTACTGTTCTTGTCAGGTTCCTAAGCAGAATTGAACTAGATATGGCCGTGTGTGTAGGAAGCACAGTTCTTTTGGTTTGAGCAAGTTCACTGTTCGGACCTCTTAGGAAACACAATAGAGTAGAAGAGTGCTTTTTTCTCTAAATCAGAGGGTGTTTCTTGTAAGGCAAGCTAGCTTTTGTTTTCCAGTCCTAAATGGAGTTGCATCACATGCAGTGTCTGGTCCTACGAGCAAGAGTTGTTTTCTGCTAAGAAGAGTCACTATTGTGCTCCCATTGTCATACACAGGGCAAAGAGCACTCGCGTCTGTTCCCAGCATGCACAGTGTATTGGACTGAAGAGGATCTACTGTTCTTGTCAGGTTCCTAAGCAGAGTTGAACTAGATATGGCCGTGTGTGTAGGAAGCACAGTTCTTTTGTTCTGAGCAAGCTCACTGTTCTGGCCCTATAGGAAACAGAGTATAGTAGAAGAGTGCTCTTTTCTCAAAAGCAGAGTGTGTTTCTTGTAAGGCGAGCTAGCGTTTGTTTCCCAATCCAATATGGAGTTGAATCACATGCAGTTTCTGGTCCTACAAACAAGAGTTGTTTTCTGGTAAGAAGAGTCACTATTGCGCTGCCATTGCCATACACAGGACAAATAGCACTGGTGTCTTTTCCCAGCAAGTACAGTGTATTGGACGGAAGAGGATCTACTGTTCTTGTCAGGTTCCTAAGTAGACTTGAACTAGATATGGCCGTATGTGTAGGAAGCACAGTTCTTATGTTCTGAACAAGCTCACTCTTCTGGCCCTATTGGAAACACAGTAGAGTAGAAGAGTGCTCTTTTCTCAAAAGCAGAGTGTGCTTTTGTAAGGCGAGCTAGCGTTTGTTTCCCAGTCCTAAATGGAGTTGAATCTCATGCACTTTCTGGTCCTAAGAGCAAGAGTTGTTTTCTGGTAAGGAAAGTCACTATTGCGCTCCCATTGCCATACACAGTGCAAATAGCTCTCGCGTCTATTCCCAGCAAGTACAGTGTATCGGACTGAAGAGGAGCTACTGTTCTTGTCAGTTTCCTAAGCAGAGTTGAACTAGATATGGCCCGTGTGTGTAGGAAGCACAGTTCTTATGTTCTGAACAAGCTCACTGTTCTGGCCCTATTGGAAACACAGTAGAGTAGAAGAGTGCTCTTTTCTCAAAAGCAGAGTGTGTTTTTGTAAGGCGAGCTAGCGTTTGTTTCCTACTCCTAAATGGAGTTGAATCACATGCAGGTTCTGGTCCTACAAGCAAGAGTTGTTTTCTGGTAAGAAGAGTCACTATTGCGCTGCCATTGCCATACACAGGACAAATAGCACTGGCATCTGTTCCCAGCAAGTACAGTGTATTGGACTGAAGAGGATCTACTGTTCTTGTCAGGTTCCTAAGCAGAGTTGAACTAGATATGGCCGTGTGTGTAGGAAGCACAGTTTTTTTGTTCTGAGCAAGCTCACTGTTCGGAACACATAGGAAACACAGTAGAGTAGAAGAGTGCTCTTTTCTCAAAAGCAGAGTGTGTTTCTTGGAAGTCGAGCTAGCGTTTGTTTTCCAGTCCTAAATGGAGTTGAGTCACATGCAGTTTTTTGTCCAACGAGCAAGAGTTATTTTCTGGTAAGACAAGTCACTATTGTGCTCCAATGCCATACACAGTGCAAATAGCACTCGCGTCTGTTCCCCGCAAGTACAGTGTATTGGACTGAAGAGGAGCTACTGTTCTTGTTTGTTTCCTAAGCAGAGTTTAATTAGATATGGCCCGTGTGTGTAGAAAGCACAGTTCTTTTGTTCTGAGCAAGCTCAGTGTTCTGGCCCTATAGGAAACACAGTAGAGTAGAAGAGCGCTCTTTTCTGAAAAGCAGAGTATGTTTCTTGTAAGGCGAGCTAGCGTTTGTTTCCCAGTCCTAAATGGAGTTGAATCACATGCAGTTTCTGGTCCTACGAGCAAGAGTTGTTTTCTGGTAAGGAAAGTCACTATTGCGCTCCCATTGCCATACACAGTGCAAATAGCACATGCGTCTGTTCCCAGCAATTACAGTGTATTGGACTGAAGATGTGCTACTGTTCTTGTCAGGTTCCTAAGCAGAGTTGAACTAGATATGGCCCGTGTGTGTAGGAAGGACAGTTCTTATGTTCTGAGCAAGCTCACTGCTCTGGCCCCATAGGAAGCACAGTAGAGTAGAAGAGTGCTCTTTTCTCAAAAGCAGAGTGTGTTTCTTGTAAGTCGAGCTAGCATTTGTTTCCCAGTCCTCAATGGAGTTGAGTCACATGCAGTTTTTTGTCCTACGAGCAAGAGTTTTTTTCTCGTAAGACGAGTCACTATTGTGCTCCAATGCCATACACAGTGCAAATAGCACTCGCGTCTGTTCCCCGCAAGTACAGTGTATCGGACTGAAGAGGAGCTACTGTTCTTGTTTGTTTCCTAAGCAGAGTTGAACTAGATATGGCCCGTGTGTAGAAAGCACAGTTCTTTTGTTCTGAGCAAGCTCACTGTTCGGACCCCATAGGAAACACAGTAGCGTAGAAGAGTGCTCTTTTCTCAAAAGCAGAGTGTGTTTCTTGTAAGGCAAGCTAGCATTTGTTTCCCAGTCCTAAATGGAGTTGAATCACATGCAGTTTCTGGTACTACGAGCAAGAGTTGTTTTCTGGTAAAGTAAGTCACTATTGTGCTTCCATTGCCATACACAGTGCAAATAGCACTCGCGTCTTTTCCCAGCAAGTACAGTGTATCGGACTGAAGAGGAGCTACTGTTCTTGTCAGTTTCCTAAGCAGAGTTGAACTAGTTATGGCCCGAATGTAGGAAGCACAGTTCTTTTGTTCTGAGCAAGCTCACTGTTCTGGCCCTATAGGAAACACAATAGAGTAGAAGAGTGCTCTTTTCCCTAAAGCAGAGTGTGTTTCTTGTAAGTCGAGTTAGCGTTTGTTTCCCAGTCCTAAATGGAGTTGAATCACATGCAGTTTCTAGTCCTACGAGGAAGGGTTGTTTTATGGTAAGAAGAGTCACTGTTGCGCTGCCATTGCCATACACAGGACAAATAGCACTGGCGTCTGTTCCCAGCAAGTACAGTGTATTGTACAGAAGAGGATCTACTGTTCTTGTCAGGTTTATAAGCAGAATTGAACTAGATATGGCCGTGTGTGTAGGAAGCACAGTTCTAATGTTCTGAGCAAGTTCACTCTTCTGGCTCTATAGGAAACACAGTAGAGTAGAAGAGTGCTCTTTTCTCAAAAGCAGAGTGTGTTTCTTGGAAGTCGAGCTAGCGTTTGTTTCCTAGTCCTAAATGGAGTTTAGTCACATGCAGTTTTTTGTCCTACGAGCAAGAGTTGTTTTCTGCTAAGACAAGTCACTATTGTGCTCCAATTGCAATACACAGTGCAAATAGCATTCGCATCTGTTCCCTGCAAGTACAGTGTATTGGAAGGAAGAGGAGCTATTGTTCTTGTCAGTTTCCTAAGCAGAGTTGAACTAGATATGGCCGTATGTGTAGGAAGCACAGTTCTTTTGTTCTGAGCAAGCTCACTGTTCGGACCCCATAGGAAACACAGTAGAGTAGAAGAGTGCTCTTTTCTCAAAAGCAGAGTGTGTTTCATGTAAGGCGAGCTAGTATTTGTTTCCCAGTCCTAAATGGAGTTGAATCTCATGCAGTTTCTGGTCTTACGAGCAAGAGTTGTTTTCTGGTAAGGAAAGTCACTATTGCGCTCCAATGCCATACACAGGACAAAGAGCACTGGCGTCTTTTCCCAGCAAGTACAGTGTATTGGACTGAAGAGGATCTACTGTTCTTGTCAGGTTCCTAAGCAGACTTGAACTAGATATAGCCATGTGTGTAGGAAGCACAGTTCTTTTGTTCTGAGCAAGATCACTGTTCGGACACCATAGGAAACACAGTAGAGTAGAAGAGTGCTCTTTTCTCAAAAGCAGAGTGTGTTTCTTGGAAGTCGAGTTAGCATTTGTTTCCCAGTCCTAAATGGAGTTGAGTCACATGCAGTTTTTTGTCCAACGAGCAAGAGTTATTTTCTGGTAAGACAAGTCACTATTGTGCTCCAATGCCATACACAGTGCAAATAGCACTCGCGTCTGTTCCCCGCAAATACAGTGTATTGGACTGAAGAGGAGCTACTGTTCTTGTTTGTTTCCTAAGCAGAGTTGAATTAGATATGGCCCGTGTGTGTAGAAAGCACAGTTCTTTGTTCTGAGCAAGCTCACTGTTTGGACCCCATAGGAAACACAGTAGAGTAGAAGAGTGCTCTTTTCTCAAAAGCAGAGTGTGTTTCTTGTAAGGCGAGCTAGCATTTCTTTCCAAGTCCTAAATGGAGTTGAATCACATGCAGTTTCTGGTCCTATGAGCAAGAGTTATTTTCTGGTAAGGAAAGTCAATATTGCGCTCCCATTGCCATACACAGTGCAAATAGCACTCGCGTCTGTTCCCAGCAAGTACAGTGTATCGGACTGAAGAGGAGCTACTGTTCTTGTCAGTTTCCTAAGCAAAGTTGAACTAGTTATGTCCCGTGTGTAGGAAGCACAGTTCTTTTTTTCTGAGCAAGCTCACTGTTCTGGCCTTATAGGAAACACAGTAGAGTAGAAGAGTGCTTTTTTCTCAAAAGCAGAGTGTGTTTCTTGTAAAGCGAGCTAGAGTTTGTTTCCCAGTCCTAAATGGAGTTGAATCACATGAAGTTTCTGGTCCTAAGAGCAAGAGTTGTTTTCTGTTAAGAAGAGTAACTATTGCGCTGCCATTGCCATACACAGGACAAATAGCACTGGCGTCTGTTCCCAGCAAGTACAGTGTATTGAACTGAAGAGGATCTACTGTACTTGTCAGGTTCCTAAGCAGACTTGAACTAGATATGGCCGTGTGAGTAGGAAGCACAGTTTTTTTGTTCTGAGCAAGCTCACTGTTCTGGCCCTATAGGAAACAAAGTAGAGTAGAAGAGTGCTCTTTTATCAAAAGCAGAGTGTGTTTCTTGGAAGTCGAGCTAGCGTTTGTTTCCCAGTCCTAAATGGAGTTGAGTTACATGAAGTTTTTTGTCCTAAGAGCAAGAGTTGTTTTCTGGTAAGACAAGTCACTATTGTGCTCCAATTGCCATACACAGGACAAATAGCACTGGCGTCTGTTCCCAGCAAGTACAGTGTATTGGACTGAAGAGGATCTACTGTTCTTGTCAGGTTCCTAAGCAGAATTGAACTAGATATGGCCGTGTGTGAAGGAAGCACAGTTTTTTTGTTCTGAGCAAGCTCACTGTTCGGGAACACATAGGAAACACAGTAGAGTAGAAGAGTGCTCTTTTCTCAAAAGCAGAGTTTGTTTCTTGTAAGGCAAGCTAGCGTTTGTTTCCCAGTCCTAAATGGAGTTGAGTCACATGCAGTTTTTTGTCCCATGAGCAAAAGTTGTTTTCTGGTAAGACAAGTCACTATTGTTCTCCAATTGCCATACACAATGCAAATAGCACTCGCGTCTGTTCCCCGCAAGTACAGTGTATTGGACGAAAGAGGAGCTACTGTTCTTGTCAGTTTCCTAGCACAATTGAACTAGATATGGCCCGTGTGTGTAGGAAGCACAGTTCTTTTGTTCTGAGCAAGCTCACTGTTCGGACCCCATAGGAAACACAGTAGAGTAGAAGAGTGCTCTTTTCTCAAAAGCAGAGTGTGTTTCGTGTAAGGCGAGCTAGAGTTTGTTTCCCAGTCCTAAATGGAGTTGAATCACATGCAGTTTCTGGTCTTACGAGCAACAGTTGTTTTCTGGTAAGGAAAGTCACTATTGTGCTCCCATTTCCATACACAGTGCAAATAGCACTCGCGTCTGTTCCCAGCAAGTACAGTGTATTGGACTGAAGAGGAGCTACTGTTCTTGTCAGTTTCCAAAGCAGAGTTGAACTAGATATGGCCCGTGTGTGTAGGAAGCACAGTTCTTTTGTTCTGAGCAAGCTCACTGTTCGGACCCCATAGGAAACACAGTAGAGTAGAAGAGTGCTCTTTTCTCAAAAGCAGAGTGTGTTTCGTGTAACGCGAGCTAGAGTTTGTTTCCCAGTCCTAAATGGAGTTGAATCACATGCAGTTTCTGGTCTTACAAGCAAGAGTTGTTTTCTGTTAAGGAAAGTCACTATTGTGCTCCCATTGCCATACACAGTGCAAATAGCACTCGCGTCTGTTCCCAGCAACTACAGTGTATCGGACTGAAGAGGAGCTACTGTTCTTGTCAGTTTCCAAAGCAGAGTTGAACTAGATATGGCCCGTGTGTAGGAAGCACAGTTTTTTTGTTCTGTGCAAACTCACTGTTCGGACCCCATAGGAAACACAGTAGAGTAGAAGAGTACTCTTTTCTCAAAAGCAGAGTGTGTTTCATATATGCGAGCTAGCATTTGTTTCCCAGTCCTAAATGGCGTTGAATCAAATGCAGTTTCTGGTCCTACGAGCAAGAGTTGTTTCCTGGTAAGGAAAGTAACTATTGCGCTCCCATTGCTATACACAGTGAAAATAGCCCTCCTGTCTGTTCCCAGCAATTATAGTGTATTGGACTGCAAAGGAGCTATTGTTCTTCTCAGTTTCCTAAGCAGATTTGAACTAGATATGGGCCGTGTGTGTAGTAAGCACAGTTCTTTTTTTCTGAGCAAGCTCACTGTTCTGGCCCTATAGGAAACACAGAAGAATAGAAGAGTGCTCTTTTCTCAAAAGCAGAGTGTGTTTCATGTAAGGCGAGCTAGCATTTGTTTCCCAGTCCTAAATGGAGTTGAATCACATGCAGTTTCTGTTCCTACGAGCAAGAGTTGTTTACTGGTAAGAAAAGTCACTATTGAGCTCCCCTTGCCATACACAGTGCAAATAGCTCTCGCGTCTGTTCCCAGCAAGTACAGTGTATCAGACTGAAGAGGAGCTACTGTTCTTGTCAGTTTCCTAAGCAGAGTTGAACTAGATATGGCCAGTATGTGTAGGAAGCACAGTTCTTATGTTCTGAGCAAGTTCACTCTTCTGGCCCTATAGGAAAAACAGTAGAGTAGAAGAGTGCACTTTTCTCAAAAGCAGAGTGTGTTTTTGTAAGGCGAGCTAGCATTTGTTTCCTAGTCCTAAATGGAGTTGAATCACATGCAGTTTCTGGTCCTAGGAACAAGAGTTGTTTTCTGGTAAGGAAAGTCACTATTGAGCTCCCATTGACATACACAGTGCAAATAGCCTTCCCGTCTGTTCCCAGCAAGTACAGTGTATTGGATTGAAAAGGAGCTACTGTTCTTCTCAGTTTCCTAAGCAGAGTTGAACTAGATATGGCCCGTGTGTGTAGGAAGTACAGTTCTTTTTTTCTGAGCAAGCTCACTGTTCTGGCCATATAGGCAACACAGTAGAGTAGAAGAGTGCTCTTTCCTCAAAAGCAGTGTGTGATTCTTGTAAAGCGAGCTAGAGTTTGTTTCCCAGTCCTAAATGGAGTTGAATCACATGCAATTTCTGGTCCTACGAGCAAGAGTTGTTTTCTGGTAAGAAGAGTCACTATTGCGCTGCCATTGCCATACACAGGACAAATAGCACTGGCGTCTATTCCCAGCAAGTACAGTGTATTGGACTGAAGAGGATCTACTGTTCTTGTCAGGTTCCTAAGCAGACTTGAACTAGATATGGTCCGTGTGTGTAGGAAGCACAGTTCTTTTGTTCTGAGCAAGCTCACTGTTTGGACCCCATAGTAAACACAGTAGAGTACAAGCGTGCTCTTTTCTCTAAAGCAGAGTGTGCTTCTTGTAAGGCAAGCTACCGTTTGTTTCCCAGTCCTAAATGGAGTGGAATCACATGCAGTTTCTGGTCCTACGAGCAAGAGTTGTTTTCTGGTAAGGAAAGTCACTATTGGGCTCCCATTGCCATACACAGTGCAAATAGCCCTCCCGTCTGTTCCCAGAAAGTACAGTGTATTGGACTGAAGAGGAGCTACTGTTCTTCTCAGTTTCCTAAGCAGAGTTGAACTAGATATGGCCCCTGTGTGTAGGAAGCACAGTTCTTTTTTTCTGAGCAAGCTCACTGTTCTGGCCCTATGGGAAGCACAGTAGAGTAGAAGAGTGCTCTTTTCCCAAAAGCAGAGTGTGTTTCTTGTAAAGCGAGCTAGAGTTTGTTTCCCAGTCCTAAATGGAGTTGAATCACATGCAGTTTCTGGTCCTACGAGCAAGAGTTGTTTTCTGGTAAGAAGAGTCACTGTTGCGCTGCCATTGCCATACACAGGACAAATAGCACTGGCGTCTGTTCCCAGCAAGTACAGTGTATTGGACTGAAGAGGATCTACTGTTCTTGTCAGGTTCCTAAGCAGACTTGAACTAGATATAGCCGTGTGAGTGGAAGTACAGTTTTTTTGTTCTGAGCAAGCTCACTGTTCGGAACACATAGGAAACACAGTAGAGTATAAGAGTGCTCTTTTCTCAAAAGCAGAGTGTGTTTCAAGTAAGGCGACCTAGCATTTGTTTCCCACTCCTAAGTGGAGTTGAATCACATGCAGTTTCTGGTCCTACGATCAAGAGTTGTTTTCTGGTAAGGAAAGTCACTATTGCGCTCCCATTTCCGTACACAGTACAAATAGCACTCGCGTCTGTTCCCAGCAAGTACAGTGTATTGGACTGAAGAGGAGCTACTGTTCTTGTTGGTTTCCTAAGCAGAGTTGAAATAGATATGGCCCGTGTGTGTAGGAAGCACAGTTATTTTGTTCTGTGCAAACTCACTGTTCGGACCGCATAGGAAACACAGTAGAGTAGAAGAGTACTCTTTTCTCAAAAGCAGAGTGTGTTTCATGTATGCGAGCTAGCATTTGTTTCCCAGTCCTAAATGGAGTTGAATCCCATGCAGTTTCTGGTCCTACGAGCAAGAGTTGTTTTCTGGTAAGGAAAGTAACTATTGCGCTCCCATTGCCATACACAGTGCAAATAGCACTCGCGTCTTTTCCCAGCAAGTACAGTGTATTGGACTGAATAGGAGCTACTGTTCTTGTCAGTTTCCTAAGCAGAGTTGAACTAGATATGGGCCGTGTGTGTAGGAAGCACAGTTCTTTTGTTCTGAGCAAGCTCACTGTTTGGACCGCATAGGAAACACAGTAGAGTAGAAGAGTGCTCTTTTCTATAAAGCAGAGTGTGTTTCTTGTAAGGCAAGCTACCGTTTGTTTTCCTGTCCTAAATGGAGTGGAATCACATACAGTTTCTGGTCCTACGAGCAAGAGTTGTTTTCTGGTAAGGAAAGTTACTATTGCGCTCCCATTGCCATACACAGTGCAAATAGCCCTCCCGTCTGTTCCCAGCAAGTACAGTGTATTGGACTGAAGAGGAGCTACTGTTCTTGTCAGTTTCCTAAGCAGAGTTGAACTAGATATGGTCCGTATGTGTAGGAAGCACAGTTCTTTTGTTCTGAGCAAGCTCACTGTTTGGATCCCATAGGAAACACAGTAGAGTAAAAGAGTGCTCTTTTCTCTAAAGCAGAGTGTGTTTTTGTAAGGCGAGCGATGATTTGTTTCCCAGTCGTAAATGGAGTGGAATCACATGCAGTTTGTGGTCCTATGAGCAAAAGTTGTTTTCTGGTAAGGAAAGTCACTATTGCGCTACCATTGCCTTACTCAGTGCAAATAGCCCTCCCGTCTGTTCCCAGCAAGTACAGTGTATTGGACTGAAGAGGAGCTACTGTTCTTCTGAGTTTCCTAAGCAGAGTTGAACTAGATATGGTCCGTGTGTGTAGGAAGCACAGTTCTTTTTTTCTGAGCAAGCTCACTGTTCGGACCTCATAGGAAACACATTAGAGTAGATGAGAGCTCTTTTCTCAAAATCAGAGTGTGTTTCTTGTAAAGCGAGCTAGAGTTTGTTTCCCAGTCCTAAATGGAGATGAATCACATGCAGTTTCTGGTCCTACGAGCAAGAGTTGTTTTCTGGTAAGAAGAGTCACTATTGCGCTGCCATTGACATACACAGGACAAATAGCACTCGCGTCTGTTCCCAGCAAGTACAGTGTATTGGACTGAAGAGGATCTACTGTTCTTGTCAGGTTCCTAAGCAGACTTGAACTAGATATGGTCGTGTGTGTAGGAAGCACAGTTTTTTTGTTCTGAGCAAGTTCACTGTTCGGAACACATAGGAAACACAGTAGAGTAGAAGAGTACTCTTTTCTCAAAAGCAGAGTGTGTTTCTTGGAAGTCGAGCTAGCGTTTGTTTCCCAGTCCTAAATGGAGTTGAATCACAGACAGTTTTTGGTCCAACGAGCAAGAGTTGTTTTCTGGTAAGACAAGTCACTATTGTGCTCCAATTGCCATACACAGTGCAAATATCACTCGCTTCTGTTCCCCACAAGTACAGTGTATCGGACTGAAGAGGAGCTACTGTTCTTGTCAGTTTCCTAAGCAGAGTTGAACTAGATATGGCCCGTATGTGTAGGAAGCACAGTTCTTATGTTCTGAGCAAGCTCACTGTTCTGGCCCTATAGGAAACACAGTAGAGTAGAAGAGTGCTATTTTCTCAAAAGCGGAGTGTGTTTCTTGTAAGGCGAGCTAGCATTTGTTTCCCAGTCCTAAATGGATTTGAATCACATGCAGTTTCTGGTCCTACGAGCAAGAGCTGTTTTCTGGTAAGGAAAGTAACTATTTTGCTCGCAACTCCATCCACAGTGCAAATAGCCCTCCCGTCTGTTCCCAGCAATTACAGTGTATTGGTCGGAAGAGGAGCTACTGTTCTTGTCAGTTTCCTAAGCAGAGTTGAACTAGTTATGGCCCTGTGTTTTAAGCACAGTTCTTTTGTTCTCAGCAAGCTCACTGTTCTGGCCCTATAGGAAACACAGTAGAGTAGAAGAGTGCTTTTTCGCTAAAGCAGAGTGTGTTTCTTATAAGGCGAGCTAGCGTTTGTTTCCCAGTCCTAAATGGAGTTGAATCACATGCAATTTCTGGTCCTACGAGCAAGAGTTGTTTTCTGGTAAGAAGAGTCACTATTGCGCTGCCATTGCCATACACAGGACAAATAGCACTGGCGTCTATTCCCAGCAAGTACAGTGTATTGGACTGAAGAGGATCTATTGTTCTTGTCAGGTTCCTAAGCAGACTTGAACTAGATATGGTCCGTGTGTGTAGGAAGCACAGTTCTTTTGTTCTGAGCAAGCTCACTGTTTGGACCCCATAGTAAACACAGTAGAGTACAAGCGTGCTCTTTTCTCTAAAGCAGAGTGTGCTTCTTGTAAGGCAAGCTACCGTTTGTTTCCCAGTCCTAAATGGAGTGGAATCACATGCAGTTTCTGGTCCTACGAGCAAGAGTTGTTTTCTGGTAAGGAAAGTCACTATTGGGCTCCCATTGCCATACACAGTGCAAATAGCCCTTACGTCTGTTACCAGAAAGTACAGTGTATTGGACTGAAGAGGAGCTACTGTTCTTCTCAGTTTCCTAAGCAGAGTTGAACTAGATATGGCCCCTGTGTGTAGGAAGCACAGTTCTTTTTTTCTGAGCAAGCTAACTGTTCTGGCCCTATGGGAAGCACAGTAGAGTAGAAGAGTGCTCTTTTCCCAAAAGCAGAGTGTGTTTCTTGTAAAGCGAGCTAGAGTTTGTTTCCCAGTCCTAAATGGAGTTGAATCACATGCAGTTTCTGGTCCTACGAGCAAGAGTTGTTTTCTGGTAAGAAGAGTCACTGTTGCGCTGCCATTGCCATACACAGGACAAATAGCACTGGCGTCTGTTCCCAGCAAGTACAGTGTATTGGACTGAAGAGGATCTACTGTTCTTGTCAGGTTCCTAAGCAGAGTTGAACTAGATATAGCCGTGTGAGTGGAAGTACAGTTTTTTTGTTCTGAGCAAGCTCACTGTTCGGAACACATAGGAAACACAGTAGAGTATAAGAGTGCTCTTTTCTCAAAAGCAGAGTGTTTTTCAAGTAAGGCGACCTAGCATTTGTTTCCCAGTCCTAAATGGAGTTGAATCCCATGCAGTTTCTGGTCCTACAAGCAAGAGTTGTTTTCTGGTAAGGAAAGTCACTATTGCGCTCCCATTGCCATACACAGTGCAAATAGCACTCGCGTCTTTTCCCAGCAAGTACAGTGTATTGGACTGAATAGGAGCTGCTGTTCTTGTCAGTTTCCTAAGCAGAGTTGAACTAGATATGGGCCGTGTGTGTAGGAAGCACAGTTCTTTTGTTCTGAGCAAGCTCACTGTTTGGACCCCATAGGAAACACAGTAGAGTAGAAGAGTGCTCTTTTCCATAAAGCAGAGTGTGTTTCTTGTAAGGCAAGCTACCGTTTGTTTTCCAGTCCTAAATGGAGTGGAATCACATACCGTTTCTGGTCCTACGAGCAAGAGTTGTTTTCTGGTAAGGAAAGTTACTATTGCGCTCCCATTGCCATACACAGTGCAAATAGCCCTCCCGTCTGTTCCCAGCAAGTACAGTGTATTGGACTGAAGAGGAGCTACTGTTCTTCTCAGTTTCCTAAGCAGAGTTGAACTAGATATGGCCCGTGTGTGTAGGAAGCACAGTTCTTTGTTTCCGAGCAAGCGCACTGTTCTGGCCCTATAGGAAACACAGTAGAGTAGAAGAGTGCTCTTTTCTCAAAAGCAGAGTGTGTTTCTTGTAAAGCGAGCTAGAGTTTGTTTCCCAGTCCTAAATGGAGTTGAATCACATGCAGTTTCTGGTCCTACGAGCAAGAGTTGTTTTCTGGTAAGAAGAGTCACTATTGTGCTGCCATTGCCATACACAGGACAAATAGCACTGGCGTCTGTTCCCAGAAAGTACAGTGTATTGGACTGAAGAGGATATACTGTTCTTGTCAGGTTCCTAAGCAGACTTGAACTAGATATGGCCGTGTGAGTAGGAAGTACAGGTTTTTTGTTCTGAGCAAGCTCACTGTTCGGAACACATAGGAAACACAGTAGAGTAGAAGAGTGCTCTTTTCTCAAAAGCAGAGTGTGTTTCATGTAAGGCGAGCTATCATTTGTTTCCCAGTCCTAAATGGAGTTGAGTCACATGCAGTTTTTTGTCCTACGAGCAAGAGTTGTTTTCTGGTAAGACAAGTCACTATTGTGCTCCAATGCCATACACAGTGCAAATAGCACTCATGTCTGTTCCCCGCAAGTACAGTGTATTGGACTGAAGAGGAGCTACTGTTCTTGTTGGTTTCCTAAGCAGAGTTGAACTAGATATGACCCGTGTGTGTAGGAAGCACAGTTCTTTTGTTCTGAGCAAGCTCACTGTTCGGACCGGATAGGAAACACAATAGAGTAGAAGAGTGCTCTTTTCTAAAATGCAGAGTGTGTTTCATGTAAGGCGAGCTAGCATTTGTTTCCCAGTCCTAAATGGAGTTGAATCACATGCAGTTTCTGGTCCTAGGAGCAAGAGTTGTTTTCTGGTAAGAAGAGACACTATTGCGCTGCCATTGCCATACACAGGACTAATAGCACTGGTGTCTGTTCCCAGCAAGTACAGTGTATTGGACTGTAGAGGATCTACTGTTCTTGTGCAGGTTCCTAAGCAGAATTGAACTAGATATGGCCGTGTGTGTAGGAACACAGTTCTTTTGTTCTGAGCAAGCTCACTGTTCGGACCCCAGAGCAAACACAGTAGAGAAGAAGAGTGCTCTTTTCTCTAAAGCAGAGTGTGTTTCTTGTAAGGCGAGCTAGCGTTTGTTTCCCAGTCCTAAATGGAGTTGAGTCACATGCAGTTTTTTGTCCTACGAGCAAGAGTTGTTTTCTGGTAAGACGAGTCACTATTGTGCTCCCATTGCCATACACAGTGCAAATAGCACTCGCGTCTGTTCCCCGCAAGTACAGTGTATTGGACTGAAGAGGAGCTACTGTTCTTGTCAGTTTCCTAAGCAGAGTTGAAATAGATATGGCCCGTGTGTGTAGGAAGCACAGTTCTTTTGTTCTGAGCAAGCTCACTGTTTTGACCCCATAGGAAACACAGTAGAGTAGAAGAGTGCTCTTTTCTCAAAAGCAGAGTGTGTTTCTTGTAAGGCGAGCTAGCGTTTGTTTCCCAGGCCTAAATGGAGTTGAGTCACATGCAGTTTTTTGTCCTACGAGCAAGAATTGTTTTCTGATAAGACGAGTCACTATTGTGCTCCAATTGCCATACACAGTGCAAATAGCACTCGCGTCTGTTCCCCGCAAGTACAGTGTATTGGACTGAAGAAGATCTACTGTTCTTGTCAGTTTCCAAAGCAGAGTTGAACTAGATATGGCACGTGTGTGTAGGAAGCACAGTTCTTTTGTTCTGAGTAAGCTCACTGTTCAGACCCCATAGGAAGCACAGTAGCTTAGAAGAGTGCTCTTTTCTCAAAAGCAGAGTGTGTTTCATGTAAGGCGAACTAGCATTTGTTTGCCAGTCCTAAATGGAGTTGAATCACATGCAGTTTCTGGTCCTACGATCAAGAGTTGTTTTCTGGTAAGGAAAGTCACTATTGCGCTCCCATTGCCATACACTGTGCAAATAGCACTCGCGTCTGTTCCCAGCAAGTACAGTGTATCGGACTGAAGAGGAGCTACTGTTCTTGTCAGTTTCCTAAGCAAAGTTGAACTAGTTATGGCCCGTGTGTAGGAAGCACAGTTCTTTTTTTCTGAGCAAGCTCACTGTTCTGGCCTTATAGGAAACACAGTAGAGTAGAAGAGTGCTTTTTTCTCAAAAGCAGAGTGTGTTTCTTGTAAAGCGAGCTAGAGTTTGTTTCCCAGTCCTAAATGGAGTTGAATCACATGAAGTTTCTGGTCCTAAGAGCAAGAGTTGTTTTCTGTTAAGAAGAGTAACTATTGCGCTGCCATTGCCATACAGAGGACAAATAGCACTGGCGTCTGTTCCCAGCAAGTACAGTGTATTGAACTGAAGAGGATCTACTGTACTTGTCAGGTTCCTAAGCAGACTTGAACTAGATATGGCCGTGTGAGTAGGAAGCACAGTTTTTTTGTTCTGAGCAAGCTCACTGTTCTGGCCCTATAGGAAACAAAGTAGAGTAGAAGAGTGCTCTTTTATCAAAAGCAGAGTGTGTTTCTTGGAAGTCGAGCTAGCGTTTGTTTCCCAGTCCTAAATGGAGTTGAGTTACATGCAGTTTTTTGTCCTACGAGCAAGAGTTGTTTTCTGGTAAGACAAGTCACTATTGTGCTCCAATTGCCATACACAGGACAAATAGCACTGGCGTCTGTTCCCAGCAAGTACAGTGTATTGGACTGAAGAGGATCTACTGTTCTTGTCAGGTTCCTAAGCAGAATTGAACTAGATATGGCCGTGTGTGAAGGAAGCACAGTTTTTTTGTTCTGAGCAATCTTACTGTTCGGGAACACATAGGAAACACTGTAGAGTAGAAGAGTGCTCTTTTCTCAAAAGCAGAGTTTGTTTCTTGTAAGGCAAGCTAGCGTTTGTTTCCCAGTCCTAAATGGAGTTGAGTCACATGCAGTTTTTTGTCCCATGAGCAAAAGTTGTTTTCTGGTAAGACAAGTCACTATTGTTCTCCAATTGCCATACACAATGCAAATAGCACTCGCGTCTGTTCCCCGCAAGTACAGTGTATTGGACGAAAGAGGAGCTACTGTTCTTGTCAGTTTCCTAGCACAGTTGAACTAGATATGGCCCGTGTGTGTAGGAAGCACAGTTCTTTTGTTCTGAGCAAGCTCACTGTTCGGACCCCATAGGAAACACAGTAGAGTAGAAGAGTGCTCTTTTCTCAAAAGCAGAGTGTGTTTCGTGTAAGGCGAGCTAGAGTTTGTTTCCCAGTCCTAAATGGAGTTGAATCACATGCAGTTTCTGGTCTTACGAGCAACAGTTGTTTTCTGGTAAGGAAAGTCACTATTGTGCTCCCATTGCCATACACAGTGCAAATAGCACTCGCGTCTGTTCCCAGCAAGTACAGTGTATTGGACTGAAGAGGAGCTACTGTTCTTGTCAGTTTCCAAAGCAGAGTTGAACTAGATATGGCCCGTGTGTGTAGGAAGCACAGTTCTTTTGTTCTGAGCAAGCTCACTGTTCGGACCCCATAGGAAACACAGTAGAGTAGAAGAGTGCTCTTTTCTCAAAAGCAGAGTGTGTTTCATGTAACGCGAGCTAGAGTTTGTTTCCCAGTCCTAAATGGAGTTGAATCACATGCAGTTTCTGGTCTTACAAGCAAGAGTTGTTTTCTGTTAAGGAAAGTCACTATTGTGCTCCCATTGCCATACACAGTGCAAATAGCACTCGCGTCTGTTCCCAGCAACTACAGTGTATCGGACTGAAGAGGAGCTACTGTTCTTGTCAGTTTCCAAAGCAGAGTTGAACTAGATATGGCCCGTGTGTAGGAAGCACAGTTTTTTTGTTCTGTGCAAACTCACTGTTCGGAACCCATAGGAAACACCGTAGAGTAGAAGAGTACTCTTTTCTCAAAAGCAGAGTGTGTTTCATGTATGCGAGCTAGCATTTGTTTCCCAGTCCTAAATGGAGTTGAATCACATGCAGTTTCTGGTCCTACGAGCAAGAGTTGTTTCCTGGTAAGGAAAGTAACTATTGCGCTCCCATTGCTATACACAGTGAAAATAGCCCTCCTGTCTGTTCCCAGCAATTATAGTGTATTGGACTGCAAAGGAGCTACTGTTCTTCTCAGTTTCCTAAGCAGATTTGAACTAGATATGGGCCGTGTGTGTAGTAAGCACAGTTCTTTTTTTCTGAGCAAGCTCACTGTTCTGGCCCTATAGGAAACACAGAAGAATAGAAGAGTGCTCTTTTTTCAAAAGCAGAGTGTGTTTCATGTAAGGCGAGCTAGCATTTGTTTCCCAGTCCTAAATGGAGTTGAATCACATGCAGTTTCTGTTCCTACGAGCAAGAGTTGTTTACTGGTAAGAAAAGTCACTATTGAGCTCCCCTTGCCATACACAGTGCAAATAGCTCTCGCGTCTGTTCCCAGCAAGTACAGTGTATCAGACTGAAGAGGAGCTACTGTTCTTGTCAGTTTCCTAAGCAGAGTTGAACTAGATATGGCCAGTATGTGTAGGAAGCACAGTTCTTATGTTCTGAGCAAGTTCACTCTTCTGGCCCTATAGGAAAAACAGTAGAGTAGAAGAGTGCACTTTTCTCAAAAGCAGAGTGTGTTTTTGTAAGGCGAGCTAGCATTTGTTTCCTAGTCCTAAATGGAGTTGAATCACATGCAGTTTCTGGTCCTAGGATCAAGAGTTGTTTTCTGGTAAGGAAAGTCACTATTGAGCTCCCATTGACATACACAGTGCAAATAGCCTTCCCGTCTGTTCCCAGCAAGTACAGTGTATTGGATTGAAAAGGAGCTACTGTTCTTCTCAGTTTCCTAAGCAGAGTTGAACTAGATATGGCCCGTGTGTGTAGGAAGTACAGTTCTTTTTTTCTGAGCAAGCTCACTGTTCTGGCCATATAGGCAACACAGTAGAGTAGAAGAGTGCTCTTTCCCCAAAAGCAGAGTGTGATTCTTGTAAAGCGAGCTAGAGTTTGTTTCCCAGTCCTAAATGGAGTTGAATCACATGCAATTTCTGGTCCTACGAGCAAGAGTTGTTTTCTGGTAAGACAAGTCACTATTGTGCTCCAATTGCCATACACAGGACAAATAGCACTGGCGTCTGTTCCCAGCAAGTACAGTGTATCAGACTGAAGAGGAGCTACTGTTCTTGTCAGTTTCCAAAGCAGAGTTGAACTAGATATGGCCCGTGTGTAGGAAGCACAGTTTTTTTGTTCTGAGCAAGCTCACTTTTCGGAACACATAGGAAACACAGTAGAGTAGAAGAGTGCTCTTTTCTCAAAAGCAGAGTGTGTTTTTGTAAGGCGAGCTAGCGTTTGTTTCCTAGTCCTAAATGGAATTGAATCACATGCAATTTCTGGTCCTATGAACAAGAGTTGTTTTCTGGTAAGGAAAGTCACTATTGCGCTCCCATTGCCCTTTACAAGGCAAATAGCACTCGCGTCTTTTCCCAGCAAGTACAGTGTATTGGACTGAATAGGAGCTACTGTTCTTGTCAGTTTACTAAGCAGAGTTGAACTAGATATGGCCCGTGCGTGTAGGAAGCACAGTTCTTTTGTTCTGAGCAAGCTCACTGTTTGGACCCCATAGGAAACACAGTAGAGTAGAAGAGTGCTCTTTTCTCAAAAGCAGAGTGTGTTTCTTGGAAGTCGAGCTAGTGTTTCTTTCCCAGTCCTAAATGGAGTTGAGTCACATGCAGTTTTTTGTCCTACGAGCAAGAGTTGTTTTCTGGTAAGACAAGTCACTATTGTGCTCCAATTGCCATACACAGTGCAAATAGCACTCGCGTCTGTTCCCCGCAAGTACAGTGTATCGGACTGAAGAGGAGCTACTGTTCTTGTCAGTTTCCTAAGCAGAGTTGAACGAGATATGGCCCGTGTGTAGGAAGCACAGTTCTTTTGTTCTGAGCAAGCTCACTGTTCTGGCCCTATAGGAAAAACAGTAGAGTAGAAGAGTGCACTTTTCTCTAAAGCAGAGTGTGTTTCTTGAAAGGTGAGCTAGCTTTTGTTTCCCAGTCCTAAATGGAGTTGAATCACATGCAGTTTCTGGTCCTACGAGCAAGAGTTGTTTTCTGGTAAGAAGAGTCACTATTGTGCTGCCATTGCCATACACAGGACAAATAGCACTGGCGTCTGTTCCCAGCAAGTACAGTGTATTGGACTGAAGAGGATATACTGTTCTTGTCAGGTTCCTAAGCAGAGTTGAACTAGATATGGCCATGTGAGTAGGAAGTACAGTTTTTTTGTTCTGAGCAAGCTCACTGTTCGGAACACATAGGAAACACAGTAGAGTAGAAGAGTGCTCTTTTCTCAAAAGCAGAGTGTGTTTCATGTAAGGCGACCTAGCATTTGTTTCCCACTCCTAAGTTTAGTTGAATCACATGCAGTTTCTGGTCCTACGATCAAGAGTTGTTTTCTGGTAAGGAAAGTCACTATTGTGCTACCATTGCCGTACACAGTACAAATAACACTCGCGTCTGTTCCCAGCAAGCACAGTGTATCGGACTGAAGAGGAGCTACTTTTCTTGTTGGTTTCCTAAGCAGAGTTGAATTAGTTATGGCCCGTGTGTGTAGGAAGCACAGTTATTTTGTTCTGTGCAAACTCACTGTTCGGACCCCATAGGAAACACAGTAGAGTAGAAGAGTACTCTTTTCTCAAAAGCAGAGTGTGTTTCATGTATGCGAGCTAGCATTTGTTTCCCAGTCCTAAATGGAGTTGAATCACATGCAGTTTCTGGTCCTACGAGAAAGAGTTGTTTTCTGGTAAGGAAAGTAACTATTGCGCTCCCATTGCCATACACAGTGCAAATAGCCCTCCTATCTGTTCCCAGCAAGTACAGTGTATTGGACTGCAAAGGAGCTACTGTTCTTCTCAGTTTCCTAAGCAGAGTTGAACTAGATATGGGCCGTGTGTGTAGGAAGTACAGTTCTTTTTTTCTGAGCAAGCTCACTGTTCTGGCCCTTTAGGAAACACAGAAGAGTTAAAGAGTGCTCTTTTCTCAAAAGCAGAGTGTGTTTCATGTAAGTCGAGCTAGCATTTGTTTCCCAGTCCTAAATGGAGTTGAATCACATGCAGTTTCTGGTCCTACGAGCAAGAGTTGTTTACTGGTACGGAAAGTCACTATTGAGCTCCCCTTGCCATACACAGTGCAAATAGCACTCATGTCTGGTCCCAGCAAGTACAGTGTATCAGACTGAAGAGGAGCTACTGTTCTTGTCAGTTTCCTAAGTAGAGTTGAACTAGATATGGCCCGTGTGTGTAGGAATCACAGTTCTTATGTTCTGAGCAAGTTCACTCTTCTGGCACTATAGGAAACACAGTAGAGTAGAAGAGTGCTCTTTTCTCAAAAGCAGAGTGTGTTTTTGTAAGGCGAGCTAGCATTTGTTTCCTAGTCCTAAATATAGTTGAATCACATGCAGTTTCTGGTCCTAGGAACAAGAGTTGTTTTCTGGTAAGGAAAGTCACTATTGTGCTCCCATTGCCCTTCACAAGGCAAATAGCACTCGCGGCTTTTCCCAGCAAGTACAGTGTATTGGACTGAATAGGAGCTACTCTTCTTGTCAGTTTACTAAGCAGAGTTGAACTAGATATGGTCCGTGTGTGTAGGAAGCACAGTTCTTTTGTTCTGAGCAAGCTCACTCTTTGGACCCCATAGGAAACACAGTAGAGTAGAAGACTGATCTTTTCTCTAAAGCAGAGTGTGTTTCTTGTAAGGCAAGCTACCGTTTGTTTCCCAGTCCTAAATGGAGTGGAATCACATGCAGTTTCTGGTCCTACGCGCAAGAGTTGTTTTCTGGTAAGGAAAGTCACTATTGCGCTCCCATTGCCATACACAGTGCAAATAGCCCTCCCGTCTGTTCCCAGCAAGTACAGTGTATTGGACTGAAGAGGAGCTACTGTTCTTCTCAGTTTCCTAAGCAGAGTTTAACTAGATATGGCCCGTGTGTGTAGGAAGCACAGTTCTTTTTTTCTGAGCAAGCTCACTGTTCTGGCCCTATTGGAAACACAGTAGAGTAGAAGAGTGCTCTTTTCTCCAAAGCAGAGTGTGTTTCTTGTAAAGCGAGCTAGAATTTGTTTCCCAGTCCTAAATGGAGTTGAATCACATGCAGTTTCTGGTCCTACGAGCAAGAGTTGTTTTCTGTTAAGAAGAGTCACTATTGCACTGCCATTGCCATACACAGGACAAATACCACATGCGTCTGTTCCCAGCAAGTACAGTGTATTGAACTGAAGAGGATCTACTGTTCTTGTCAGGTTCCTAGGCAGACTTGAACTAGATATGGCCATGTGAGTAGGAAGCACAGTTTTTTTTTTTCTGAGCAAGCTCACTGTTCGGAACATATAGGAAACACAGTAGAGTAGAAGAGTGCTCTTTTCTCAAAAGCAAAGTGTGTTTCTTGGAAGTTGAGCTAGCGTTTGTTTCCCAGTCCTAAATGGAGTTGAGTCACATGCAATTTTTTGTCCTACGAGCAAGACTTGTTTTATGGTAAAGAAAGTCACTATTGTGCTCCCATTGCCATACACAGTGCAAATAGCACTCGCGTCTGTTCCCAGCAAGTACAGTGTATCGGACTGAAGAGGAGCTACTGTTCTTGTCAGTTTCCTAAGCAGAGTTGAACTAGATATGGCCCGTGTGTAGGAAGCACAGTTCTTTTGTTCTGAGCAAGCTCACTGTTCTGGCCCTATAGGAAACAGAGTAGAGTAAAGAGTGCTCTTTTCTTAAAAGCAGAGTGCGTTTCTTGTAAGGCGAGCTAGCGTTGGTTTCCCAGTCCTAAATGGAGTTGAGTCACATGCAGTTTTTTGTCCTATGAGCAAGAATTGTTTTCTGGTAAGGAAAGTCACTATTGCGCTCCCTTTGTCATACACAGTACAAATACCAATCGCGTCTTTTCCCAACAAGTACAGTGTATTGGACTGAAGAGGAGCTACTGTTCTTGTCAGTTTTCTAAGCAGAGTTGAACTAGATATGGCCCGTGTGTTTAGGAAGCACAGTTATTATGTTCTGAGCAAGCTCACTGTTCTGGCCCTATAGGAAACACAGTAGAGTAAAAGAGTGCTCTTTTCTCTAAAGCAGAGTGTGTTTTTGTAAGGCGAGCGATGATTTGTTTCCCAGTCCTAAATGGAGTTGAATCACATGCAGTTTCTGGAACTACGAGCAAGAGTTGTTTTCTGGTAAGGAAATTCACTATTGTGCTCCTATTGCCATACACAGGGCAAATAGCACTCGCTTCTGTTCCCAGCAAGTACAGTGTATTGGACTGAATATGTGCTACTGTTCTTGTCAGTTTCCTAAGCAGAGTTGAACTAGATATGATCCGTGTGTGTAGGAAGCACAGTTCTTTTGTTCTGAGCAAGCTCACTGTTTGGACCCCATAGGAAACATAGTAGAGTAGAAGAGAGCTCTTTTCTATAAAGCAGAGTGTGTTTTCGTAAGGCGAACTAGCGTTTGTTTCCCAGTCCTAAATGGAGTGGAATCACATGCAGTTTCTGGTCCTACGAACAAGAATTGTTTTCTGGTAAGGAAAGTCACTATTGCACTCCCATTGCCCTACACAAGGCAAATAGCACTCGCGTCTTTTCACAGCAAGTACAGTGTATTGGACTGAATAGGAGCTACTGTTCTTGTCAGTTTCCTAAGCAGAGTTGAAGTAGATATGGCCCGTGTGTGTAGGAAGCACAGTTCTTTTGTTCTGAGCAAGCTCACTGATTGGATCCCATAGGAAACACAGTAGAGTAGAAGAGTGCTCTTTTTCCTAAAGAAGAGTGTGTTTCTTGTAAGGCGAGCTAGCGTTTGTTTCCCAATCTTAAATGGTGTGGAATCACATGCAGTTTCTGGTCCTACGAGCAAGAGTTGTATTCTGGTAAGGAAAGTCACTATTGTGCTATCATTGCCATACACAGTGCAAATAGCACTCGCGTCTGTTCCCAGCAAGAAAGTGTATTGGACTGAATAGGTGCTACTGTTCTTGTCAGTTTCCTAAGCAGAGTTGAACTAGATATGGTCTGTGTGTGTAGGAAGCACAGTTCTTTTGTTCTGAGCAAGCTCACTGTTTGGACCCCATAGGAAACACAGTAGAGTAGAAGAGTGCTCTTTTCTCAAAAGCAGAGTGTATTTCTTGTAAGGAGAGCTAGCGTTTGTTTCCCAGTTATAAATGGAGTTGAATCCCATGCAGTTTCTGGTACTACGAGCAAGAGTTGTTTTTTGGTAAGAAGAGTCACTATTGCGCTGCCATTGCCATACACAGGACAAATAGCACTGGCGTCTGTTCCCAGCAAGTGCAGTGTTTTGGACTGAAGAGGATATACTGTTCTTGTTAGGTTCCTAAGCAGACTTGAACTAGATATGGACCGTGTGTGTAGGAAGCACAGTTCTTAACTTCTGAGCAAGCTCACTGTTCTGGCCTTTTAGGAAACACAGTAGAGTAGAAGAGTGCTCATTTCTCTAAAGCAGAGTGTGTTTCTTGTAAGGCGAGCTCGCGTTTGTTTCCCAGTCTTAAATGGAGTTGAGTCACATGCAGTTTTTGGTCCTACGAGCAAGAGTTGTTTTCTGGTAAGGAAAGTCACTATTGTGCTCTCATTGCCATACACAGTACAAATAGCACATGTGTCTGTTCCCAGCAATTACAGTGTATTGGACAGAAGAGGAGCTACTGTTCTTGTCAGTTTCCTAAGCAGAGTTGAACTAGATATGGCCCGTGTGTGTAGGAAGCACAGTTCATTTTTTCTGAGCAAGCTCACTGTTCTGGCCCTATAGGAAACACAGTAGAGTAGAAGAGTGCTCTTTTCTCTAAAGCAGAGTGTGTTTCTTGTAAGGCGAGCTCGCGTTTGTTTCCCAGTCTTAAATGGAGTTGAATCACATGCAGTTTCTGGTCCTACGAGCAAGAGTTGTTTTCTGGTAAGGAAAGTCACTATTGCGCTCTCATTGCCATACACAGGGCAAATAGCACTCGCGTCTTTTCCCAGCAAGTACAGTGTATTGGACTGAATAGGAGCTACTGTTCTTGGCAGTTTCCTAAGCAGAGTTGAACTAGATAGGGCCCGTGTGTGTAGGAAGCACAGTTCATTTGTTCTGAGCAAGCTCACTGTTCTGGCCCTATAGGAAACACAGTAGAGTAGAAGAGTGCTCTTTTCTCAAAAGCAGAGTGTGTTTTTTTTAAAGCGAGCTAGAGTTTGTTTTTCAGGCCTAAATGGAGTTGAGTCACATGCAGTTTTTTGTCCTCCGAGAAAGAGTTGTTTTCTGGTAAGACGAGTCTCTATTGTGCTCCAATTGCCATACACAGTGCAAATAGCACTGGCGTCTGTTCCAAGCACGTACAGTGTATTGGACTGAAGAGGATCTACTTTTCTTGTCATGTTCCTAAGCAGAATTGAACTAGATATGGCCGTGTGTGTAGGAAGCACAGTTCTTTTCTTCTGAACAAGCTCACTGTTCGAGCCCATAGGAAACACAGAAGTGTAGAAGAGTGCTCTTTTCTCAAAAGCAGAGTGTGTTTTTTGTAAGGCAAGCTAGCGTTTGTTTCCCAGTCCTAAATGGAGTTGAATCACATGCAGTTTCTGGTCCTCTGAGCAAGAGTTGTTTTCTGGTAAGGAAAGTCACTATTGCGCTCCATTTGTCATACACAGTGCAAATAGCAATCGCGTCTTTTCCCAACAAGTACAGTGTATCGGACTGAAGAGGATCTACTGTTCTTGTCAGGTTCCTAAGCAGACTTGAACTAGATATGGCCCGTGTGTTAGGAAGCACAGTTATTATGTTCTGAGCAAGCTTACTGTTTGGACCCCATAGGAAACCCCACAGAGTAGAAGAGTGCTCTTTTCTCAAAAGCAGAGTGTGTTTCTTGTAAGGCGAGCTAGCATTTGTTTCCCAGATCTAAATGGCGTTGAATCACATGCAGTTTGTGGTCCTCCGAGCAAGAGTTGTTTTCTGGTAAGGAAAGTCACTATTGTGCTCTCATTGCCATACACAGTGCATATAGCACATGCTCCTGTTCCCAGCAAGTACAGTGTATTGGACTGAATATGTGCTACTGTTCTTGTCAGTTTCCTAAGCAGAGTTGAACTAGATATGATCCGTGTGTGTAGGAAGCACAGTTCTTTTGTTCTGAGCAAGCTCACTGTTTGGACCCCATAGGAACATAGTAGAGTAGAAGCGAGCTCTTTTCTATAAAGCAGAGTGTGTTTTTGTAAGGCGAACTAGCGTTTGTTTCCCAGTCCTAAATGGAGTGGAATCACATGCATTTTCTGGTCCTACGAACAAGAATTGTTTTCTGGTAAGGAAAGTCACTATTGCATTCCCATTGCCCTACACAAGGCAAATAGCACTCGCGTCTTTTCACAGCAAGTACAGTGTATTGGACTGAATAGGAGCTACTGTTCTTGTCAGTTTCCTAAGCAGAGTTGAAGTAGATATTGCCCGTGTGTGTAGGAAGCACAGTTCTTTTGTTCTGAGCAAGCTCACTGTTTGGATCCCATAGGAAACACTGTAGAGTAGAAGAGTGTTCTTTTCCCTAAAGAAGAGTGTGTTTCTTGTAAGGCAAGCTAGCGTTTGTTTCCCAATCTTAAATGGTGTGGAATCACATGCAGTTTCTGGTCCTACGAGCAAGAGTTGTATTCTGGTAAGGAAAGTCACTATTGTGCTCCCATTGACATACACAGTGCAAATAGCACAGGCGTCTGTTCCCAGCAAGTACAGTGTATTGTACTGAAGAGGAGCTACTGTTCTTCTCAGTTTTTTAAGCAGAGTTGAACTAGATATGGCCCGTTTGTGAAGGAAGCACAGTTCTTATGTTCTGAGCAAGCTCACTGTTCTGGCCCTATAGGAAACACAGTAGAGTAGGAGAGTGCTCTTTTCTCTAAAGCAGAGTGTGTTTCTTGTAAGGGGAGCTAGCATTTGTTTCTTAGTCCTAAATGGAGTGAATCACATGCAGTTTTTGGTCCTACGAGCAAGAGTTGTTTTCTGGTAAGGAATGTCACTATTGTGCTCCCATTGCCATACACAGTGCAAATAGCACTCGCGTCTGTTCCCAGCAAGTAAAGTGTATTGGACTGAATAGTTGCTGCTGTTCTTGTCAGTTTCCTAAGCAGAGTTGAACTAGATATGGTCCGTGTGTGTAGGAAGCACAGTTCTTTTGTTCTGAGCAAGCTCACTGTTTGGACACCATAGGAAACACAGTAGAGTAGAAGAGTGCTCTTTTCTCAAAAGCAGAGTGTATTTCTTGTAAGGAGAGCTAGCGTTTGTTTCCCAGTTATAAATGGAGTTGAATCCCATGCAGTTTCTGGTACTACGAGCAAGAGTTGTTTTCTGGTAAGAAGAGTCACTATTGCGCTGCCATTGCCATACACAGGACAAATAGCACTATCGTCTGTTCCCAGCAAGTGCAGTGTTTTGGACTGAAGAGGATATACTGTTCTTGTCAGGTTCCTAAGCAGACTTGAACTAGATATGGCCCGTGTTTGTAGGAAGCACAGTTCTTAACTTCTGAGCAAGCTCACTGTTCTGGCCTTATAGGAAACACAGTAGAGTAGAAGAGTGCTCTTTTCTCAAAAACAAAGTGTGTTTCTTGTAAAGCGAGCTAGCGTTTGTTTCCTAGTCCTAAATGGAGTTGAATCACATGCAGTTTCTGGTCCTACGAGCAAGAGTTGTTTTCTGGTAAGGAAAGTCACTATTGCGCTCTCATTGCCATACACAGGGCAAATAGCACTCGCGTCTTTTCCCAGCAAGTACAGTGTATTGGACTGAATAGGAGCTACTGTTCTTGTCAGTTTCCTAAGCAGAGTTGAACTAGATATGGCCCGTGTGTGTAGGAAGCACAGTTCATTTGTTCTGAGCAAGCTCACTGTTCTGGCCCTATAGGAAACACAGTAGAGTAGAAGAGTGCTCTTTTCTCAAAAGCAGAGTGTGTTTCTTGTAAAGTGAGCTAGAGTTTTTTTTCCGGCCTAAATGGAGTTGAGTCACATGCAGTTTTTTGTCCTCCGAGAAACAGTTGTTTTCTGGTAAGACGAGTCACTATTGTGCTCCAATTGCCATACACAGTGCAAATAGCACTGGCGTCTGTTCCCAGCACGTACAGTGTATTGGACTGAAGAGGATCTACTTTTCTTGTCATGTTCCTAAGCAGAATTGAACTAGATATGGCCGTGTGTGTAGGAAGCACAGTTCTTTTCTTCTGAACAAGCTCACTGTTCGAGCCCATAGGAAACACAGAAGAGTAGAAGAGTGCTCTTTTCTCAAAAGCAGAGTGTGTTTTTTGTAAGGCAAGCTAGCGTTTGTTTCCCAGTCCTAAATGGAGTTGAATCACATGCAGTTTCTGGTCCTACGAGCAAGAGTTGTTTTCTGGTAAGGAAAGTCACTATTGCGCTCCCTTTGCCATACACAGTGCAAATAGCAATCGCGTCTTTTCCCAACAAGTACAGTGTATCGGACTGAAGAGGAGCTACTGTTCTTGTCACTTTCCTAAGCAGACTTGAACTAGATATGGCCCGTGTGTTTAGGAAGCACAGTTATTATGTTCTGAGCAAGCTCACTGTTCCGGCCCTATAGGAAACACAGTAGAGTAGAAGAGTGCTCTTTTCTCTAAAGCAGAGTGTGTTTCTTGTAAGGCGAGCTCGCGTTTGTTTCCCAGTCTTAAATGGAGTTGAGTCACATGCAGTTTTTGGTCCTACGAGCAAGAGTTGTTTTCTGGTAAGAAGAGTCACTATTGTGCTCCAAATGCCATACACAGTGCAAATAGCACTCCCGTCTGTTCCCAGCAAGTACAGTGTATTGGACTGAAGAGGAGCTACTGTTCTTGTCAGTTTCCTAAGCAGAGTTCAACTAGATATGGTCCATGTGTGTAGGAAGCACAATTCTTTTGTTCTGAGCAAGCTTACTGTTTGGACCCCATAGGAAACACCGTAGAGTAGAAGAGTGCTCTTTTCTCAAAAGCAGAGTGTGTTTCTTGTAAGGCGAGCTAGCATTTGTTTCTCAGTTCTAAATGGCGTTGAATCACATGCAGTTTGTGTTCCTACGAGCAAGAGTTGTTTTCTGGTAAGGAAAGTCACTATTGTGCTCTCATTGCCATACACAGTGCAAATAGCACATGCATCTGTTCCCAGCAAGTACAGTGTATTGGACAGAAGAGGAGCTACTGTTCTTGTCAGTTTCCTAAGCAGAGTTGAACTAGATATGGCCCGTGTGTGTAGGAAGCACAGTTCATTTGTTCTGAGCAAGCTCACTGTTCTGGCCCTATAGGAAACACAGTAGACTAGAAGAGTGCTCTTTTCTCAAAAGCAGAGTGTGTTTCTTGTAAAGCGAGCTAGAGTTTGTTTTTCAGTCCTAAATGGAGTTGAGTCACATGCAGTTTTTTTCCTACGAGCAAGAGTTGTTTTCTGGTAAGACGACTCACTATTGTGCTCCAATTGCCATACACAGTGCAAATAGCACTGGCGTCTGTTCCTAGCACGTACAGTGTATTGGACTGAAGAGGATCTACTGTTCTTGTCAGGTTCCTAAGCAGAATTGAACTAGATATGGCCGTGTGTGTAGAAAGTACAGTTCTTTTGTTCTGAGCAAGCTCACATTTCGAGCACATAGGAAACACAGTAGAGTAGAAGAGTGCTCTTTTCTCAAAAGCAGAGTGTGTTTTTTGTAAGTCAAGCTAGCGTTTGTTTCTCAGTCCTAAATGGAGTTGAATCACATGCAGTTTCTGTTCCTACGAGCAAGAGTTGTTTTCTGGTAAGGAAAGTCACTATTGCGCTCCATTTGCCATAACAGTGCAAATAGCAATCGCTTCTTTTCCTAACAAGTACAGTGTATCGGACTGAAGAGGAGCTACTGTTCTTGTCAGTTTCCTAAGCAGACTTGAACTAGATATGTCCCGCGTGTTTAGGAAGCACAGTTATTATGTTCTGAGCAAGCTCACTGTTCTGGCCCTATAGGAAACACAGTAGAGTAGAAGAGTGCTCTTTTCTCTAAAGCAGAGTGTGTTTCTTGTAATGCGAGCTCGCGTTTGTTTCCCAGTCCTAAATGGAGTTGAGTCACATGCAGTTTTTGGTCCTACGAGCAAGAGTTGTTTTCTGGTAAGAAGAGTCACTATTGTGCTCCAAATGCCATACACAGTGCAAATAGCACTCCCGTCTGTTCCCAGCAAGTACAGTGTATTGGACTGAATAGGAGCTACTGTTCTTGGCAGTTTTCTAAGCAGACTTGAACTAGATATGGTCCATGTGTGTAGTAAGCACATTTCTTTTGTTATGAGCAAGCTCACTCTTTGGACCCCATAGGAAACAAGGTAGAGTAGAAGAGTGCTCTTTTCTCAAAAGCAGAGTGTGTTTCTTTTAAGGCGAGCTAGCATTTGTTTCCCAGTTCTAAATGGCGTTGAATCACATGCAGTTTCTGGTCCTACGAGCAAGAGTTGTTTTCTGGTAAGGAAAGTCACTATTGTGCTCTCATTGCCATACACAGTGCAAATAGCACATGCGTCTGTTCCCAGCAAGTACAGTGTATTTGGTTTGAATAGGAGCTACTGTTCTTGTCAGTTTCCTAAGCAGATTGAACTACATACGGTCCGTGTGTGTAGGAAACACAGTTCTTTTGTTCTGAGCAAGCTCACTGTTTGGACACCTTAGGAAACACAGTAGAGTAGAAGAGTGCACTTTTATCTAAAGCAGAGTGTGTTTCTTGTAAGGTGAGCTAGCATTTGTTTCCCAGTCCTAAATGGAGTTGAGTCACATGCAGTTTCTGGTCCTATGAGCAAGAGTTGTTTTCTGGTAAGGAAAGTCACTATTGTGCTCCTATTGCCATACACAGTGCAAATAGCACTCGCGTCTTTTCCCAGCAAGTACAGTGTATCGGACTGAAGAAGAGCTACTGTTCTTGTCAGTTTCCTAAGCAGAGTTGAACTAGATATAGCCCGTATGTGTAGGAAGCACAGTTCTTTTGTTCTGAGCAAGCTCACTGTTCTGGCCCTATAGGAAACACAGTAGAGTAGAAGAGTGCTCTTTTCTCAAAAGCACAGTGTGTTTCTTGTAAGGCGAGGTAGCGTTTGTTTCCCAGTCCTAAATGGAGTTGAATCCCATGCAGTTTCTAGTCTTACGTGCAAGAGTTGTTTTCTGGTAAGAAGAGTCACTATTGTGCTACCATTGCCATACACAGTGCAAAAGCACTCGCGTCTGTTCCCAGCAAGTACAGTGTATTGGACAGAAGAGGAGCTACCCTTCTTGTCAGTTTCCTAAGCAGAGTTGAACTAGATATGGACCGTGTGTGTGAAGCACAGTTCTTTTGTTCTGAGCAAGCTCAATTTTCAGGCCCCATAGGAAACACAGTAGAGTAGAATAGTGCTCTTTTCTCAAAAGCAGAGTGTTTTTCTTGTAAGGCTAGCTGGTGTTTGTTTCCCAGTCAGAAACGGAGTTGAATCCCATGCAGTTTCTGTCCTACGAGCAAGAGTTGTTTTCTGGTAAGAAGAGTCACTATTGTGCTCCCATTGCCATACACAGTGCAAATAGCACTCGCGTCTGCTCCCAGCAAGTACAGTGTATTGGACGGAAGAGGAGCTACTGTTCTTGTCAGTTTCCTAAGCAGAGTTGAACTAGATATGGCCCGTGTGTGTAGGAAGCACAGTTCTTTTGTTCTGAGCAAGCTCAATTTTCAGGCCCCATAGGAAACACAGTAGAGTAGAAGAGTGCTCTTTTCTCTAAAGCAGAGTGTGTTTCTTGTAAGGTGAGCTAGCGTTTGTTTCCCAGTCCTAAATGGAGTTGAATCACATGCAGTTTTTGGTCCTACGAAAAAGGGATGTTTTCTGATAAGGAAAGTCACTATTGTGCTCCCTTTGCCTTACACAGTACAAATAGCACTCACTTCTATTCCCAGCAAATACAGTGTATTGGACTGAAGAGGAACTACTGTTCTTGTCAGTTTCCTAAGCAGAGTTGAACTAGATATTGCCCTTGTTTGTAGGAAGCACAGTTCTTTTGTTCTGAGCAAGCTCACTGTCCTGGCCCTAAAGGAATCACAGTAGAGTAGAAGAGTGCTCTTTTCTCTAAAGCAGAGTGTGTTTCTTGTAAGGTGAGCTATCGTTTGTTTCCCAGTCCTAAATGGAGTTGAATCCCATGCAGTTTTAGGTCCTACGAGCAAGTGATGTTTTCTGGTAAGGAAAGTCACTATTGTGCTCCCTTTGCCATACACAGTGCAAATAGCACTCGCGTATGCTCCAAGCAAGTACAGTGTATTGGACTGAAGAGGATCTACTGTTCTTGTCAGTTTCCTAAGCAGAGTTGAACTAGATATAGCGTGTGTGTGTAGGAAGCACAGTTCTTTTGTTCTGAGCAAGCTCACTGTTTTGGCCCTAAAGGAAACACAGTAGAGTAGAAAAGTGCTCTTTTCTCAAAAGCAGAGTGTGTTTCTTGTAAGGCGAGCTAGCGTTTGTTTCACAGTCCTAAATGGAGTTGAATCACATGCAGTTTTTGGTCCTACGAGCAAGGGATGTTTTCTGGTTAGAAAAGTCACTATTGTGCTCCCTTTGCCATAAACAGTGCAAATAGCACTCACGTCTGTTCCCAAAAAGTACAGTGTATTGGACTGAAGAGGAGCTACTGTTCTTGTCATTTTCCTAAGCCGAGTTGAACTAGATATGGCCCATGTGTGTAGGAAGCAAAGTTCTTTTGTTCTGAGCAAGCTCACTGTTCTGGCCCTATAGGAAACACAGTAGAGTAGAAGAGTGCTGTTTTCTCAAAAGCAGAGTGTGTTTCTTGTAAGGTGAGCTATCGTTTGTTTCCCAGTCCTAAATGGAGTTGAATCCCATACAGTTTTTGGTCCTGCGAGCAAGGGATGTTTTCTGGTAATGAAAGTCACTATTGCGCTCCCTTTGCCATAAACAGTGCAAATAGCACTGGCGTCTGTTCCCAGCAAGTACAGTGTATTGGACTGAAGAGGAGCTACTGTTCTTGTCAGTTTCCTAAGCAGAGTTGAACTAGATATGGCCCGTGTGTGTAGGAAGCACAGTTCTTTTGTTCTGAGCAAGCTCACTGTTCTGTCCCCATAGGAAACACAGTATAGTAGAAGAGTGCTCTTTTCTCTAAAGCAGAGTGTGTTTCTTGTAAGGTGAGCTAGCGTTTGTTTCCCAGTCCTAAATGGAGTTGAATCCCATGCAGTTTTTGGTCCTACGAACAAGGGATGTTTTCTGGTAAGGAAAGTCACTATTGTGCTTCCTTTGCCTTAAAAAGTGCAAATAGCACTCACGACTGTTCCCAGCAAGTACAGTGTATTGGACTGAAGAGGTACTACTGTTCTTGTCAGTTTCCTAAACAGAGTTGAACTAGATATTGCCCTTGTGTTTAGGAAGCACAGTTCTTTTGTTCTGAGCAAGCTCACTGTCCTGGCCCTATAGGAATCACAGTAGAGAAGAAGAGTGCTCTTTTCTCTAAAGCAGAGTGTGTTTCTTGTAAAGTGAGCTATCGTTTGTTTCCCAGTCCTAACTGGAGTTGAATCCCATGCAGTTTTAGGTCCTACGAGCAAGGGATGTTTTCTGGTAAGGAAAGTCACTATTGTGCTCCCTTTGCCATACACAGTGCAAATAGCACTCGCGTCTGTTCCCAGCAAGTACAGTGTATTGGACTGAAGAGGATCTACTGTTCTTGTCAGTTTCCTAAGCAGAGTTGAACTAGATATAGCGTGTGTGTGTAGGAAGCACAGTTCTTTTGTTCTGAGCAACCTCACTGTTCTGGCCCTATAGGAAACACAGTAGAGTAGAAGAGTGCTCTTTTCTCAAAAGCAGAGAGTGTTTCTTGTAAGGCGAGCTAGCGTTTGTTTCCCAGTCCTAAATGGAGTTGAATCACATGCAGTTTTTGGTCCAACGAGCAAGGGATGTTTTCTGGTAAGGAAAGTCACTATTGTGCTCCCTTTGCCATAAACAGTGCAAATAGCACTCACATCTGTTCGCAGAAAGTACAGTGTATTGGACTGAAGAGGAGCTACTGTTCTTGTCAGTTTCATAAGCAGAGTTGAACTAGATATGGCCCGTGTGTGTAGGAAGCACAGTTCTTTTGTTCTGAGCAAGCTCACTGTTCTGGCCCTATAGGAAACACAGAAGATTAGAAGAGTGCTCTTTTCTCAAAAGCAGAGTGTGTGTCTTGTAAGGTGAGCTAGCGTTTGTTTCCCAGTCCTAAATGGAGTTGAATTACATGCAGTTTCTGGTCCTATGAGCAAGAGTTGTTTTCTGGTGCAAAGTGTCACTATTGCGCTCCCATTGCCATACACAGTGCAAACAATACTCGCTACTGATCTTTGAAAGTACAGTGTATTGGACAGAATAGGAGCTACTGTTCTTGTCAGTTTCCTAAGCAGAGTTGAACTAGATATGGCCCGTGTGTAGGAAGCACAGTTGTTTTGTTCTGAGCAAGCTCACTGTTCGGACCCCATAGGAAACACAGTAGAGTAGAAGAGTGCTCTTTTCTCAAAAGCAGAGTGTGTTTTTTGTAAGGCGAGCTAGCGTTTGTTTCCCAGTCCTAAATGGAATTGAATCACATGCAGTTTCTGATCCTAGGAGCAAGAGTTGTTTTCTGGTAAGAAGAGTCACTATTGCGCTCCCATTGTCATACACAGGGTAAATAGCACTGGCGTCTGTTCGCAGCAAGTACAGTGTATCGGACTGAAGAGGAGCTACTGTTCTTGTCAGTTTCCTAAGCAGAGTTGAACTAGATATGGCCCGTGTGTGTAGGAAGCACAGTTCTTTTGTTCTGAGCAAGCTCACTGTTCTGGCCCTATAGGAAACACAGTAGAGTAGAAGAGTGCTCGTTTCTCAAAAGCAGAGTGTGTTTCTTGTAAGGCGAGGTAGCGTTTGTTTCCCAGTCCTAAATGGAGTTGAATCCCATGCAGTTTCTAGTCTTATGAGCAAGAGTTGTTTTCTGGTAAGAAGAGTCACTATTGCGCTCCCATTGTCATACACAGGGTAAATAGCACTGGCGTCTGTTTCCAGCAAGTACAGTGTATTGGACAGAAGAGGAGCTACCCTTCTTGTCAGTTTCCTAAGCAGAGTTGAACTAGATATGGCCCGTGTGTGTGAAGCACAGTTCTTTTGTTCTGAGCAAGCTCAATTTTCAGGCCCCATAGGACACAGTAGAGTAGAATAGTGCTCTTTTCTCAAAAGCAGAGTGTTTTTCTTGTAAGGCTAGCTGGTGTTTGTTTCCAGTCAGAAACGGAGTTGAATCCCATGCAGTTTCTGGTCCTACAAGCAAGAGTTGTTTTCTGGTAAGAAGAGTCACTATTGCGCTCCCATTGCCATACACAGTGCAAATAGCACTCGTGTCTGCTCCCAGCAAGTACAGTGTATTGGACGGAAGAGGAGCTACTGTTCTTGTCAGTTTCCTAAGCAGAGTTGAACTAGATATGGCCCGTGTGTGTAGGAAGCACAGTTCTTTTGTTCTGAGCAAGCTCACTGTTTTGGCCCTATAGGAAACACAGTAGAGTAGAAGAGTGCTCTTTTCTCTAAAGCAGAGTGTGTTTCTTGTAAGGTGAGCTAGCATTTGTTTCCCAGTCCTAAATGGAGATGAATCACATGCAGTTTTTGGTCCTACGAACAAGGGATGTTTTCTGATAAGGAAAGTCACTATTGTGCTCCCTTTGCCTTACACAGTCCAAATAGCACTCACTTCTGTTCCCAGCAAGTACAGTGTATTGGACTGAAGAGGAACTACTGTTCTTGTCAGTTTCCTAAGCAGAGTTGAACTAGATATTGCCCTTGTGTGTAGGAAGCACAGTTCTTTTGTTCTGAGCAAGCTCACTGTCCTGGCCCTAAAGGAATCACAGTAGAGTAGAAGAGTGCTCTTTTCTCTAAAGCAGAGTGTGTTTCTTGTAAGGTGAGCTATCGTTTGTTTCCCAGTCCTAAATGGATTTGAATCCCATGCAGTTTTAGGTCCTACGAGCAAGGGATGTTTTCTGGTAAGGAAAGTCACTATTGTGCTCCCTTTGCCATACACAGTGCAAAAAGCACTCGCGTCTGTTCCCAGCAAGTACAGTGTATTGGACTGAAGAGGGTCTACTGTTCTTGTCAGTTTCCTAAGCAGAGTTGAACTAGATATAGCGTGTGTGTGTAGGAAGCACATCTTTTGTTCTGAGCAAGCTCACTCTTCTGGCCCTATAGGAAACACAGTAGAGTAGAAGAGTGCTCTTTTCTCAAAAGCAGAGTGTGTTTCTTGTACGGCGAGCTAGCGTTTGTTTCCCAGTCCTAAATGGAGTTGAATCACATGCAGTTTTTGGTCCTGCGAGCAAGGGATGTTTTCTGGTAAGGAAAGTCACTATTGTGCTCCATTAGCCATAAACAGTGCAAATAGCACTGGCGTCTGTTCCCAGCAAGTACAGTGTATTGGACTGAAGAGGAGCTACTGTTCTTGTCAGTTTCCTAAGCAGAGTTGAACTAGATATGGCCCGTGTGTGTAGGAAGCACAGTTCTTTTGTTCTGAGCAAGCTCACTGTTCTGTCCCCATAGGAAACACAGTATAGTAGAAGAGTGCTCTTTTCTCTAAAGCAGAGTGTGTTTCTTGTAAGGTGAGCTAGCGTTTGTTTCCCAGTCCTAAATGGAGTTGAATCCCATGCAGTTTTTGGTCCTACGAACAAGGGATGTTTTCTGGTAAGGAAAGTCACTATTGTGCTTCCTTTGCCTTAAAAAGTGCAAATAGCACTCACGACTGTTCCCAGCAAGTACAGTGTATTGGACTGAAGAGGAACTACTGTTCTTGTCAGTTTCCTAAACAGAGTTGAACTAGATATTGCCCTTGTGTTTAGGAAGCACAGTTCTTTTGTTCTGAGCAAGCTCACTGTCCTGGCCCTATAGGAATCACAGTAGAGAAGAAGAGTGCTCTTTTCTCTAAAGCAGAGTGTGTTTCTTGTAAAGTGAGCTATCGTTTGTTTCCCAGTCCTAACTGGAGTTGAATCCCATGCAGTTTTAGGTCCTACGAGCAAGGGATGTTTTCTGGTAAGGAAAGTCACTATTGTGCTCCCTTTGCCATACACAGTGCAAATAGCACTCGCGTCTGTTCCCAGCAAGTACAGTGTATTGGACTGAAGAGGATCTACTGTTCTTGTCAGTTTCCTAAGCAGAGTTGAACTAGATATAGCGTGTGTGTGTAGGAAGCACAGTTCTTTTTTTCTGAGCAACCTCACTGTTCTGGCCCTATAGGAAACACAGTAGAGTAGAAGAGTGCTCTTTTCTCAAAAGCAGAGAGTGTTTCTTGTAAGGCGAGCTAGCGTTTGTTTCCCAGTCCTAAATGGAGTTGAATCACATGCAGTTTTTGGTCCAACGAGCAAGGGATGTTTTCTGGTAAGGAAAGTCACTATTGTGCTCCCTTTGCCATAAACAGTGCAAATAGCACTCACATCTGTTCGCAGAAAGTACAGTGTATTGGACTGAAGAGGAGCTACTGTTCTTGTCAGTTTCATAAGCAGAGTTGAACTAGATATGGCCCGTGTGTGTAGGAAGCACAGTTCTTTTGTTCTGAGCAAGCTCACTGTTCTGGCCCTATAGGAAACACAGAAGAGTAGAAGAGTGCTCTTTTCTCAAAAGCAGAGTGTGTGTCTTGTAAGGTGAGCTAGCGTTTGTTTCCCAGTCCTAAATGGAGTTGAATTACATGCAGTTTCTGGTCCTATGAGCAAGAGTTGTTTTCTGGTGCAAAGTGTCACTATTGCGCTCCCATTGCCATACACAGTGCAAACAATACTCGCTACTGATCTTTGAAAGTACAGTGTATTGGACAGAATAGGAGCTACTGTTCTTGTCAGTTTCCTAAGCAGAGTTGAACTAGATATGGCCCGTGTGTAGGAAGCACAGTTGTTTTGTTCTGAGCAAGCTCACTGTTCGGACCCCATAGGAAACACAGTAGAGTAGAAGAGTGCTCTTTTCTCAAAAGCAGAGTGTGTTTCTTGTAAGGCGAGCTAGCGTTTGTTTCCCAGTCCTAAATGGAGTTGAATCACATGCAGTTTCTGATCCTAGGAGCAAGAGTTGTTTTCTGGTAAGAAGAGTCACTATTGCGCTCCCATTGTCATACACAGGGTAAATAGCACTGGCGTCTGTTCGCAGCAAGTACAGTGTATCGGACTGAAGAGGAGCTACTGTTCTTGTCAGTTTCCTAAGCAGAGTTGAACTAGATATGGCCCGTGTGTGTAGGAAGCACAGTTCTTTTGTTCTGAGCAAGCTCACTGTTCTGGCCCTATAGGAAACACAGTAGAGTAGAAGAGTGCTCGTTTCTCAAAAGCAGAGTGTGTTTCTTGTAAGGCGAGGTAGCGTTTGTTTCCCAGTCCTAAATGGAGTTGAATCCCATGCAGTTTTTGGTCCTACGAAAGGGATGTTTTCTGGTAAGGAAAGTCACTATTGTGCTACCATTGCCATACACAGTGCAAATAGCACTCTCGTCTGTTCCCAGCAAGTACAGTGTATTGGACAGAAGAGGAGCTACTGTTCTTGTCAGTTTCCTAAGCAGAGTTGAACTAGATATAGCCCGAGTGTGTAGGAAGCACAGTTCTTTTGTTCTGAGCAAGCTCACTGTTCTGGCCTTATAGGAAACACAGTAGAGTAGAAGAGTGCTCTTTTCTCTAAAGCAGAGTGTGTTTCTTGTAAGGTGAGCTATCGTTTGTTTCCCAGTCCTAAATGGAGTTGAATCCCATGCAGTTTTTGGTCCTACGAAAGGGATGTTTTCTGGTAAGGAAAGTCACTATTGTGCTCCCTTTGCCATACACAGTGCAAATAGCACTTGCTTCTGCTCCCAGCAAGTACAGCGTATTGGACTGAAGAAGATCTACTGTTCTTGTCAGTTTCCTAAGCAGAGTTGAACTAGATATGGCCCGTGTGTGTAGGAAGTACACTTCTTTTGTTCTGAGCAAGCTCACTGCTCTGGCCCTATAGGAAACATAATAGAGTAGAAGAGTGTTTTTTTCTCAAAAGCAGAGTGTGTTTCTTGTAAGGCGAGCTAGCATTTGTTTCCCAGTCATAAATGGAGTTGAATCACATGCAGTTTCTGTTTCTAGGAGCAAGAGTTGTTTTCTGGTAAGAAGAGTCACTATTGCGCTCCCATTGCCTTACACAGTGCAAATAGCACTGGCGTCTGTTCCCTGCAAGTACACATTATTGGCCAGAACAGGATCTACTGTTCTTGTCAGTTTCCTAAGCAGAGTTGAACAAGATATTGTCCATGATTGTAGGAAGCACAGTTCTTTTGTTCTGAGCAAGCTCACTGTTCGGACCCCATAGGAAACACAGAAGAGTAGAAGAGTGCTCTTTTCTCAAAAGCAGAGTGTGTTTCTTGTAAGGTGAGCTAGCGTTTGTTTCCGAGTCCTAAATGGAGTTGAATTACATGCAGTTTCTGGTCCTACAAGCAAGTGTTGTTTTCTGGTAAGAAGAGTCACTATTGTGCTCCCATTGCCATACACAGGGCAAATAGCACTCGCGTCTGTTCCCAGGATGTACAGTGTATTGGACTGAAGAGGATCTACTGTTCTTGTCAGTTTCCTAAGCAAAGTTGAAATAGATATGGCCCGTGTGTGTAGGAAGTACACTTCTTTTGTTCTGAGCAAGCTCACTGTTTTGGCCCTATAGGAAACACAGTAGAGTAGAAGAGTGCTCTTTTCTCAAAAGCAGAGTGTGTTTCTTGTAAGGCGAGCTAGCGTTTGTTTCCCAGTCCTAAATGGAGTTGAATCACATGCAGTTTCTGGTCCTATGAGCAAGAGTTGTTTTCTGGTAATGAAAGTCACTATTGCGCTCCCATTGCCATACACAGTGCAAATAGCACTCCCGTCTGTTCCCAGCAAGTACAGTGTATTGGACTGAAGAGGAGCTACTGTTCTTGTCAGTTTCCTAAGCAGAGTTGAACTAGATATGGCCCGTGTGTGTAGGAAGCACAGTTCTTTTGTTCTGAGCAAGCTCACTGTTCTGGCTCTATAGTAAACACAGTAGAGTATAAGATGCTCTTTTCTCTAAAGCAGAGTGTGTTTCTTGTAATGCGAGCTCACGTTTGTTTCCCAGTCGTAAATGGAGTTGAGTCACATGCAGTTTTTGGTCCTACGAGCAAGAGTTGTTTTCTGGTAAGAAGAGTCACTATTGTGCTCCAAATGCCATATACAGTGCAAATAGCTCTCCCGTCTGTTCCCAGCAAGTACAGTGTATTGGACTGAATAGGAGCTACTGTTCATGTCAGTTACCTAAGCAGAGTTGAACTAGATATGGTCCATGTGTGTAGGAAGCACATTTCTTTTGTTCTGAGCAAGCTCACTGTTTGGACCCCATAGGAAACACCATAGAGTAGAAGAGTGCTCTTTTCTCAAAAGCAGAGTGTGCTTTTGTAAGGCGAGCTAGCATTTGTTTCCCAGTTCTAAATGGCGTTGAATCACATGCAGTTTCTGGTCCTACGAGCAAGAGTTGTTTTCTGGTAAGGAAAGTCACTATTGCGCTCTCATTGCCATACACAGTGCAATTAGCACATGCGTCTGTTCCCAGCAAGTACAGTGTATTGGACTGAAGAGGATCTACTGTTGTTGTCAGTTTCCTAAGCAGAGTTGAACTAGATATGGCCCGTGTGTGTAGGAAGCAAAGTTCTTTGGTCTGAACAAGCTCACTTTTCGGACCCCATAGGAAACACAGTAGAGTAGAAGACTGCTCTTTTCTCAAAAGCAGAGTGTCTTTCATGTAAGGCGAGCTAGCATTTGTTTCCTATTCCTAAATGCAGTTGAATCACATGCAGTTTCTGGTCCTATGACCAAGAGTTGTTTTCTGGTAAGGAAAGTCACTATTGCGCTCCCATTGCCACACACAGTGCAAATAGCACTCGTGTCTGTTCCCAGCAAGTAAGGTGTATCAGACTGAAGAGGAGCTACTGTTCTTGTCAGTTTCCTAAGCAGAGTTGAACTAGATATGGCCCGTGTGTGGGAAGCACAGTTCTTTTGTTCTGAGCAAGCTCACTGTTCTGGCCCTATAGGAAACACAGTAGAGTAGAAGAGTGCTCTTTTCTCTAAAGCAGAGTGTGTTTCTTGTAAGGCGAGCTAGCGTTTGTTTCCCAGTCCTAAATGGAGTTGAATCACATGCAGTTTCTGGTCCTACGAGCAAGAGTTTTTTTATGGTAAGAATAGTCACTATTGTGCTCCCTTTGCCATACACAGTGCAAATAGCAATCGCGTCTTTTCCCAACAAGTACAGTGTACCGGACTGAAGAGGATATACTGTTCTTGTCAGGATCCTAAGCAGACTTGAACTAGATATGGCCCATGTGTTTAGGAAGCACAGTTATTATGTTCTGAGCAAGCTCACTGTTCTGGCCCTATAAGAAAAACGTAGAGTAGAAGAGTGCTCTTTTCTCTAACGCAGAGTATGTTTCTTGTAAGGTGAGCTAGCATTTGTTTCCCAGTCCTAAATGGAGTTGAATCACATGCAGTTTTTGGTCCTACGAACAAGGGATGTTTTCTGATAAGGAAAGTCACTATTGTGCTCCCTTTGCCTTACACAGTCCAAATAGCACTCACTTCTGATCCCAGCAAGTACAGTGTATTGGACTGAAGAGGAACTACTGTTCTTGTCAGTTTCCTAAGCAGAGTTGAACTAGATATTGCCCTTGTGTGTAGGAAGCACAGTTCTTTTGTTCTGAGCAAGCTCACTGTCCTGGCCCTAAAGGAATCACAGTAGAGTAGAAGAGTGCTCTTTTCTCTAAAGCAGAGTGTGTTTCTTGTAAGGTGAGCTATCGTTTGTTTCCCAGTCCTAAATGGAGTTGAATCCCATGCAGTTTTAGGTCCTACGAGCAAGGGATGTTTTCTGGTAAGGAAAGTCACTATTGTGGTCCCTTTGCCATACACAGTGCAAATAGCACTCGCGTATGCTCCCAGCAAGTACAGTGTATTGGACTGAAGAGGATCTACTGTTCTTGTCAGTTTCCTAAGCAGAGTTGAACTAGATATAGCGTGTGTGTGTAGGAAGCACAGTTCTTTTGTTCTGAGCAAGCTCACTGTTCTGGCCCTATAGAAAACACAGCAGAGTAGAAGAGTGCTCTTTTCTCAAAAGCAGAGTGTGTTTCTTGTAAGGTGAGCTAGCCTTTGTTTCCCAGTCCTAAATGGAGTTGAATCCCATACAGATTCTGGTCCTACGAACAAGGGATGTTTTCTGGTAAGGAAAGTCACTATTGTGCTCCAAATGACATACACAGTGCAAATAGCACTCCCGTCTGTTCCCAGCAAGTACAGTGTATTGGACTGAAGAGGAGCTACTGTTCTTGTCAGTTTCCTAAGCAGAGTTGAACTAGATATGGCCCATGTGTGTAGGAAGCACAATTCTTTTGTTCTGAGCAAGCTTACTGTTTGGACCCCATAGGAAACACAGTAGAGTAGAAGAGTGCTCTTTTCTCAAAAGCAGAGTGTGTTTCTTGTAAGGCGAGCTAGCATTTGTTTCTCAGTTCTAAATGGCGTTGAATCACATGCAGTTTCTGGTCCTACGAGCAAGAGTTGTTTTCTGGTAAGGAAAGTCACTATTGTGCTCTCATTGCCATACACGGTGCAAATAGCACATGCATCTGTTCCCAGCAAGTACAGTGTATTGGACAGAAGAGGAGCTACTGTTCTTGTCAGTTTCCTAAGCAGAGTTGAACTAGATATGGCCCGTGTGTGTAGGAAGCACAGTTCATTTGTTCTGAGCAAGCTCACTGTTCTGGCCCTATAGGAAACACAGTAGACTAGAAGAGTGCTCTTTTCTCAAAAGCAGAGTGTGTTTCTTGTAAAGCGAGCTAGAGTTTGTTTTTCAGTCCTAAATGGAGTTGAGTCACATGCAGTTTTTTGTCCTACGAGCAAGAGTTGTTTTCTGGTAAGACGACTCACTATTGTGCTCCAATTGCCATACACAGTGCAAATAGCACTGGCGTCTGTTCCTAGCACGTACAGTGTATTGGACTGAAGAGGATCTACTGTTCTTGTCAGGTTCCTAAGCAGAATTGAACTAGATATGGCCGTGTGTGTAGGAAGCACAGTTCTTTTGTTCTGAGCAAGCTCACATTTCGAGCACATAGGAAACACAGAAGAGTAGAAGAGTGCTCTTTTCTCAAAAGCAGAGTGTGTTTTTTGTAAGGCAAGCTAGCGTTTGTTTCCCAGTCTTAAATGGAGTTGAATCACATGCAGTTTCTGTTTCTACGAGCAAGAGTTGTTTTCTGGTAAGGAAAGTCACTATTGCGCTCCCTTTGTCATACACAGTACAAATACCAATCGCGTCTTTTCCCAACAAGTACAGTGTATTGGACTGAAGAGGAGCTACTGTTCTTGTCAGTTTCCTAAGCAGAGTTGAACTAGATATGGCCCGTGTGTTTAGGAAGCACAGTTATTATGTTCTGAGCAAGCTCACTGTTCTGGCCCTATAGGAAACACAGTAGAGTAGGAGAGTGCTCTTTTCTCTAAAGCAGAGTGTGTTTCTTGTAAGGCGAGCTCGCGTTTGTTTCCCAGTCCTAAATGGAGTTGAGTCACAGGCAGTTTTTGGTCCTACGAGCAAGAGTTGTTTTCTGGTAAGAAGAGTCACTATTGCGCTCCAAATGCCATACACAGTGCAAATAGCACTCGCGTCTGTTCCCAGTAAGTACAGTGTATTGGACTGAAGAGGATCTACTGTTCTTGTCAGGTTCCTAAGTAGAATTGAACTAGATATGGCCGTGTGTGTAGAAAGCACAGTTGTTTTGTTCTGAGCAAGCTCACTGTTCGGACCCAATAGGAAACACATTAGAGTAGAAGAGTGCTCTTTTCTCAAAAGCAGAATGTGTTTCTTGTAAGTAGAGCTAGCGTTTGTTTCCCAGTCCTAAATGGAGTTGAATCACATGCAGTTTCTGGTCCTACGAGCAAGAGTTGTTTTCTGGTAAGGAAAGTCACTATTGCGCTCCCTTTGACATACACAGTGCAAATAGCAATCGCGTCTTTTTCCAACAAGTACAGTGTATCGGACTGAAGAGGATCTACTGTTCTTGTCAGGTTCCTAAGCAGACTTGAACTAGATATGGCCCGTGTGTTTAGGAAGCACAGTTATTATGTTCTGAGCAAGCTCACTGTTCTGGCCTTTTAGGAAACACAGTAGAGTAGAAGAGTGCTCATTTCTCTAAAGCAGAGTGTGTTTCTTGTAAGGCAAGCTCGCGTTTGTTTCCCAGTCTTAAATGGAGTTGAGTCACATGCAGTTTTTGGTCCTACGAGCAAGAGTTGTTTTCTGGTAAGGAAAGTCACTATTGTGCTCTCATTGCCATACACAGTGCAAATAGCACATGCGTCTGTTCCCAGCAAGTACAGTGTATTGGACAGAAGAGGAGCTACTGTTCTTGTCAGTTTCCTAAGCAGAGTTGAACTAGATATGGCCCGTGTGTGTAGGAAGCACAGTTCATTTTTTCTGAGCAAGCTCACTGTTCTGGCCCTATAGGAAACACAGTAGAGTAGAAGACTGCTCTTTTCTCTAAAGCAGAGTGTGTTTCTTGTAAGGCGAGCTCGCGTTTGTTTCCCAGTCTTAAATGGAGTTGAATCACATGTAGTTTCTGGTCCTACGAGCAAGAGTTGTTTTCTGGTAAGGAAAGTCACTATTGCGCTCTCATTGCCATACACAGGGCAAATAGCACTCGCGTCTTTTCCCAGCAAGTACAGTGTATTGGACTGAATAGGAGGTACTGTTCTTGTCAGTTTCCTAAGCAGAGTTGAACTAGATATGGCCCGTGTGTGTAGGAAGCACAGTTCATTTGTTCTGAGCAAGCTCACTGTTCTGGCCCTATAGGAAACACAGTAGAGTAGAAGAGTGCTCTTTTCTCAAAAGCAGAGTGTGTTTTTTTTTAAAGCGAGCTAGAGTTTGTTTTTCAGGCCTAAATGGAGTTGAGTCACATGCAGTTTTTTCTCCTCCGAGAAAGAGTTGTTTTCTGGTAAGACGACTCACTATTGTGCTCCAATTGCCATACACAGTGCAAATAGCACTGGCGTCTGTTCCCAGCACGTACAGTGTATTGGACTGAAGAGGATCTACTTTTCTTGTCATGTTCCTAAGCAGAATTGAACTAGATATGGCCGTGTGTGTAGGAAGCACAGTTCTTTTCTTCTGAACAAGCTCACTGTTCGAGCCCATAGGAAACACAGAAGTATAGAAGAGTGCTCTTTTCTCAAAAGCAGAGTGTGTTTTTTGTAAGGCAAGCTAGCGTTTGTTTCCCAGTCCTAAATGGAGTTGAATCACATGCAGTTTCTGGTCCTCTGAGCAAGAGTTGTTTTCTGGTAAGGAAAGTCACTATTGCGCTCCATTTGTCATACACATTGCAAATAGCAATCGCGTCTTTTCCCAACAAGTACAGTGTATCGGACTGAAGAGGATCTACTGTTCTTGTCAGGTTCCTAAGCAGACTTGAACTAGATATGGCCCGTGTGTTAGGAAGCACAGTTATTATGTTCTGAGCAAGCTTACTGTTTGGACCCCATAGGAAACCCCGCAGAGTAGAAGAGTGCTCTTTTCTCAAAAGCAGAGTGTGTTTCTTGTAAGGCGAGCTAGCATTTGTTTCCCAGATCTAAATGGCGTTGAATCACATGCAGTTTGTGGTCCTACGAGCAAGAGTTGTTTTCTGGTAAGGAAAGTCACTATTGTGCTCTCATTGCCATACACAGTGCATATAGCACATGCTCCTGTTCCCAGCAAGTACAGTGTATTGGACTGAATATGTGCTACTGTTCTTGTCAGTTTCCTAAGCAGAGTTGAACTAGATATGATCCGTGTGTGTAGGAAGCACAGTTCTTTTGTTCTGAGCAAGCTCACTGTTTGGACCCCATAGGAACATAGTAGAGTAGAAGCGAGCTCTTTTCTATATAGCAGAGTGTGTTTTTGTAAGGCGAACTAGCGTTTGTTTCCCAGTCCTAAATGGAGTGGAATCACATGCATTTTCTGGTCCTAGGAACAAGAATTGTTTTCTGGTAAGGAAAGTCACTATTGCATTCCCATTAGCCTACACAAGGCAAATAGCACTCGCGTCTTTTCACAGCAAGTACAGTGTATTGGACTGAATAGGAGCTACTGTTCTTGTCAGTTTCCTAAGCAGAGTTGAAGTAGATATGGCCCGTGTGTGTAGGAAGCACATTTCTTTTGTTCTGAGCAAGCTCACTGTTTGGATCCCATAGGAAACACTGTAGAGTAGAAGAGTGCTCTTTTCCCTAAAGAAGAGTGTGTTTCTTGTAAGGCAAGCTAGCGTTTGTTTCCCAATCTTAAATGGTGTGGAATCACATGCAGTTTCTGGTCCTACGAGCAAGAGTTGTATTCTGGTAAGGAAAGTCACTATTGTGCTCCCATTGACATACACAGTGCAAATAGCACAGGCGTCTGTTCCCAGCAAGTACAGTGTATTGTACTGAAGAGGAGCTACTGTTCTTGTCAGTTTTTTAAGCAGAGTTGAACTAGATATGGCCCGTGTGTGTAGGAAGCACAGTTCTTATGTTCTGAGCAAGCTCACTGTTCTGGCCCTATAGGAAACACAGTAGAGTAGGAGAGTGCTCTTTTCTCTAAAGCAGAGTGTGTTTCTTGTAAGGGGAGCTAGCGTTTGTTTCTTAGTCCTAAATGGAGTGAATCACATGCAGTTTTTGGTCCTACGAGCAAGAGTTGTTTTCTGGTAAGGAAAGTCACTATTGTGCTCCCATTGCCATACACAGTGCAAATAGCACTCGCGTCTGTTCCCAGCAAGTAAAGTGTATTGGACTGAATAGTTGCTACTGTTCTTGTCAGTTTCCTAAGCAGAGTTGAACTAGATATGGTCCGTGTGTGTAGGAAGCACAGTTCTTTTGTTCTGAGCAAGCTCACTGTTTGGACACCATAGGAAACACAGTAGAGTAGAAGAGTGCTCTTTTCTCAAAAGCAGAGTGTATTTCTTGTAAGGAGAGCTAGCGTTTGTTTCCCAGTTATAAATGGAGTTGAATCCCATGCAGTTTCTGGTACTACGAGCAAGAGTTGTTTTCTGGTAAGAAGAGTCACTATTGCGCTGCCATTGCCATACACAGGACAAATAGCACTGGCGTCTGTTCCCAGCAAGTGCAGTGTTTTGGACTGAAGAGGATATACTGTTCTTGTCAGGTTCCTAAGCAGACTTGAACTAGATATGGCCCATGTGTGTAGGAAGCACAGTTCTTAACTTCTGAGCAAGCTCACTGTTCTGGCCCTATAGGAAACACAGTAGAGTAGAAGAGTGCTCTTTTCTCAAAAACATAGTGTGTTTCTTGTAAAGCGAGCTAGCGTTTGTTTCCTAGTCCTAAATGGAGTTGAATCACATGCTGTTTCTGGTCCTACGAGCAAGAGTTGTTTTCTGGTAAGGAAAGTCACTATTGCGCTCTCATTGCCATACACAGGGCAAATAGCACTCGCGTCTTTTCCCAGCAAGTACAGTGTATTGGACTGAATAGGAGCTACTGTTCTTGTCAGTTTCCTAAGCAGAGTTGAACTAGATATGGCCCTTGTGTGTAGGAAGCACAGTTCATTTGTTCTGAGCAAGCTCACTGTTCTGGCCCTATAGGAAACACAGTAGAGTAGAAGAGTGCTCTTTTCTCAAAAGCAGAGTGTGTTTCTTGTAAAGTGAGCTAGAGTTTGTTTTTCAGGCCTAAATAGAGTTGAGTCACATGCAGTTTTTGTCCTCCGAGAAAGAGTTGTTTTCTGGTAAGACGAGTCACTATTGTGCTCCAATTGCCATACACAGTGCAAATAGCACTGGCGTCTGTTCCCAGCACGTACCTTGTATTGGACTGAAGAGGATCTACTTTTCTTGTCATGTTCCTAAGCAGAATTGAACTAGATATGGCCGTGTGTGTAGGAAGCACAGTTCTTTTCTTCTGAACAAGCTCACTGTTCGAGCCCATAGGAAACACACAAGAGTAGAAGAGTGCTCTTTTCTCAAAAGCAGAGTGTGTTTTTTGTAAGGCAAGCTAGCGTTTGTTTCCCAGTCCTAAATGGAGTTGAATCACATGCAGTTTCTGGTCCTACGAGCAAGAGTTGTTTTCTGGTAAGGAAAGTCACTATTGCGCTCCCTTTGCCATACACAGTGCAAATAGCAATCGCGTCTTTTCCCAACAAGTACAGTGTATCGGACTGAAGAGGAGCTACTGTTCTTGTCACTTTCCTAAGCAGACTTGAACTAGATATGGCCCGTGTGTTTAGGAAGCACAGTTCTTTTGTTCTGAGCAAGCTCACTGTTCCGGCCCTATAGGAAACACAGTAGAGTAGAAGAGTGCTCTTTTCTCTAAAGCAGAGTGTGTTTCTTGTAAGGCGAGCTCGCATTTGTTTCCCAGTCTTAAATGGAGTTGAGTCACATGCAGTTTTTGGTCCTACGAGCAAGAGTTGTTTTCTGGTAAGAAGAGTCACTATTGTGCTCCAAATGCCATACACAGTGCAAATAGCACTCCCGTCTGTTCCCAGCAAGTACAGTGTATTGGACTGAAGAGGAGCTACTGTTCTTGTCAGTTTCCTAAGCAGAGTTGAACTAGATATGGTCCATGTGTGTAGGAAGCACAATTCTTTTGTTCTGAGCAAGCTTACTGTTTGGACCCCATAGGAAACACCGTAGAGTAGAAGAGTGCTCTTTTCTCAAAAGCAGAGTGTGTTTCTTGTAAGGCGAGCTAGCATTTGTTTCTCAGTTCTAAATGGCGTTGAATCACATGCAGTTTCTGGTCCAACGAACAAGAGTTGTTTTCTGGTAAGGAAAGTCACTATTGTGCTCTCATTGAAATACACAGTGCAAATAGCACATGCATCTGTTCCCAGCAAGTACAGTGTATTGGACAGAAGAGGAGCTACTGTTCTTGTCAGTTTCCTAAGCAGAGTTGAACTAGATATGGCCCGTGTGTGTAGGAAGCACAGTTCATTTGTTCTGAGCAAGCTCACTGTTCTGGCCCTATAGGAAACACAGTAGACTAGAAGAGTGCTCTTTTCTCAAAAGCAGAGTGTGTTTCTTGTAAAGCGAGCTAGAGTTTGTTTTTCAGTCCTAAATGGAGTTGAGTCACATGCAGTTTTTTGTCCTACGAGCAAGAGTTGTTTTCTGGTAAGACGACTCACTATTGTGCTCCAATTGCCATACACAGTGCAAATAGCACTGGCGTCTGTTCCTAGCACGTACAGTGTATTGGACTGAAGAGGATCTACTGTTCTTGTCAGGTTCCTAAGCAGAATTGAACTAGATATGGCCGTGTGTGTAGGAAGCACAGTTCTTTTGTTCTGAGCAAGCTCACATTTCGAGCACATAGGAAACACAGTAGAGTAGAAGAGTGCTCTTTTCTCAAAAGCAGAGTGTGTTTTTTGTAAGGCAAGCTAGCGTTTGTTTCCCAGTCCTAAATGGAGTTGAATCACATGCAGTTTCTCTTTCTACGAGCAAGAGTTGTTTTCTGGTAAGGAAAGTCACTATTGCGCTCCCTTTGTCATACACAGTACAAATACCAATCGCGTCTTTTCCCAACAAGTACAGTGTATTGGACTGAAGAGGAGCTACTGTTCTCGTCAGTTTCCTAAGCAGAGTTGAACTAGATATGGCCCGTGTGTTTAGGAAGCACAGTTATTATGTTCTGAGCAAGCTCACTGTTCTGGCCCTATAGGAAACACAGTAGAGTAGGAGAGTGCTCTTTTCTCTAAAGCAGAGTGTGTTTCTTGTAAGGCGAGCTCGCGTTTGTTTCCCAGTCCTAAATGGAGTTGAGTCACAGGCAGTTTTTGGTCCTACGAGCAAGAGTTGTTTTCTGGTAAGAAGAGTCACTATTGCGCTCCAAATGCCATACACAGTGCAAATAGCACTCGCGTCTGTTCCCAGTAAGTACAGTGTATTGGACTGAAGAGGATCTACTGTTCTTGTCAGGTTCCTAAGTAGAATTGAACTAGATATGGCCGTGTGTGTAGAAAGCACAGTTGTTTTGTTCTGAGCAAGCTCACTGTTCGGACACAATAGGAAACACATTAGAGTAGAAGAGTGCTCTTTTCTCAAAAGCAGAATGTGTTTCTTGTAAGGAGAGCTAGCGTTTGTTTCCCAGTCCTAAATGGAGTTGAATCACATGCAGTTTCTGGTCCTACGAGCAAGAGTTGTTTTCTGGTAAGGAAAGTCACTATTGCGCTCCCTTTGCCATACACAGTGCAAATAGCAATCGCGTCTTTTCCCAACAAGTACAGTGTATCGGACTGAAGAGGATCTACTGTTCTTGTCAGGTTCCTAAGCAGACTTGAACTAGATATGGCCCATGTGTTTAGGAAGCACAGTTATTATGTTCTGAGCAAGCTCACTGTTCTGGCCTTTTAGGAAACACAGTAGAGTAGAAGAGTGCTCTTTTCTCTAAAGCAGAGTGTGTTTCTTGTAAGGCGAGCTCGCGTTTGTTTCCCAGTCTTAAATGGAGTTGAGTCACATGCAGTTTCTGGTCCTACGAGCAAGAGTTGTTTTTTGGTAAGAAGAGTCACTATTGTGCTCCAAATACCATACACAGTGCAAATAGCACTCCCGTCTGTTCCCAGCAAGTACAGTGTATTGGACTGAATAGGACCTACTGTTCTTGGCAGTTTCCTAAGCAGAGTTGAACTAGATATGGTCCATGTGTGTAGGAAGCACATTTCTTTTGTTCTGAGCAAGCTCACTGTTTGGACCCCATAGGAAACACCGTAGAGAAGAAGAGTGCTCTTTTCTCAAAACCATAGTGTGTTTCTTGTAAGGCGAGCTAGCATTTGTTTCCCAGTTCTAAATGCCGTTGAATAACATGCAGTTTCTGGTCCTACGAGCAAGAGTTGTTTTCTGGTAAGGAAAGTCACTATTGCGCTCCCATTGCCATACACAGGGCAAATAGCACTCGCGTCTTTTCCCAGCAAGTACAGTGTATTGAACTGAATAAGAGGTACTGTTCTTGTCAGTTTCCTAAGCAGAGTTGAACTACATATGGTCCGTGTGTGTAGGAAGCACAGTTCTTTTGTTCTGAGCAAGCTCACGGTTTGGACCCTTAGGAAACACAGTAGAGTAGAAGAGTGTTCTTTTCTCTAAAGCAGAGTGTGTTTCTTGTAAGGCAAGCTAGGGTTTGTTTCCCAGTCCTAAATGGAGTGGAATCACATGCAGTTTCTGGTCCTACGAGCAAGAGTTGTTTTATGGTAAGAATAGTCACTATTGCACTGCCATTGCCATACCCAGGACAAATAGCACTGGCGTCTGTTCCCAGCAAGTACAGTGTATTGGACTGAAGAGGATCTACTATTCTTGTCTGGTTCCTAAGCCGAATTGAAGTAGAAAAGGCCCGTGTGTGTAGGAAGCACAGTTCTTTTGTTCTGAGCAAGATCACTGTTCGGACCCCATAGGAAACACAGTAGAGTAGTAGAGTGCTCTTTTCTTAAAGCAGAGTGTGTTTCTTGTAAGGCGAGCTAGCGTTTGTTTCCCAGTCCTAAATGGAGTTGAATCACATGCAGTTTCTGGAACTACGAGCAAGAGTTGTTTTCTGGTAAGGAAAGTCACTATTGTGCTCCTATTGCCATACACAGGGCAAATAGCACTCGCTTCTGTTCCCAGCAAGTACAGTGTATTGGACTGAATATGTGCTACTGTTCTTGTCAGTTTCCTACGCAGAGTTGAACTAGATATGATCCGTGTGTGTAGGAAGCACAGTTCTTTTGTTCTGAGCAAGCTCACTGCTTGGACCCCATAGGAAACATAGTAGAGTAGAAGAGAGCTCTTTTCTATAAAGCAGAGTGTGTTTTTGTAAGGCCAACTAGCGTTTGATTCCCAGTCCTAAATGAAGTGGAATCACATGCAGTTTCTGGTCCTACGAACAAGAATTGTTTTCTGGTAAGGAAAGTCACTATTACGCTCCCATTGCCCTACACAAGGCAAATAGCACTCGCGTCTTTTCACAGCAAGTACAGTGTATTGGACTGAATAGGAGCTACTGTTCTTGTCAGTTTCCTAAGCAGAGTTGAAGTAGATATGGCCCGTGTGTGTAGGAAGCACAGTTCTTTTGTTCTGAGCAAGCTCACTGTTTGGAAACCATAGGAAACACAGTAGAGTAGAAGAGTGCTCTTTTCCCTAAAGAAGAGTGTGTTTCTTGTAAGGCGAGCTAGCGTTTGTTTCCAAATCCTAAATGGTGTGGAATCACATGCAGTTTCTGGTCCTACAAGCAAGAGTTGTATTCAGGTAAGGAAAGTCAGTATTGTGCTCCCATTGACATACACAGTGCAAATAGCACATCCGTCTGTTCCCAGCAAGTACAGTGTATTGGACTGAAGAGGAGCTACTGTTCTTGTCATTTTCCTAAGCCGAGTTGAACTAGATATGGCCCGTATGTGTAGGAAGCACAGTTCTTTTGTTCTGAGCAAGCTCACTGTTCTGGCCCTATAGAAAACACAGCAGAGTAGAAGAGTGCTCTTTTCTCAAAAGCAGAGTGTGTTTCTTGTAAGGTGAGCTAGCCTTTGTTTCCCAGTCCTAAATGGAGTTGAATCCCATACAGATTCTGGTCCTACGAACAAGGGATGTTTTCTGGTAAGGAAAGTCACTATTGTGCTCCAAATGACATACACAGTGCAAATAGCACTCCCGTCTGTTCCCAGCAAGTACAGTGTATTGGACTGAAGAGGAGCTACTGTTCTTGTCAGTTTCCTAAGCAGAGTTGAACTAGATATGGTCCATGTGTGTAGGAAGCACAATTCTTTTGTTCTGAGCAAGCTTACTGTTTGGACCCCATAGGAAACACAGTAGAGTAGAAGAGTGCTCTTTTCTCAAAAGCAGAGTGTGTTTCTTGTAAGGCGAGCTAGCATTTGTTTCTCAGTTCTAAATGGCGTTGAATCACATGCAGTTTCTGGTCCTACGAGCAAGAGTTGTTTTCTGGTAAGGAAAGTCACTATTGTGCTCTCATTGCCATACACGGTGCAAATAGCACATGCATCTGTTCCCAGCAAGTACAGTGTATTGGACAGAAGAGGAGCTACTGTTCTTGTCAGTTTCCTAAGCAGAGTTGAACTAGATATGGCCCGTGTGTGTAGGAAGCACAGTTCATTTGTTCTGAGCAAGCTCACTGTTCTGGCCCTATAGGAAACACAGTAGACTAGAAGAGTGCTCTTTTCTCAAAAGCAGAGTGTGTTTCTTGTAAAGCGAGCTAGAGTTTGTTTTTCAGTCCTAAATGGAGTTGAGTCACATGCAGTTTTTTGTCCTACGAGCAAGAGTTGTTTTCTGGTAAGACGACTCACTATTGTGCTCCAATTGCCATACACAGTGCAAATAGCACTGGCGTCTGTTCCTAGCACGTACAGTGTATTGGACTGAAGAGGATCTACTGTTCTTGTCAGGTTCCTATGCAGAATTAAACTAGATATGGCCGTGTGTGTAGGAAGCACAGTTCTTTTGTTCTGAGCAAGCTCACTGATTGAACCCCATAGGAAACACAGTAGAGTAGAAGAGTGCTCTTTTCTCAAAAGCAGAGTGTGTTTTTTGTAAGGCAAGCTAGCGTTTGTTTCCCAGTCCTAAATGGAGTTGAATCACATGCAGGTTCTGGTCCTACGAGCAAGAGTTGTTTTCTCGTAAGGAAAGTCACTATTGTGCTCCCATTGCCATACAGAGTGCAAATAGCACTCCCGTCTGTTCCCAGCAAGTACAGTGTATTGGAATGAAGAGAATCTACTGTTCTTGTCAGTTTCCTAAGCACAGTTGAACTAGATAAGGCCCGTGTGTGTAGGAAGCACAGTTATTATGTTCTGAGCAAGCTCACTGTTCTGGCCCTAGAGGAAACACAGTAGAGTAGAAGAGTGCTCTTTTCTCTAAAGCAGAGTGTTTCTTGTAAGACGATCTCGCGTTTGTTTCCCAGTCCTAAATGGAGTTGAGTCACAGGCAGTTTTTGGTCCTACGAGCAAGAGTTGTTTTCTGGTAAGAAGAGTCACTATTGCGCTCCAAATGCCATACACAGTGTTAATAGCCCTCGCGTCTGTTCCCAGCAAGTACAGTGTATTGGACTGAAGAGGATCTACTGTTCTTATCAGGTTCCTAAGTAGAATTGAACTAGATATGGCCGTGTGTGTAGGAAGCACAGTTCTTTTGTTCTGAGCAAGTTCACTGTTCGGACCCCATAGGAAACACATTAGAGTAGAAGAGTGCTCTTTTCTCAAAAGCAGAGTGTGTTTTTTGTAAGGCAAGCTAGCGTTTGTTTCCCAGTCCTAAATGGAGTTGAATCACATGCAGGTTCTGGTCCTACGAGCAAGAGTTGTTTTCTGGTAAGGAAAGTCACTATTGCGCTCCCTTTGCCATACACAGTGCAAATAGCAATCGCGTCTTTTCCAAAACAAGTACAGTGTATCGGACTGAAGAGGATCTACTGTTCTTGTCAGGTTCCTAAGCAGACTTGAACTAGATATGGCCCGTGTGTTTAGGAAGCACAGTTATTAAGTTCTGAGCAAGCTCACTGTTCTGGCCTTTTAGGAAACACAGTAGAGTAGAAGAGTGCTCTTTTCTCTAAAGCAGAGTGTGTTTCTTGTAAGGCGAGCTCGCGTTTGTTTCCCAGTCTTAAATGGAGTTGCGTCACATGCAGTTTTTGGTCCTACGAGCAAGAGTTGTTTTCTGGTAAGAAGAGTCACTATTGTGCTCCAAATGCCATACACAGTGCAAATAGCACTCCCGTCTGTTCCCAGCAAGTACAGTGTATTGGACTGAATAGGAGCTACTGTTCTTGTCAGTTTCCTAAGCAGAGTTGAACTAGATATGGTCCATGTGTGTAGGAAGCACATTTCTTTTGTTCTGAGCATGCTCACTGTTTTGACCCCATAGGAAACAACGTAGAGTAGAAGAGTGCTCTTTGCTCAAAAGCAGAGTGTGTTTCTTTTAAGGCGAGCTAGCATTTGTTTCCCAGTTCTAAATGGCGTTGAATCACATGCAGTTTCTGGTCCTACGAGCAAGAGTTGTTTTCTGGTATGGAAAGTCACTATTGTGCTCTCATTGCCATACACAGTGCAAATAGCACTCCCGTCTGTTCCCAGCAAGTACAGTGTATTGGACTGAAGAGGAGCTACTATTCTTCTCAGTTTCCTAAGCAGAGTTGAACTAGATAAGGCCCGTGTGTGTAGGAAGCACAGTTATTATGTTCTGAGCAAGCTCACTGTTTGGACCCCATAGGAAACACCGTAGAGTAGAAGAGTGCTCTTTTCTCAAAAGCAGAGTGTGTTTTTGTAAGGTGAGCTAGCATTTGTTTCCCAGTTCTAAATGGCGTTGAATCACATGCAGTTTCTGGTCCTACGAGCAAGAGTTGTTTTCTATTAAGGAAAGTCACTATTGCGCTCCCATTGCCATACACAGTGCAAATAGCACTCGTGTCTGTTCCCAGCAAGTAAGGTGTATCGGACCGAAGAGGATCTACTGTTCTTGTCAGTTTCCTAAGCAGAGTTGAACTAGATATGGCCCGTGTGTGGGAAGCACAGTTCTTTTGTTCTGAGCAAGCTCACTGTTCTGGCCCTATAGGAAACACAGTAGAGTAGAAGAGTGCTCTTTTCTCTAAAGCAGAGTGTGTTTCTTGTAAGGCGAGCTAGCGTTTGTTTCCCAGTCCTAAATGGAGTTGAATCACATGCAGTTTCTGGTCCTACGAGCAAGAGTTTTTTTATGGTAAGAATAGTCACTATTGCGCTGCCATTGCCACACACAGGACAAATAGCACTGGCGTCTGTTCCCAGCAACTACAGTGTATTGGACTGAAGAGGATCTACTGCTCTTGTCAGGTTTCTATGTAGAATTGAACTAGATATGGCCGTGTGTGTAGCAAGCACAGTTCTTTTGTTCTGAGCAAGCTCACTGTTCGAGCCCATAGGAAACACAGTAGAGTAGAAGAGTGCTCTTTTCTCAAAAGCAGAGTGTGTTTTTTGTAAGGCATGCTAGCATTTGTTTCCCAGTCCTAAATGGACTTGAATCACATGCAGTTTCTGGTTGTAGGAGCAAGAGTTGTTTTCTGGTAAGGAAAGTCACTATTGCGCTCCCTTTGCCATAACACAGTGCAAATAGCAATCGCGTCTTTTCCCAACAAGTACAGTGTATCGGACTGAAGAGGATCTACTGTTCTTGTCAGTTTCCGAAGCAGACTTGAACTAGATATGGCCCGTGTGTTTAGGAAGCACAGTTATTATGTTCTGAGCAAGCTCACTGTTCTGGCCCTATAGGAAACACAGTAGAGTAGAAGAGTGCTCTTTTCTCTAAAGCAGAGTGTGTTTCTTGTAAGGCGAGCTCGCGTTTGTTTCCCATTCTTAAATGGAGTTGAGTCACATGCAGTTTTTGGTCCTACGAGCAAGAGTTGTTTTCTGGTAAGAAGAGTCACTATTGTGCTCCAAATGCCATACACAGTGCAAATAGCACTCCCGTCTGTTCCCAGCAAGTACAGTGTATTGGACTGAATAGGAGCTACTGTTCTTGTCAGTTTCCTAAGCAGAGTTGAACTAGATATGGTCCATGTGTGTAGGAAGCACAGTTCTTTTGTTCTGAGCAAGCTTATTGTTTGGACCCCATAGGAAACACCGTAGAGTAGAAGAGTGCTCTTTTCTCAAAAGCAGAGTGTGTTTCTTGTAAGGCGAGCTAGAGTTTGTTTTTCAGTCCTAAATGGAGTTGAGTCACATGCAGTTTTTTGTCCTACGAGCAAGAGTTGTTTTCTGGTAAGACGACTCACTATTGTGCTACAATTGCCATACACATTGCAAATAGCACTGGCGTCTGTTCCCAGCACGTACAGTGTATTGGACTGAAGAGGATCTACTGTTCTTCTCAGGTTCCTAAGCAGAATTGAACTAGATATGGCCGTGTGTGTAGGAAGCACAGTTCTTTTGTTCTGAGCAAGCTCACATTTTGAGCACATAGGAAACACAGTAGAGTAGAAGATTGCTCTTTTCTCAAAAGCAGAGTGTGTTTTTTGTAAGGCAAGCTAGCGTTTGTTTCCCAGTCCTAAATGGAGTTGAATCACATGCAGTTTCTGTTCCTACGCGCAAGAGTTGTTTTCTATTAAGGAAAGTCACTATTGCGCTCTCATTGCCATACACAGTGCAAATAGCACATGCGTCTGTTCCCAGCAATTACAGTGTATTGGACTGAAGAGGATCTACTGTTCTTGTCAGTTTCCTAAGCAGAGTTGTACTAGATATGGCCCGTGTGTGTAGGAAGCAAAGTTCTTTTGTTCTGAACAAGCTTACTTTTCGGACCCCATAGGAAACACAGTTGAGTAGAAGACTGCTCTTTTCTCAAAAGCAGAGTGTGTTTCATGTAAGGCGAGCTAGCATTTGTATTCTATTCCTAAATGGAGTTGAATCACATGCAGTTTGTGGTCCTATGAGCAAGAGTTGTTTTCTGGTAAGGAAAGTCACTATTGCGCTCCCATTGCCATACACAGTGCAAATAGCACTCATGTCTGTTCCCAGCAAGAAAGGTGTATCGGACTGAAGAGGAGCTACTGTTCTTGTCAGTTTCCTAAGCAGAGTTGAACTAGATATGGCCCATGTGTGTAGGAAGCACAGTTCTTTTGTTCTGATCAAGCTCACTGTTCTGGCCCTATAGGAAACACAGTAGAGTAGAAGAGTGCTCTTTCCTCTAAAGCAGAGTGTGTTTCTTGTAAGGCGAGCTAGCTTTTGTTTCCCAGTACTAAATGGAGTTGAATCACATGCAGTTTCTGGTCCTCCGAGCAAGAGTTTTTTTATGGTAAGAATAGTCACTATTGCGCTGCCATTGCCATACACAGGACAAATAGCACTGGCTTCTGTTCCCAGCAAGTACAGTGTATTGGACTGAAGAGAATCTACTGCTCTTGTCAGGTTCCTATGCAGAATTGAACTAGATATGGCCGTGTGTGTAGGAAGCACAGTTCTTTTGTTCTGAGCAAGCTCACTGTTCTGGCCCTATAGGAAACACAGTAAATTAGATGAGTGCCCTTTTCTCAAAAGCAGAGTGTGTTTCTTGTAAGGCGAGCTCGCGTTTGTTTCCCATTCTTAAATGGAGTTGAGTCACATGCAGTTTCTGGTCCTACGAGCAAGAGTTGTTTTCTGGTAAGGAAAGTCACTATTGCGCTCCTTTTGCCATAAACAGTGCAAATAGCAATCACGTCTTTTCCCAACAAGTACAGTTTATCAGACTGAAGAGCATCTACTGTTCTTGTCAGTTTGCTAAGCAGACTTGAACTAGATATGGCCTGTGTGTTTAGGAAGCACAGTTATTATGTTCTGAGCAAGCTCACTGTTCTGGCCCTATAGGAAACACAGTAGAGTAGAAGAGTGCTCTTTTCTCTAAAGCAGAGTGTGTTTCTTGTAAGGCGAGCTCGCGTTTATTTCCCAGTCTTAAATGGAGATGAGTCACATGCAGTTTTTGGTCCTACGAGCAAGAGTTGTTTTCTGGTAAGAAGAGTCACTGTTGTGCTCCAAATGCCATACACAGTGCAAATAGCTATCCCGTCTGTTTCCAGCAAGTACAGTGTATTGGACTGAATAGGAGATACTGTTTCTTGTCAGTTTCCTAAGCAGAGTTGAACTAGATATGGTCCATGTGTGTAGTAAGCACATTTCTTTTGTTCTGAGCAAGCTCACTGTTCTGGCCCTATAGGAAACACAGTAAATTAGATGAGTGCCCTTTTCTCAAAAGCAGAGTGTGTTTCTTGTAAGGCGAGCTAGCATTTGTTTCCCAGTTCTAAATGGCGTTGAATCACATGCAGTTTGTGGACCTATGAGCAAGAGTTGTTTTCTGGTAAGGAAAGTCATTATTGTGCTCTCATTTCCATACACAGTGCAAATAGCACATGCGTCTGTTCCCAGCAAGTACAGTGTATTGGACAGAAGAGGAGCTTCTGTTCTTGTCAGTTTCCTAAGCAGAGTTGAACTACATATGGTCCGTGTGTGTAGGAAGCACAGTTCTTTTGTTCTGAGCAAGCTCACTGTTTGGACCCCATAGGAAACACAGTATAGTAGAAGAGTGCTCTTTTCTCAAAAGCAGAGTGTGTTTTTTGTAAGGCAAGCTAGCGTTTGTTTCCCAGTCCTAAATGGAGTTGAATCACATGCAGTTTCTGGTCCTACGAGCAACAGTTGTTTTCTCGTAAGGAAAGTCACTATTGCGCTCCCTTTGCCATACACAGTGCAAATAGCAATCGCGTTTTTTCCCAACAAGTACATTGTACCAGACTGAAGAGGATCTACTGTTCTTGTCAGGTTCCTAAGCAGACTTGAACTAGATATGGCCCGTGTGTTTAGGAAGCACAGTTATTATGTTCTGAGCAAGCTCACTGTTCTGGCCCTATAGGAAACACAGTAGAGTAGAAGAGTGCTCTTTTCTCTAAAGCAGAGTGTGTTTCTTGTAAGGTGAGCTCGCGTTTGTTAACCAGTCTTAAATGGAGTTGAGTCACATGCAGTTTGTGGTCCTACGAGCAAGAGTTGTTTTCTGGTAAGGAAAGCACTATTGTGCTCTCATTGCCATACACAGTGCAAATAGCACTCGCGTATGCTCCAAGCAAGTACAGTGTATTGGACTGAAGAGGATCTACTGTTCTTGTCAGTTTCCTAAGCAGAGTTGAACTAGATATAGCGTGTGTGTGTAGGAAGCACAGTTCTTTTGTTCTGAGCAAGCTCACTGTTTTGGCCCTAAAGGAAACACAGTAGAGTAGAAAAGTGCTCTTTTCTCAAAAGCAGATTGTGTTTCTTGTAAGGCGAGCTAGCGTTTGTTTCACAGTCCTAAATGGAGTTGAATCACATGCAGTTTTTGGTCCTACGAGCAAGGGATGTTTTCTGGTTAGAAAAGTCACTATTGTGCTCCCTTTGCCATAAACAGTGCAAATAGCACTCACGTCTGTTCCCAGAAAGTACAGTGTATTGGACTGAAGAGGAGCTACTGTTCTTGTCATTTTCCTAAGCCGAGTTGAACTAGATATGGCCCATGTGTGTAGGAAGCAAAGTTCTTTTGTTCTGAGCAAGCTCACTGTTCTGGCCCTATAGGAAACACAGTAGAGTAGAAGAGTGCTGTTTTCTCAAAAGCAGAGTGTGTTTCTTGTAAGGTGAGCTATCGTTTGTTTCCCAGTCCTAAATGGAGTTGAATCCCATACAGTTTCTGGTCCTACGAGCAAGGGATGTTTTCTGGTAATGAAAGTCACTATTGCGCTCCCTTTGCCATAAACAGTGCAAATAGCACTGGCGTCTGTTCCCAGCAAGTACAGTGTATTGGACTGAAGAGGAGCTACTGTTCTTGTCAGTTTCCTAAGCAGAGTTGAACTAGATATGGCCCGTGTGTGTAGGAAGCACAGTTCTTTTGTTCTGAGCAAGCTCACTGTTCTGTCCCCTTAGGAAACACAGTATAGTAGAAGAGTGCTCTTTTCTCTAAAGCAGAGTGTGTTTCTTGTAAGGTGAGCTAGCGTTTGTTTCCCAGTCCTAAATGGAGTTGAATCCCATGCAGTTTTTGTTCCTACGAACAAGGGATGTTTTCTGGTAAGGAAAGTCACTATTGTGCTTCCTTTGCCTTACACAGTGCAAATAGCACTCACGACTGTTCCCAGCAAGTACAGTGTATTGGACTGAAGAGGAACTACTGTTCTTGTCAGTTTCCTAAACAGAGTTGAACTAGATATTGCCCTTGTGTTTAGGAAGCACAGTTCTTTTGTTCTGAGCAAGCTCACTGTCCTGGCCCTATAGGAATCACAGTAGAGAAGAAGAGTGCTCTTTTCTCTAAAGCAGAGTGTGTTTCTTGTAAAGTGAGCTTTCGTTTGTTTCCCAGTCCTAACTGGAGTTGAATCCCATGCAGTTTTAGGTCCTACGAGCAAGGGATGTTTTCTGGTAAGGAAAGTCACTATTGTGCTCCCTTTGCCATACACAGTGCAAATAGCACTCGCGTCTGTTCCCAGCAAGTACAGTGTATTGGACTGAAGAGGATCTACTGTTCTTGTCAGTTTCCTAAGCAGAGTTGAACTAGATACAGCGTGTGTGTGTAGGAAGCACAGTTCTTTTGTTCTGAGCAACCTCACTGTTCTGGCCCTATAGGAAACACAGTAGAGTAGAAGAGTGCTCTTTTCTCAAAAGCAGAGAGTGTTTCTTGTAAGGCGAGCTAGCGTTTGTTTCCCAGTCCTAAATGGAGTTGAATCACATGCAGTTTTTGGTCCTACGAGCAAGGGATGTTTTCTGGTAAGGAAAGTCACTATTGTGCTCCCTTTGCCATAAACAGTGCAAATAGCACTCACATCTGTTCGCAGAAAGTACAGTGTATTGGACTGAAGAGGAGCTACTGTTCTTGTCAGTTTCCTAAGCAGAGTTGAACTAGATATGGCCCGTGTGTGTAGGAAGCACAGTTCTTTTGTTCTGAGCAAGCTCACTGTTCTGGCCCTATAGGAAACACAGAAGAGTAGAAGAGTGCTCTTTTCTCAAAAGCAGAGTGTGTTTCTTGTAAGGTGAGCTAGCGTTTGTTTCCCAGTCCTAAATGGAGTTGAATTACATGCAGTTTCTGGTCCTATGAGCAAGAGTTGTTTTCTGGTGCAAAGTGTCACTATTGCGCTCCCATTGCCATACACAGTGCAAACAATACTCGCTACTGATCTTTGAAAGTACAGTGTATTGGACAGAATAGGAGCTACTGTTCTTGTCAGTTTCCTAAGCAGAGTTGAACTAGATATGGCCCGTGTGTAGGAAGCACAGTTGTTTTCTTCTGAGCAAGCTCACTGTTCGGACCCCATAGGAAACACAGTAGAGTAGAAGAGTGCTCTTTTCTCAAAAGCAGAGTGTGTTTCTTGTAAGGCGAGCTAGCGTTTGTTTCCCAGTCCTAAATGGAGTTGAATCACATGCAGTTTCTGATCCTAGGAGCAAGAGTTGTTTTCTGGTAAGAAGAGTCACTATTGCGCTCCCATTGTCATACACAGGGTAAATAGCACTGGCGTCTGTTCCCAGCAAGTACAGTGTATCGGACTGAAGAGGAGCTACTGTTCTAGTCAGTTTCCTAAGCAGAGTTGAACTAGATATGGCCCGTGTGTGTAGGAAGCACAGTTCTTTTGTTCTGAGCAAGCTCACTGTTCTGGCCCTATAGGAAACACAGTAGAGTAGAAGAGTGCTCGTTTCTCAAAAGCAGAGTGTGTTTCTTGTAAGGCGAGGTAGCGTTTGTTTCCCAGTCCTAAATGGAGTTGAATCCCATGCAGTTTCTAGTCTTATGAGCAAGAGTTGTTTTCTGGTAAGAAGAGTCACTATTGCGCTCCCATTGTCATACACAGGGTAAATAGCACTGGCGTCTGTTTCCAGCAAGTACAGTGTATTGGACAGAAGAGGAGCTACCCTTCTTGTCAGTTTCCTAAGCAGAGTTGAACTAGATATGGCCCGTGTGTGTGAAGCACAGTTCTTTTGTTCTGAGCAAGCTCAATTTTCAGGCCCCATAGGACACAGTAGAGTAGAATAGTGCTCTTTTCTCAAAAGCAGAGTGTTTTTCTTGTAAGGCTAGCTGGTGTTTGTTTCCCAGTCAGAAACGGAGTTGAATCCCATGCAGTTTCTGGTCCTACAAGCAAGAGTTGTTTTCTGGTAAGAAGAGTCACTATTGCGCTCCCATTGCCATACACAGTGCAAATAGCACTCGTGTCTGCTCCCAGCAAGTACAGTGTATTGGACGGAAGAGGAGCTACTGTTCTTGTCAGTTTCCTAAGCAGAGTTGAACTAGATATGGCCCGTGTGTGTAGGAAGCACAGTTCTTTTGTTCTGAGCAAGCTCACTGTTTTGGCCCTATAGGAAACACAGTAGAGTAGAAGAGTGCTCTTTTCTCTAAAGCAGAGTGTGTTTCTTGTAAGGTGAGCTAGCATTTGTTTCCCAGTCCTAAATGGAGTTGAATCACATGCAGTTTTTGGTCCTACGAACACGGGATGTTTTCTGATAAGGAAAGTCACTATTGTGCTCCCTTTGCCTTACACAGTCCAAATAGCACTCACTTCTGTTCCCAGCAAGTACAGTGTATTGGACTGAAGAGGAACTACTGTTCTTGTCAGTTTCCTAAGCAGAGTTGAACTAGATATTGCCCTTGTGTGTAGGAAGCACAGTTCTTTTGTTCTGAGCAAGCTCACTGTCCTGGCCCTAAAGGAATCACAGTAGAGTAGAAGAGTGCTCTTTTCTCTAAAGCAGAGTGTGTTTCTTGTAAGGTGAGCTATCGTTTGTTTCCCAGTCCTAAATGGATTTGAATCCCATGCAGTTTTAGGTCCTACGAGCAAGGGATGTTTTCTGGTAAGGAAAGTCACTATTGTGCTCCCTTTGCCATACACAGTGCAAAAAGCACTCGCGTCTGTTCCCAGCAAGTACAGTGTATTGGACTGAAGAGGATCTACTGTTCTTGTAAGTTTCCTAAGCAGAGTTGAACTAGATATAGCGTGTGTGTGTAGGAAGCACAGTTCTTTTGTTCTGAGCAAGCTCACTGTTTTGGCCCTATACGAAACACAGAAGAGTAGAAGAGTGCTCTTTTCTCTAAAGCAGAGTTTGTTTCTTGTAAGGTGAGCTAGCGTTTGTTTCCCAGTCCTAAATGGAGTTGAATTACATGCAGTTTCTGGTCCTATGAGCAAGAGTTGTTTTCTGGTGCAAAGAGTCACTATTGCGGTCCCATTGCCATACACAGTGCAAACAAAACTCGCTACTGATCTTTGCAAGTACAGTGTATTGGACAGAATAGGAGCTACTGTTCTTGTCAGTTTCCTAAGCAGAGTTGAACTAGATATGGCCCGTGTGTAGGAAGCACAGTTGTTTTGTTCTGAGAAAGCTCACTGTTCGGACCCCATAGGAAACACAGTAGAGTAGAAGAGTGCTCTTTTCTCAAAAGCAGAGTGTGTTTCTTGTAAGGCGAGCTAGCGTTTGTTTCCCAGTCCTAAATGGAGTTGAATCACATGCAGTTTCTGATCCTAGGAGCAAGAGTTGTTTTCTGGTTAGAAGAGTCACTATTGCGTTCCCATTGTCATACACAGGGTAAATAGCACTGGCGTCTCTTCCCAGCATGTACAGTGTATTGGACTGAAGAGGATCTACTGTTCTTCTGTGTTTCCTAAGCAGAGTTGAACTAGATATGGCCGTGTGTGTAGGAAGTACACTTCTTTTGTTCTGAGCAAGCTCACTGTTCTGGCCCTATAGGAAACACAGTAGAGTAGAAGAGTGTTTTTTTCTCAAAAGCAGAGTGTGATTCTTTTAAGGCGAGCTAGCATTTGTTTCCCAGTCATAAATGGAGTTGAATCACATGCAGTTTCTGTTCCTAGGAGCAAGAGTTGTTTTCTGGTAAGAAGAGTTACTATTGCGCTCCCATTGCCATACACAGTGCAAATAGCACTCTCGTCTGTTCCCAGCAAGCACAGTGTATTGGACAGAAGAGGAGCTACTGTTCTTGTCAGTTTCCTAAGCAGAGTTGAACTAGATATAGCCCGAGTGTGTAGGAAGCACAGTTCTTTTGTTCTGAGCAAGCTCACTGTTCTGGCCTTATAGTAAACACAGTAGAGTAGAAGAGTGCTCTTTTCTCTAAAGCAGAGTGTGTTTCTTGTAAGGTGAGCTATCGTTTGTTTCCCAGTCCTAAATGGAGTTGAATCCCATGCAGTTTTTGGTCCTACGAAAGGGATGTTTTCTGGTAAGGAAAGTCACTATTGTGCTCCCTTTGCCATACACAGTGCAAATAGCACCTGCTTCTGCTCCCTGCAAGTACAGCGTATTGGACTGAAGAAGATCTACTGTTTTTGTCAGTTTCCTAAGCAGAGTTGAACTAGATATGGCCCGTGTGTGTAGAAAGTACACTTCTTTTGTTCTGAGCAAGCTCACTGTTCTGGCCCTATAGGAAACATAATAGAGTAGAAGAGTGTTTTTTTCTCAAAAGCAGAGTGTGTTTTTTGTAAGGCGAGCTAGCATTTGTTTCCCAGTCATAAATGGAGTTGAATCACATGCAGTTTCTGTTTCTAGGAGCAAGAGTTGTTTTCTGGTAAGAAGAGTCACTATTGCGCTCCCATTGCCTTACACAGTGCAAATAGCACTGGCGTCTGTTCCCTGCAAGTACACATTATTGGCCAGAACAGGATCTACTGTTCTTGTCAGTTTCCTAAGCAGAGTTGAACAAGATATTGTCCATGATTGTAGAAAGCACAGTTCTTTTGTTCTGAGCAAGCTCACTGTTCGGACCCCATAGGAAACACAGAAGAGTAGAAGAGTGCTCTTTTCTCTAAAGCAGAGTGTGTTTCTTGTAAGGTGAGCTATCGTTTGTTTCCCAGTCCTAAATGGATTTGAATCCCATGCAGTTTTAGGTCCTACGAGCAAGGGATGTTTTCTGGTAAGGAAAGTCACTATTGTGCTCCCTTTGCCATACACAGTGCAAAAAGCACTCGCGTCTGTTCCCAGCAAGTACAGTGTATTGGACTGAAGAGGATCTACTGTTCTTGTAAGTTTCCTAAGCAGAGTTGAACTAGATATAGCGTGTGTGTGTAGGAAGCACAGTTCTTTTGTTCTGAGCAAGCTCACTGTACTGGCCCTATAGGAAACACAGTAGAGTAGAAGAGTGCTCTTTTCTCAAAAGCAGAGTGTGTTTCTTGTAAGGCGAGCTAGCGTTTGTTTCCCAGTCCTAAATGGAGTTGAATCACATGCAGTTTTTGGTCCTACGAGCAAGGGATGTTTTCTGGTAAGGAAAGTCACTATTGTGCTCCATTTGCCATAAACAGTGCAAATAGCACTCACGTCTGTTCCCAGAAAGTACAGTGTATTGACTGAAGAGGAGCTACTGTTTTTGTCAGTTTCATAAGCAGAGTTGAACTAGATATGGCCCATGTGTGTAGGAAGCACAGTTCTTTTGTTCTGAGCAAGCTCACTGTTTTGGCCCTATAGGAAACACAGAAGAGTAGAAGAGTGCTCTTTTCTCTAAAGCAGAGTTTGTTTCTTGTAAGGTGAGCTAGCGTTTGTTTCCCAGTCCTAAATGGAGTTGAATTACATGCAGTTTCTGGTCCTATGAGCAAGAGTTGTTTTCTGGTGCAAAGAGTCACTATTGCGCTCCCATTGCCATACACAGTGCAAACAAAACTCGCTACTGATCTTTGCAAGTACAGTGTATTGGACAGAATAGGAGCTACTGTTCTTGTCAGTTTCCTAAGCAGAGTTGAACTAGATATGGCCCGTGTGTAGGAAGCACAGTTGTTTTGTTCTGAGCAATCTCACTGTTCGGACCCCGTAGGAAACACAGTAGAGTAGAAGAGTGCTCTTTTCTCAAAAGCAGAGTGTGTTTCTTGTAAGGCGAGCTAGCGTTTGTTTCCCAGTCCTAAATGGAGTTGAATCACATGCAGTTTCTGATCCTAGGAGCAAGAGTTGTTTTCTGGTTAGAAGAGTCACTATTGCGTTCCCATTGTCATACACAGGGTAAATAGCACTGGCGTCTCTTCCCAGCATGTACAGTGTATTGGACTGAAGAGGATCTACTGTTCTTCTGTGTTTCCTAAGCAGAGTTGAACTAGATATGGCCGTGTGTGTAGGAAGTACACTTCTTTTGTTCTGAGCAAGCTCACTGTTCTGGCCCTATAGGAAACATAGTAGAGTAGAAGAGTGTTTTTTTCTCAAAAGCAGAGTGTGATTCTTTTAAGGCGAGCTAGCATTTGTTTCCCAGTCATAAATGGAGTTGAATCACATGCAGTTTCTGTTCCTAGGAGCAAGAGTTGTTTTCTGGTAAGAAGAGTTACTATTGCGCTCCCATTGCCATACACAGTGCAAATAGCACTCTCGTCTGTTCCCAGCAAGCACAGTGTATTGGACAGAAGAGGAGCTACTGTTCTTGTCAGTATCCTAAGCAGAGTTGAACTAGATATAGCCCGAGTGTGTAGGAAGCACAGTTCTTTTGTTCTGAGCAAGCTCACTGTTCTGGCCTTATAGTAAACACAGTAGAGTAGAAGAGTGCTCTTTTCTCTAAAGCAGAGTGTGTTTCTTGTAAGGTGAGCTATCGTTTGTTTCCCAGTCCTAAATGGAGTTGAATCCCATGCAGTTTTTGGTCCTACGAAAGGGATGTTTTCTGGTAAGGAAAGTCACTATTGTGCTCCCTTTGCCATACACAGTGCAAATAGCACTTGCTTCTGCTCCCAGCAAGTACAGCGTATTGGACTGAAGAAGATCTACTGTTCTTGTCAGTTTCCTAAGCAGAGTTGAACTAGATATGGCCCGTGTGTGTAGGAAGTACACTTCTTTTGTTCTGAGCAAGCTCACTGTTCTGGCCCTATAGGAAACATAATAGAGTAGAAGAGTGTTTTTTTCTCAAAAGCAGAGTGTGTTTCTTGTAAGGCGAGCTAGCATTTGTTTCCCAGTCATAAATGGAGTTGAATCACATGCAGTTTCTGTTTCTAGGAGCAAGAGTTGTTTTCTGGTAAGAAGAGTCACTATTGCGCTCCCATTGCCTTACACAGTGCAAATAGCACTGGCGTCTGTTCCCTGCAAGTACACATTATTGGCCAGAACAGGATCTACTGTTCTTGTCAGTTTCCTAAGCAGAGTTGAACAAGATATTGTCCATGATTGTAGAAAGCACAGTTCTTTTGTTCTGAGCAAGCTCACTGTTCGGACCCCATAGGAAACACAGAAGAGTAGAAGAGTGCTCTTTTCTCAAAAGCAGAGTGTGTTTCTTGTAAGGTGAGCTAGCGTTTGTTTCCGAGTCCTAAATGGAGTTGAATTCCATGCAGTTTCTGGTCCTACAAGCAAGAGTTGTTTTCTGGTAAGAAGAGTCACTATTGTGCTCCCATTGCCATACACAGGGCAAATAGCACTCGCGTCTGTTCCCAGGATGTACAGTGTATTGGACTGAAGAGGATCTACTGTTCTTGTCAGTTTCCTAAGCAAAGTTGAAATAGATATGGCCCGTGTGTGTAGGAAGTACACTTCTTTTGTTCTGAGCAAGCTCACTGTTTTGGCCCTATAGGAAACACAGTAGAGTAGAAGAGTGCTCTTTTCTCAAAAGCTTAGTGTGTTTCTTGTAAGGCGAGCTAGCGTTTGTTTCCCAGTCCTAAATGGAGTTGAATCACATGCAGTTTCTGGTCCTATGAGCAAGAGTTGTTTTCTGGTAATGAAAGTCACTATTGCGCTCCCATTGCCATACACAGTGCAAATAGCACTCCCGTCTGTTCCCAGCAAGTACAGTGTATTGGACTGAAGAGGAGCTACTGTTCTTGTCAGTTTCCTAAGCAGAGTTGAACTAGATATGGCCCGTGTGTGTAGGAAGCACAGTTCTTTTGTTCTGAGCAAGCTCACTGTTCTGGCCCTATAGTAAACACAGTAGAGTAGAAGATGCTCTTTTCTCTAAAGCAGAGTGTTTTTCTTGTAATGCGAGCTCACGTTTGTTTCCCAGTCGTAAATGGAGTTGAGTCACATGCAGTTTTTGGTCCTACGAGCAAGAGTTGTTTTCTGGTAAGAAGAGTCACTATTGTGCTCCAAATGCCATATACAGTGCAAATAGCTCTCCCGTCTGTTCCCAGCAAGTACAGTGTATTGGACTGAATAGGAGCTACTGTTCATGTCAGTTACCTAAGCAGAGTTGAACTAGATATGGTCCATGTGTGTAGGAAGCACATTTCTTTTGTTCTGAGCAAGCTCACTGTTTGGACCCCATAGGAAACACCATAGAGTAGAAGAGTGCTCTTTTCTCAAAAGCAGAGTGTGCTTTTGTAAGGCGAGCTAGCATTTGTTTCCCAGTTCTAAATGGCGTTGAATCACATGCAGTTTCTGGTCCTACGAGCAAGAGTTGTTTTCTGGTAAGGAAAGTCACTATTGCGCTCTCATTGCCATACACAGTGCAATTAGCACATGCGTCTGTTCCCAGCAAGTACAGTGTATTGGACTGAAGAGGATCTACTGTTGTTGTCAGTTTCCTAAGCAGAGTTGAACTAGATATGGCCCGTGTGTGTAGGAAGCAAAGTTCTTTGGTCTGAACAAGCTCACTTTTCGGACCCCATAGGAAACACAGTAGAGTAGAAGACTGCTCTTTTCTCAAAAGCAGAGTGTCTTTCATGTAAGGCGAGCTAGCATTTGTTTCCTATTCCTAAATGCAGTTGAATCACATGCAGTTTCTGGTCCTATGAGCAAGAGTTGTTTTCTGGTAAGGAAAGTCACTATTGCGCTCCCATTGCCACACACAGTGCAAATAGCACTCGTGTCTGTTCCCAGCAAGTAAGGTGTATCAGACTGAAGAGGAGCTACTGTTCTTGTCAGTTTCCTAAGCAGAGTTGAACTAGATATGGCCCGTGTGTGGGAAGCACAGTTCTTTTGTTCTGAGCAAGCTCACTGTTCTGGCCCTATAGGAAACACAGTAGAGTAGAAGAGTGCTCTTTTCTCTAAAGCAGAGTGTGTTTCTTGTAAGGCGAGCTAGCGTTTGTTTCCCAGTCCTAAATGGAGTTGAATCACATGCAGTTTCTGGTCCTACGAGCAAGAGTTTTTTTATGGTAAGAATAGTCACTATTGCGCTGCCATTGCCATACACAGGACAAATAGCACTGGCGTCTGTTCCCAGCAAGTACAGTGTATTGGACAGAAGAGGATCTACTGTTCTTGTCAGTTTCCTAAGCAGAGTTGAACTAGATATGTCCCGTGTGAGTAGGAAGCACAGTTCTTTTGTCCTGAGCAAGCTCACCGTTCGAGCCCATAGGAAACACAGTAGAGTAGAAGAGTGCTCTTTTCTCAAAAGCAGAGTGTGTTTTTTGTAAGGAAAGCTAGCGTTTGTTTCCCAGTCCTTAATGGAATTGAATCACATGCAGTTTCTGGTCCTACGAGCAAGAGTTGTTTTCTGGTAAGAAAAGTCACTATTGCGCTCCCTTTGCCATACACAGTGCAAATAGCAATCGCGTCTTTTCCCAACAAGTACAGTGTACCGGACTGAAGAGGATATACTGTTCTTGTCAGGATCCTAAGCAGACTTGAACTAGATATGGCCCATGTGTTTAGGAAGCACAGTTATTATGTTCTGAGCAAGCTCACTGTTCTGGCCCTATAAGAAACACGTAGAGTAGAAGAGTGCTCTTTTCTCTAACGCAGAGTGTGTTTCTTGTAAGGTGAGCTAGCATTTGTTTCCCAGTCCTAAATGTAGTTGAATCACATGCAGTTTTTGGTCCTACGAACAAGGGATGTTTTCTGATAAGGAAAGTCACTATTGTGCTCCCTTTGCCTTACACAGTCAAAATAGCACTCACTTCTGATCCCAGCAAGTACAGTGTATTGGACTGAAGAGGAACTACTGTTCTTGTCAGTTTCCTAAGCAGAGTTGAACTAGATATTGCCCTTGTGTGTAGGAAGCACAGTTCTTTTGTTCTGAGCAAGCTCACTGTCCTGGCCCGAAAGGAATCACAGTAGAGTAGAAGAGTGCTCTTTTCTCTAAAGCAGAGTGTGTTTCTTGTAAGGTGAGCTATCGTTTGTTTCCAGTCCTAAATGGAGTTGAATCCCATGCAGTTTTAGGTCCTACGAGCAAGGGATGTTTTCTGGTAAGGAAAGTCACTATTGTGCTCCCTTTGCCATACACAGTGCAAATAGCACTCGCGTATGCTCCCAGCAAGTACAGTGTATTGGACTGAAGAGGATCTACTGTTCTTGTCAGTTTCCTAAGCAGAGTTGAACTAGATATAGCGTGTGTGTGTAGGAAGCACAGTTCTTTTGTTCTGAGCAAGCTCACTGTTTTGGCCCTATAGGAAACACAGTAGAGTAGAAAAATGCTCTTTTCTCAAAAGCAGAGTGTGTTTCTTGTAAGGTGATCTAGAGTTTGTTTCCCAGTCCTAAATGGAGTTGAATCACATGCAGTTTTTGGTCCTACGAGCAAGGGATGTTTTCTGGTTAGAAAAGTCACTATTGTGCTCCCTTTGCCATAAACAGTGCAAATAGCACTCACGTCTGTTCCCAGAAATTACAGTGTATTGGACTGAAGAGGAGCTACTGTTCTTGTCATTTTTATAAGCCGAGTTGAACTAGATATGGCCCGTATGTGTAGGAAGCACAGTTCTTTTGTTCTGAGCAAGCTCACTGTTCTGGCCCTATAGGAAACACAGCAGAGTAGAAGAGTGCTCTTTTCTCAAAAGCAGAGTGTGTTTCTTGTAAGGTGAGCTAGCCTTTGTTTCCCAGTCATAAATGGAGTTGAATCCCATACAGATTCTGGTCCTACGAGCAAGGGATGTTTTCTGGTAATGAAAGTCACTATTGCGCTCCCTTTGCCATAAACAGTGCAAATAGCACTGGCGTCTGTTCCCAGCAAGTACAGTGTATTGGACTGAAGAGGAGCTACTGTTCTTGTCAGTTTCCTAAGCAGAGTTGAACTAGATATGGCCCGTGTGTGTAGGAAGCACAGTTCTTTTGTTCTGAGCAAGCTCACTGTTCTGTCCCTATAGGAAACACAGTAGAGTAGAAGAGTGCTCTTTTCTCTAAAGCAGAGTGTGTTTCTTGTAAGTTGAGCTAGCGTTTGTTTCCCAGTCCTAAATGGAGTTGAATCACATGTAGTTTTTGGTCCTACGAACAAGGGATGTTTTCTGGTAAGGAAAGTCACTATTGTGCTCCCTTTGCCATACACAGTGCAAATAGCACTCGCGTCTGTTCGCAGCAAGTACAGTGTATTGGACTGAAGAGGATCTACTGTTCTTGTCAGTTTCCTAAGCAGAGTTGAACTAGATATAGCGTGTGTGTGTAGGAAGCACAGTTCTTTTGTTCTGAGCAAGCTCACTGTTCTGGCCCTATAGGAAACACAGTAGAGTAGACGAGTGCTCTTTTCTCAAAAGCAGAGTGTGTTTCTTGTAAGGCGAGCTAGCGTTTGTTTCCCAGTCCTAAATGGAGTTGAATCACATGCAGTTTTTGGTCCTACGAGCAAGGGATGTTTTCTGGTAAGGAAAGTCACTATTGTGCTCCCTTTGCCATATACAGTGCAAATAGCACTCACGTCTGTTCCCAGAAAGTACAGTGTATTGGACTGAAGAGGAGCTACATTTCTTGTCAGTTTCATAAGCAGAGTTGAACTAGATATGGCTCATGTGTGTAGGAAGCACAGTTCTTTTGTTCTGAGCATGCTCACTGTTCTGGCCCTATAGGAAACACAGAAGAGTAGAAGAGTGCTCTTTTCTCAAAAGCAGAGTGTGTTTCTTGTAAGGTGAGCTAGCGTTTGTTTCCCAGTCCTAAATGGAGTTGAATTACATGCAGTTTCTGGTCCTATGAGCAAGAGTTGTTTTCTGGTGCAAAGAGTCACTATTGCGCTCCCATTGCCATACACAGTGCAAACAATACTCGCTACTGATCTTTGCAAGTACAGTGTATTGGACAGAATAGGAGCTACTGTTCTTCTCAGTTTCCTAAGCAGAGTTGAACTAGATATGGCCCGTGTGTAGGAAGAACAGTTGTTTTGTTCTGAGCAAGCTCACTGTTCGGACCCCATAGGAAACACAGTATAGTAGAAGAGTGCTCTTTTCTCAAAAGCAGAGTGTGTTTCTTGTAAGGCGAGGTAGCGTTTGTTTCCCAGTCCTAAATGCAGTTGAATCCCATGCAGTTTCTAGTCTTATGAGCAAGAGTTGTTTTCTGGTAAGAAGAGTCACTATTGTGCTACCATTGCCATACACAGTGCAAATAGCACTCGCGTCTGTTCCCAGCAAGTACAGTGTATTGGACAGAAGAGGAGCTACCCTTCTTGTCAGTTTCCTAAGCAGAGTTGAACTAGATATGGCCCGTGTGTGTGAAGAACAGTTCTTTTGTTCTGAGCAAGCTCAATTTTCAGGCCCCATAGGAAACACAGTAGAGTAGAATAGTGCTCTTTTCTGAAAAGCAGAGTGTTTTTCTTGTAAGGCTAGCTGGTGTTTGTTTCCCAGTCAGAAACGGAGTTGAATCACATGCAGTTTCTGGTCCTACAAGCAAGAGTTGTTTTCTGGTAAGAAGAGTCACTATTGCACTCCCATTGCCAAACAGTGCAAATAGTACTCCCGTCTGCTCCCAGCAAGTACAGTGTATTGGACGGAAGAGGAGCTACTGTTCTTGTCAGTTTCCTAAGCAGAGTTGAACTAGATATGGCCCGTGTGTGTAGGAAGCACAGTTCTTTTGTTCTGAGCAAGCTCACTGTTTTGGCCCTATAGGAAACACAGTAGAGTAGAAGAGTGCTCTTTTCTCTAAAGCAGAGTGTGTTTCTTGTAAGGTGAGCTAGCGTTTGTTTCCCAGTCCTAAATGGAATTGAATCCCATGCAGTTTTAGGTCCTACGAACAAGGGATGTTTTCTGGTAAGGAAAGTCACTATTGTGCTCCCTTTGCCATACACAGTGCAAATAGCACTCGCGTCTGCTCCCAGCAAGTACAGTGTATTGGACTGAAGAGGATCTACTGTTCTTGTCAGTTTCCTAAGCAGAGTTGAACTAGATATAGCGTGTGTGTGTAGGAAGCACAGTTCTTTTGTTCTGAGCAAGCTCACTGTTTTGGCCCTATAGGAAACACAGTAGAGTAGAAGAGTGCTCTTTTCTCAAAAGCAGAGTGTGTTTCTTGTAAGGCGAGCTAGCGTTTGTTTCCCAGTCCTAAATGGAGTTGAATCACATGCAGTTTTAGGTCCTACGAGCAAGGGATGTTTTCTGGTAAGGAAAGTCACTATTGTGCTCCCTTTGCCATAAACAGTGCAAATAGCACTCACGTCTGTTCCCAGAAAGTACAGTGTATTGGACTGAAGAGGAGCTACTGTTTTTCTCATTTTCCTAAGCCAAGTTGAACTCGATATGTCCCATGTGTGTAGGAAGCACAGTTCTTTTGTTCTGAGCAAGCTCACTGTTCTGGCCCTATAGGAAACACAGTAGAGTAGAAGAGTGCTCTTTTCTCAAAAGCAGAGTGTGTTTCTTGTAAGGTGAGCTAGCGTTTGTTTCCCAGTCCTAAATGGAGTTGAATCCCATACAGTTTCTGGTCCTACGAGCAAGGGATGTTTTCTGGTAATGAAAGTCACTATTGCGCTCCCTTTGCCATAAACTGTGCAGATAGCACTGGCGTCTGTTCCCAGCAAGTACAGTGTATTGGACTGAAGAGGAGCTACTGTTTTTGTCAGTTTCCTAAGCAGAGTTGAACTAGATATGGCCCGTGTGTGTAGGAAGCACAGTTCTTTTGTTCTGAGCAAGCTCACTGTTCTGTCCCCATAGGAAACACAGTATAGTAGAAGAGTGCTCTTTTCTCTAAAGCAGAGTGTGTTTCTTGTAAGGTGAGCTAGCGTTTGTTTCCCAGTCCTGAATGGAGTTGAATCACATGCAGTTTTTGGTACTACGAACAAAAGATGTTTTCTGGTAAGGAAAGTCACTATTGTGCTCCCTTTGCCTTACACATTGAAAATAGCACTCACGTCTGTTCCCAGCAAGTACAGTGTATTGGACTGAAGAGGAACTTCTGTTCTTGTCAGTTTCCTAAGCAGAGTTGAACTAGATATTGCCCTTGTGTTTAGGAAGCACATTTCTTTTGTTCTGAGCAAGCTCACTGTTTGGACCCCATAGAAAACACCGTAGAGTAGAAGAGTGCTCTTTTCTCAAAAGCAGAGTGTGTTTTTGTAAGGCGAGCTAGCATTTGTTTCCCAGTTCTAAATGGAGTTGAATCACATGCAGTTTCTGGTCCTACGAGCAAGAGTTGTTTTCTGGTGAGGAAAGTCACTATTGCGCTCTCATTGCCATACACAGTGCAATTAGCACATGCGTCTGTTCCCAGCAAGTACAGTGTATTGGACTGAAGAGGATCTACTGTTGTTGTCAGTTTCCTAAGCAGAGTTGAACTAGATATGGCCCGTGTGTGTAGGAAGCAAAGTTCTTTGGTCTGAACAAGCTCACTTTTCGGACCCCATAGGAAACACAGTAGAGTAGAAGACTGCTCTTTTCTCAAAAGGAGAGTGTGTTTCATGTAAGGCGAGCTAGCATTTGTTTCCTATTCCTAAATGTAGTTGAATCACATGCAGTTTCTGGTCCTATGAGCAAGAGTTGTTTTCTGGTAAGGAAAATCACTATTGCGCTCCCATTGCCACACACAGTGCAAATAGCACTCGTGTCTGTTCCCAGCAAGTAAGGTGTATCGGACTGAAGAGGAGCTACTGTTCTTGTCAGTTTCCTAAGCAGAGTTAAACTAGATATGGCCCGTGTGTGGGAAGCACAGTTCTTTTGTTCTGAGCAAGCTCACTGTTCTGGCCCTATAGGAAACACAGTAGAGTAGAAGAGTGCTCTTTTCTCTAAAGCAGAGTGTGTTTCTTGTAAGGCGAGCTAGCGTTTGTTTCCCAGTCCTAAATGGAGTTGAATCACATGCAGTTTCTGGTCCTACGAGCAAGAGTTTTTTTATGGTAAGAATAGTCACTATTGCGCTGCCATTGCCATACACAGGACAAATAGCACTGGCATCTGTTCCCAGCAAGTACAGTGTATTGGACAGAAGAGGATCTACTGTTCTTGTCAGTTTCGTAAGCAGAGTTGAACTAGATATGGCCCGTGTGTGTAGGAAGCACAGTTCTTTTGTTCTGAGCAAGCTCACTGTTCTGGTCTTATAGGAAACACAGAAGAGTAGAAGAGTGCTCTTTTCTCAAAAGCAGAGTGTTTTTTTTGTAAGGAAAGCTAGCGTTTGTTTCCCAGTCCTTAATGGAGTTGAATCACATGCAGTTTCTGGTCCTACGAGCAAGAGTTGTTTTCTGGTAAGGAAAGTCACTATTGCGCTCCCTTTGCCTTACACAGTGCAAATAGCAATCGCGGTTTTCCCAACAAGTACAGTGTACCGGACTGAAGAGGATATACTGTTCTTGTCAGGTTCCTAAGCAGACTTGAACTAGATATGGCCCGTGTGTTTAGGAAGCACAGTTATTATGTTCTGAGCAAGCTCACTGTTCTGGCCCTATAGGAAACACAGTAGAGTAGAAGAGTGCTCTTTTCTCTAAAGCAGAGTGTGTTTCTTGTAAGGCGAGCTCGCGTTTGTTTCCCAGTCTTAAATGGAGTTGAGTCACATGCAGTTTTTGGTCCTACGAGCAAGAGTTGTTTTCTGGTAAGAAGAGTCACTATTGTGCTCCAAATGCCATACACAGGGCAAATAGCACTCTCGACTTTTCCCAGCAAGTACAGTGTATTGGACTTAATAGGAGCTACAGTTCTTGTCAGTTTCCTAAGCAGAGTTGAACTACATATGGTCCGTGTGTGTAGTAAACACAGTTCTTTTGTTCTGAGTAAGCTCACTGTTTGGACACCTTAGGAAACACAGTAGAATAGAAGAGTGCACTTTTCTCTAAAGCAGAGTGTCTTTCTTGTAAGGCGATCTAGCGTTTGTTTCCCAGTCCTAAATGGAGTGAATCCCATGCAGTTTCTAGTCTTACGAGCAAGAGTTGTTTTCTGGTAAGAAGAGTCACTATTGTGCTACCATTGCCATAAACAGTGCAAACAGCACTCGCGTCTGTTCCCAGCAAGTACAGTGTATTTTACAGAAGAGGAGCTACCCTTCTTGTCAGTTTCCTAAGCAGAGTTGAACTAGATATGGCCCGTGTGTGTGAAGCACAGTTCTTTTGTTCTGAGCAAGCTCAATTTTCAGGCCCTATAGGAAACACAGTAGAGTAGAAGAGTGCTCTTTTCTCAAAAGCAGAGTGTGTTTCTTGTAAGGCGAGCTAGCATTTGTTTCCCAGTTCTAAATGGCATTGAATCCCATGCACTTTGTGGTCCTACGAGCAAGAGTTGTTTTCTGGTAAGAAGAGTCACTATTGTGCTGCCATTGCCATACACAGTGCAAATAGCACTCGCGTCTGTTCCCAGCAAGTACAGTGTATTGGACAGAAGAGGAGCTACCCTTCTTGTCAGTTTCCTAAGCAGAGTTGAACTAGATATGGACCGTGTGTGTGAAGCACAGTTCTTTTGTTCTGAGCAAGCTCAATTTTCAGGCCCCATAGGAAACACAGTAGAGTAGAATAGTGCTCTTTTCTCAAAAGCAGAGTGTGTTTCTTGTAAGGCTAGCTGGTGTTTGTTTCCCAGTAAGAAACGGAGTTGAATCCCATGCAGTTTCTGTTCCTACGAGCAAGAGTTGTTTTCTGGTAAGAAGAGTCACTATTGTGCTCCCATTGCCATACACAGTGCAAATAGCACTCGTGTCTGCTCCCAGCAAGTACAGTGTATTGGACGGAAGAGGAGCTACTGTTCTTGTCAGTTTCCTAAGCAGAGTTGAACTAGATATGGCCCATATGTGTAGGAGGCACAGTTCTTTTGTTCTGAGCAAGCTCACTGTTCTGGCCCTATAGGAAACACAGTAGAGTAGAAGAGTGCTCTTTTCTCAAAAGCAGAGTGTGTTTCTTGTAAGGTGAGCTAGCGTTTGTTTCCAGTCCTAAATGCAGTTGAATCACATACAGTTTCTGGTCCTACGAGTAAGGGATGTTTTCTGGTAATGAAAGTCACTATTGCACTCCCTTTGTCATAAACATGCAAATAGCACTGGCGTCTGTTCCCAGCAAGTACAGTGTATTGGACTGAAGAGGAGCTACTGTTTTTGTCAGTTTCCTAAGCAGAGTTGAACTAGATATGGCCCGTGTGTGTAGGAAGCACAGTTCTTTTGTTCTGAGCAAGCTCACTGTTCTGTCCCTATAGGAAACACAGTAGAGTAGAAGAGTGCTCTTTTCTCTAAAGCAGAGTGTATTTCTTGTAAGGTGAGCTAGCGTTTGTTTCCCAGTCCTAAATGGAGTTGAATCACATGCAGTTTTTGGTCCTAGGAGCAAGGGATGTTTTCTGGTAATGAAAGTCACTATTGCGCTCCCTTTGCCATAAACAGTGCAGATAGCACTGGCGTCTGTTCCCAGCAAGTACAGTGTATTGGACTGAAGAGGAGCTACTGTTCTTGTCAGTTTCCTAAGAAGAGTTGAACTAGATATGGCCCGTGTGTGTAGGAAGCACAGTTCTTTTGTTCTGAGCAAGCTCACTGTTCTGTCCCCACAGGAAACACAGTATAGTAGAAGAGTGCTCTTTTCTCAAAAGCAGAGTGTGTTTCTTGTAAGGTGAGCTAGCGTTTGTTTCCCAGTCCTAAATGGAGTTGAATCACATGCAGTTTTTGGTCCTACGAACAAAAGATGTTTTCTATTAAGGAAAGTCACTATTGTGCTCCCTTTGCCATAAACAGTGCAAATAGCACTCACGTCTGTTCCCAGCAAGTACAGTGTATTGGACTGAAGAGGAACTTCAGTTCTTGTCAGTTTCCTAAGCAGAGTTGAACTAGATATTGCCCTTGTGTTTAGGAAGCACAGTTCTTTTGTTCTGAGCAAGCTCACTGTCCTGGCCCTATAGGAATCACAGTAGAGAAGAAGAGTGCTCTTTTCTCTAAAGCAGAGTGTGTTTCTTGTAAGGTGAGCTATCGTTTGTTTCCCAGTCCTAAATGGAATTGAATCCCATGCAGTTTTAGGTCCTACGAGCAAGGGATGTTTTCTGGTAAGGAAAGTCACTATTGTGCTCCCTTTGCCATACACAGTACAAATAGCACTCGCGTCTGTTCCCAGCAAGTACAGTGTATTGGACTGAAGAGGATCTACTGTTCTTGTCAGTTTCCTAAGCAGAGTTGAACTAGATATAGCGTGTGTGTGTAGGAAGCACAGTTCTTTTGTTCTGAGCAAGCTCACTGTTTGGACACCATAGGAAACACAGTAGAGTAGAAGAGTGCTCTTTTCTCAAAAGCAGAGTGTGTTTCTTGTAAGGCGAGCTAGCGTTTGTTTCCCAGTCCTAAATGGAGTTGAATCACATGCAGTTTTTGGTCCTACGAGCAAGGGATGTTTTCTGGTAAGGAAAGTCACTATTGTGCTCCCTTTGCCATAAACAGTGCAAATAGCACTCACGTCTGTTCCCAGAAAGTACAGTGTATTGGACTGAAGAGGAGCTACTGTTCTTGTCAATTTCATAAGCAGAGTTGAACTAGATATGGCCCATGTGTGTAGGAAGCACAGTTCTTTTGTTCTGAGCAAGCTCACTGTTCTGGCCCTATAGGAAACACAGAAGAGTAGAAGAGTGCTCTTTTCTCAAAAGCAGAGTGTGTTTCTTGTAAGGTGAGCTAGCGTTTGTTTCCCAGTCCTAAATGGAGTTGAATTACATGCAGTTTCTGGTCCTATGAGCAAGAGTTGTTTTCTGGTGCAAAGAGTCACTATTGCGCTCCCATTGCCATACACAGTGCAAACAACACTCGCTACTGATCTTTGCAAGTACAGTGTATTGGACAGAATAGGAGCTACTGTTCTTGTCAGTTTCCTAAGCAGAGTTGAACTAGATATGGCCCGTGTGTAGGAAGCACAGTTGTTTTGTTCTGAGCAAGCTCACTCTTCGGACCCCATAGGAAACACAGTAGAGTAGAAGAGTGCTCTTTTCTCAAAAGCAGAGTGTGTTTCTTGTAAGGCGAGCTAGCGTTTGTTTCCCAGTCCTAAATGGAGTTGAATCACATGCAGTTTCTGATCCTAGGAGCAAGAGTTGTTTTCTGGTTAGAAGAATCACTATTGCGTTCCCATTGTCATACACAGGGTAAATAGCACTGGCGTCTCTTCCCAGCATGTACAGTGTATTGGACTGAAGAGGATCTACTGTTCTTCTGTGTTTCCTAAGCAGAGTTGAACTAGATATGGCCCGTGTGTGTAGGAAGCACAGTTCTTTTGTTCTGAGCAAGCTCACTGTTCTGGCCCTATAGGAAACACAGTAGAGTAGAAGAGTGCTCGTTTCTCAAAAGCAGAGTGTGTTTCTTGTAAGGCGAGCTCGCGTTTGTTTCCCAGTCTTAAATGGAGTTGAATCACATGCAGTTTCTAGACTTACGAGCAAGAGTTGTTTTCTGGTAAGGAGAGTCACTATTGTGCTACCATTGCCATACACAGTGCAAATAGAACTCGCATCTGTTCCCAGCAAGTACAGTGTATTGGACAGAAGAGGAGCTACCCTTCTTGTCAGTTTCCTAAGCAGAGTTGAACTAGATATGGACCGTGTGTGTGAAGCACAGTTCTTTTGTTCTGAGCAAGCTCAATTTTCAGGCCCCATAGGAAACACAGTAGAGTAGAATAGTGCTCTTTTCTGAAAAGCAGAGTGTTTTTCTTGTAAGGCTAGCTGGTGTTTGTTTCCAAGTCAGAAACGGAGTTGAATCACATGCAGTTTCTGGTCCTACAAGCAAGAGTTGTTTTCTGGTAAGAAGAGTCACTATTGCGCTCCCATTGCCAAACAGTGCAAATAGCACTCGCGTCTGCTCCCAGCAAGTACAGTGTATTGGACGGAAGAGGAGCTACTGTTCTTGTCAGTTTCCTAAGCAGAGTTGAACTAGATATGGACCGTGTGTGTAGGAAGCACAGTTCTTTTGTTCTGAGCTAGCTCACTGTTTTGGCCCTATAGGAAACACAGTAGAGTAGAAGCGTGCTCTTTTCTCTAAAGCAGAGTGTGTTTCTTGTAAGGTGAGCTAGCGTTTGTTTCCCAGTCCTAAACAGAGTTGAATCCCATGCAGTTTTAGGTCCTACGAGCAAGGGATGTTTTCTGGTAAGGAAAGTCACTATTGTGCTCCCTTTGCCATACACAGTGCAAATAGAACTCGCGTCTGCTCCCAGCAAGTACAGTGTATTGGACTGAAGAGGAGCTACTGTTCTTGTCAGTTTCCTAAGCAGAGTTGAACTAGATATAGCGTGTGTGTATAGGAAGCACAGTTCTTTTGTTCTGAGCAAGCTCACTGTTTTGGCCCTATAGGAAACACAGTAGAGTAGAAGAGTGCTCTTTTCTCAAAAGCAGAGTTTGTTTCTTGTAAGGCGAGCTAGCGTTTGTTTCCCAGTCCTAAATGAATTGAATCACATGCATTTTTTGGTCCTAGGAGCAAGGGATGTTTTCTGGTAAGGAAAGTCACTATTGTGCTCCCTTTGCCATAAACAGTGCAAATAGCACTCACGTCTGCTCCCAGAAAGTACAGTGTATTGGACTGAAGAGGAGCTACTGTTCTTGTCATTTTCCTAAGCCAAGTTGAACTAGATATGGCCCATGTGTGTAGGAAGCACAGTTCTTTTGTTCTGAGCAAGCTCACTGTTCTTGCCCTATAGGAAACACAGTAGAGTAGAAGAGTGCTCTTTTCTCAAAAGCAGAGTGTGTTTCTTGTAAGGTGAGCTATCGTTTTTTTCCCAGTCCTAAATGGAGTTGAATCCCATACAGTTTCTGGTCCTACAAGCAAGGGATGTTTTCTGGTAATGAAAGTCACTATTGCGCTCCCTTTGCCATAAACAGTGCAGATAGCATTGGCGTCTGTTCCCAGCATGTACAGTGTATTGGACTGAAGAGGAGCTACTGTTTTTGTCAGTTTCCTAAGCAGAGTTGAACTAGATATGGCCCGTGTGGGTAGAAAGCACAGTTCTTTTGTTCTGAGCAAGCTCACTGTACTGTCCCCATAGGAAACACAGTATAGTAGAAGAGTGCTCTTTTCTCTAAAGCAGAGTGTGTTTCTTGTAAGGTGAGCTAGCGTTTGTTTCCCAGTCCTAAATGGACTTGAATCACATGCAGTTTTTGGACCTACGAACAAAAGATATTTTCTGGTAAGGAAAGTCACTATTGTGCTCCCTTTGCCTTACACAGTGCAAATAGCACTCGCGTCTGCTCCCAGCAAGTACAGTGTATTGGACGGAAGAGGAGCTACTGTTCTTGTCAGTTTCCTAAGCAGAGTTGAACTAGATATGGCCCGTGTGTGTAGGAAGCCCAGTTCTTTTGTTCTGAGCAAGCTCACTGTTTTGGCCCTATAGGAAACACAGTAGAGTAGAAGAGTGCTCTTTTCTCTAAAGCAGAGTGTGTTTCTTGTAAGGTGAGCTAGCGTTTGTTTCCCAGTCCTAAACGGAGTTGAATCCCATGCAGTTTTAGGTCCTACGAGCAAGGGATGTTTTCTGGTAAGGAAAGTCACTATTGTGCTCCCTTTGCCATACACAGTGCAAATAGAACTCGCGTCTGCTCCCAGCAAGTACAGTGTATTGGACTGAAGAGGAGCTACTGTTCTTGTCAGTTTCATAAGCATAGTTGAACTAGATATAGCGTGTGTGTGTAGGAAGCACAGTTCTTTTGTTCTGAGCAAGCTCACTGTTTTGGCCCTATAGGAAACACAGTAGAGTAGAAGAGTGCTCTTTTCTCAAAAGCAGAGTTTGTTTCTTGTAAGGCGAGCTAGCGTTTGTTTCCCAGTCCTAAATGGAGTTGAATCACATGCAGTTTTTGGTCCTACGAGCAAGGGATGTTTTCTGGTAAGGAAAGTCACTATTGTACTCCCTTTGCCATAAACAGTGCAAATAGCACTCACGTCTGTTCCCAGAAAGTACAGTGTATTGGACTGAAGAGGAGCTACTGTTCTTGTCAGTTTCATAAGCAGAGTTGAACTAGATATGGCCCATGTGTGTAGGAAGCACAGTTCTTTTGTTCTGAGCAAGCTCACTGTTCTGGCCCTATAGGAAACACAGTAGAGTAGAAGAGTGCTCTTTTCTCAAAAGCAGAGTGTGTTTCTTGTAAGGTGAGCTATCGTTTTTTTCCCAGTCCTAAATGGAGTTGAATCCCATACAGTTTCTGGTCCTACAAGCAAGGGATGTTTTCTGGTAATGAAAGTCACTATTGCGCTCCCTTTGCCATAAACAGTGCAGATAGCATTGGCGTCTGTTCCCAGCATGTACAGTGTATTGGACTGAAGAGGAGCTACTGTTTTTGTCAGTTTCCTAAGCAGAGTTGAACTAGATATGGCCCGTGTGGGTAGAAAGCACAGTTCTTTTGTTCTGAGCAAGCTCACTGTACTGTCCCCATAGGAAACACAGTAGAGTAGAAGAGTGCTCTTTTCTCTAAAGCAGAGTGTGTTTCTTGTAAGGTGAGCTAGCGTTTGTTTCCCAGTCCTAAATGGACTTGAATCACATGCAGTTTTTGGACCTACGAACAAAAGATATTTTCTGGTAAGGAAAGTCACTATTGTGCTCCCTTTGCCTTACACAGTGCAAATAGCACTCGCGTCTGCTCCCAGCAAGTACAGTGTATTGGACGGAAGAGGAGCTACTGTTCTTGTCAGTTTCCTAAGCAGAGTTGAACTAGATATGGCCCGTGTGTGTAGGAAGCCCAGTTCTTTTGTTCTGAGCAAGCTCACTGTTTTGGCCCTATAGGAAACACAGTAGAGTAGAAGAGTGCTCTTTTCTCTAAAGCAGAGTGTGTTTCTTGTAAGGTGAGCTAGCGTTTGTTTCCCAGTCCTAAACGGAGTTGAATCCCATGCAGTTTTAGGTCCTACGAGCAAGGGATGTTTTCTGGTAAGGAAAGTCACTATTGTGCTCCCTTTGCCATACACAGTGCAAATAGAACTCGCGTCTGCTCCCAGCAAGTACAGTGTATTGGACTGAAGAGGAGCTACTGTTCTTGTCAGTTTCATAAGCATAGTTGAACTAGATATAGCGTGTGTGTGTAGGAAGCACAGTTCTTTTGTTCTGAGCAAGCTCACTGTTTTGGCCCTATAGGAAACACAGTAGAGTAGAAGAGTGCTCTTTTCTCAAAAGCAGAGTTTGTTTCTTGTAAGGCGAGCTAGCGTTTGTTTCCCAGTCCTAAATGGAGTTGAATCACATGCAGTTTTTGGTCCTACGAGCAAAGGATGTTTTCTGGTAAGGAAAGTCACTATTGTACTCCCTTTGCCATAAACAGTGCAAATAGCACTCACGTCTGTTCCCAGAAAGTACAGTGTATTGGACTGAAGAGGAGCTACTGTTCTTGTCAGTTTCATAAGCAGAGTTGAACTAGATATGGCCCATGTGTGTAGGAAGCACAGTTCTTTTGTTCTGAGCAAGCTCACTGTTCTGGCCCTATAGGAAACACAGTAGAGTAGAAGAGTGCTCTTTTCTCAAAAGCAGAGTGTGTTTCTTGTAAGGTGAGCTATCGTTTGTTTCCCAGTCCTAAATGGAGTTGAATCCCATACAGTTTCTGGTCCTACAAGCAAGGGATGTTTTCTGGTAATGAAAGTCACTATTGCGCTCCCTTTGCCATAAACAGTGCAGATAGCACTGGCGTCTGTTCCCAGCATGTACAGTGTATTGGACAGAAGAGGAGCTACTGTTCTTGTCAGTTTCCTAAGCAGAGTTGAACTAGACATGGCCCGTGTGTGTAGGAAGCACAGTTCTTTTGTTCTGAGCAAGCTCACTGTTCTGTCCCCATAGGAAACACAGTATAGTAGAAGAGTGCTCATTTCTCTAAAGCAGAGTGTGTTTCTTGTAAGGTGAGCTAGCGTTTGTTTCCCAGTCCTAAATGGAGTTGAATCACATGCAGTTTTTGGACCTACGAACAAAAGATGTTTTCTGGTAAGGAAAGTCACTATTGTGCTCCCTTTGCCTTACACAGTGCAAATAGCACTCACGTCTGTTCCCAGCAAGTACAGTGTATTGGACTGAAGAGGAACTTCTGTTCTTGTCAGTTTCCTAAGCAGAGTTGAACTAGATATTGCTCTTGTGTTTAGGAAGCACAGTTCTTTTGTTCTGAGCAAGCTCACTGTCCTGGCCATTTAGGAAACACAGTAGAGTAGAAGAGTGCTCTTTTCTCAAAAGCAGAGTGTGTTTCTTGTAAGGCGAGCTAGCGTTTGTTTCCCAGTCCTAAATGGAGTTGAATCACATGCAGTTTTTGGTCCTACGAGCAAGGGATGTTTTCTGGTAAGGAAAGTCACTATTGTGCTCCCTTTGCCATAAACAGTGCAAATAGCACTCACGTCTGTTCCCAGAAATTACAGTGTATTGGACTGAAGAGGAGCTACTGTTCTTGTCAGTTTCATAAGCAGAGTTGAACTAGATATGGCCCATGTGTATAGGAAGCACAGTTCTTTTGTTCTGAGCAAGCTCACTGTTCTGGCCCTATAGGAAACACAGAAGAGTAGAAGAGTGCTCTTTTCTCAAAAGCAGAGTGTGTTTCTTGTAAGGCGAGCTGGTGTTTGTTTCCCAGTCAGAAACGGAGTTGAATCCCATGCAGTTTCTGGTCCTACAAGCAAGAGTTGTTTTCTGGTAAGAAGAGTCACTATTGCGCTCCCATTGCCAAACAGTGCAAATAGCACTCGCATCTGCTCCCAGCAAGTACAGTGTATTGGACGGAAGAGGAGCTACTGTTCTTGTCAATTTCCTAAGCAGAGTTGAACTAGATATGGCCCGTGTGTGTAGGAAGCACAGTTCTTTTGTTCTGAGCAAGCTCACTGTTCTGGCCCTTTAGGAAACACAGGAAGTAGAAGAGTGCTCATTTCTCAAAAGCAGAGTGTGTTTCTTGTAAGGTGAGCTATCGTTTGTTTCCCAGTCCTAAATGGCGTTGAATCCCATACAGTTTCTGGTCCTACGAGCAAGGGATGTTTTCTGATAATGAAAGTCACTATTGCGCTCCCTTTGCCATAAACAGTGCAGATAGTACTGGCGTCTGTTCCCAGCAAGTACAGTGTATTGGACTGAAGAGGAGCTACTGTTCTTGTCAGTTTCCTAAGAAGAGTTGAACTAGATATGGCCCGTGTGTGTAGGAAGCACAGTTCTTTTGTTCTGAGCAAGCTCACTGTTCTGTCCCCATAGGAAACACAGTATAGTAGAAGAGTGCTCTTTTCTCAAAAGCAGAGTGTGTTTCTTGTAAGGTGAGCTAGCGTTTGTTTCCCAGTCCTAAATGGAGTTGAATCACATGCAGTTTTTGGTCCTACGAACAAAAGATGTTTTCTATTAAGGAAAGTCACTATTGTGCTCCCTTTGCCTTACACAGTGCAAATAGCACTCACGTCTGTTCCCAGCAAGTACAGTGTATTGGACTGTAGAGGAACTTCTGTTCTTGTCAGTTTCCTAAGCAGAGTTGAACTAGATATTGCCCTTGTGTTTAGGAAGCACAGTTCTTTTGTTCTGAGCAAGCTCACTGTCCTGGCCCTATAGGAATCACAGTAGAGAAGAAGAGTGCTCTTTTCTCTAAAGCAGAGTGTGTTTCTTGTAAGGTGAGCTATCGTTTGTTTCCCAGTCCTAAATGGAGTTGAATCCCATGCAGTTTAAGGTCCTACGAGCAAGGGATGTTTTCTGGTAAGGAAAGTCACTATTGTGCTCCCTTTGCCATACACAGTACAAATAGCACTCGCGTCTGTTCCCAGCAAGTACAGTGTATTGGACTGAAGAGGATCTACTGTTCTTGTCAGTTTCCTAAGCAGAGTTGAACTAGATATAGCGTGTGTGTGTAGGAAGCACAGTTCTTTTGTTCTGAGCAAGCTCACTGTTCTGGCCCTATAGGAAACACAGTAGAGTAGAAGAGTGCTCTTTTCTCAAAAGCAGAGTGTGTTTCTTGTAAGGCGAGCTAGCGTTTGTTTCCCAGTCCTAAATGGAGTTGAATCACATGCAGTTTTTGGTCCTACGAGCAAGGGATGTTTTCTGGTAAGGAAAGTCACTATTGTGCTCCCTTTGCCATAAACAGTGCAAATAGCACTCACGTCTGTTCCCAGAAAGTACAGTGTATTGGACTGAAGAGGAGCTACTGTTCTTGTCAGTTTCATAAGCAGAGTTGAACTAGATATGGCCCATGTGTGTAGGAAGCACAGTTCTTTTGTTCTGAGCAAGCTCACTGTTCTGGCCCTATAGGAAACACAGAAGAGTAGAAGAGTGCTCTTTTCTCAAAAGCAGAGTGTGTTTCTTGTAAGGTGAGCTAGCGTTTGTTTCCCAGTCCTAAATGGAGATGAATTACATGCAGTTTCTGGTCCTATGAGCAAGAGTTGTTTTCTGGTGCAAAGAGTCACTATTGTGCTCCCATTGCCATACACAGTGCAAACAACACTCCCTACTGATCTTTGCAAGTACAGTGTATTGGACAGAATAGGAGCTACTGTTCTTGTCAGTTTCCTAAGCAGAGTTGAACTAGATATGGCCCGTGTGTAGGAAGCACAGTTGTTTTGTTCTGAGCAAGCTCACTCTTCGGACCCCATAGGAAACACAGTAGAGTAGAAGAGTGCTCTTTTCTCAAAAGCAGAGTGTGTTTCTTGTAAGGCGAGCTAGCGTTTGTTTCCCAGTCCTAAATGGAGTTGAATCACATGCAGTTTCTGATCCTAGGAGCAAGAGTTGTTTTCTGGTTAGAAGAGTCACTATTGCGTTCCCATTGTCATACACAGGGTAAATAGCACTGGCGTCTCTTCCCAGCATGTACAGTGTATTGGACTGAAGAGGATCTACTGTTCTTCTGTGTTTCCTAAGCAGAGTTGAACTAGATATGGCCCGTGTGTGTAGGAAGTACACTTCTTTTGTTCTGAGCAAGCTCACTGTTCTGGCCCTATAGGAAACATAGTAGAGTAGAAGAGTGTTTTTTTCTCAAAAGCAGAGTGTGATTCTTGTAAGGCGAGCTAGCATTTGTTTCCCAGTCATAAATGGAGTTGAATCACATGCAGTTTCTGTTCCTAGGAGCAAGAGTTGTTTTCTGGTAAGAAGAGTTACTATTGTGCTCCCATTGCCATACACAGTGCAAATAGCACTGGCGTCTGTTCCCTGCAAGTACAGATTATTGGACAGAAGAGGATCTACTGTTCTTGTCAGTTTCCTAAGCAGAGTTGAACAAGATATGGCCCGTGTGTGTAGGAAGCACAGTTCTTTTGTTCTGAGCAAGCTCACTGTTCTGGCCCTATAGGAAACACAGTAGAGTAGAAGAGTGCTCTTTTCTCTAAAGCAGAGTGTGTTTCTTGTAAGTTGAGCTAGTGTTTGTTTCCCAGTCCTAAATGGAGTTTAATCACATGCAGTTTTTGGTCCTATGAGCAAGGGATGTTTTCTGGTAAGGAAAGTCACTATTGTGCTTCCATTGCCATACACAGTACAAATAGCACTCTCGTCTGTTCCCAGCAAGTACAGTGTATTGGACAGAAGAGGAGCTACTGTTCTTGTCAGTTTCCTAAGCAGAGTTGAACTAGATATAGCCCGAGTGTGTAGGAAGCACAGTTCTTTTGTTCTGAGCAAGCTCACTGCTCTGGCCTTATAGGAAACACAGTAGAGTAGAAGAGTGCTCTTTTCTCTAAAGCAGAGTGTGTTTCTTGTAAGGTGAGCTATCGTTTGTTTCCCAGTCCTAAATGGAGTTGAATCCCATGCAGTTTTCGGTCCTACGAAAGGGATGTTTTCTGGTAAGGAAAGGCACTATTGTGCTCCCTTTGCCATACACAGTGCAAATAGCACTCGGGTCTGCTCCCAGCAAGTACAGTGTATTGGACTGAAGAGGATCTACTGTTCTTGTCAGTTTCCTAAGCAGAGTTGAACTAGATATAGCCCGTGTGTGTAGGAAGCCCAGTTCTTTTGTTCTGAGCAAGCTCACTGTTCTGGCCTTATAGGAAACACAGAAGAGTAGAAGAGTGCTCTTTTCTGAAAAGCAGAGTGTGTTTTTTGTAAGGAAAGCTAGCGTTTGTTTCCCAGTCCTTAATGGAGTTGAATCACATGCAGTTTCTGGTCCTATGAGCAAGAGTTGTTTTCTGGTAAGGAAAGTCACTATTGCGTTCCCTTTGCCATACACAGTGCAAATAGCAATCGCGTCTTTTCCCAACAAGTACAGTGTACCGGACTGAAGAGGATATACTGTTCTTGTCAGGTTCCTAAGCAGACTTGAACTAGATATGTCCCGTGTGTTTAGGAAGCACAGTTATTATGTTCTGAGCAAGCTCACTGTTCTGGCCCTATAGGAAACACAGTAGAGTAGAAGAGTGCTCTTTTCTCTAAAGCAGAGTGTGTTTCTTGTAAGGCGAGCTCGCGTTTGTTTCCCAGTCTTAAATGGAGATGAGTCACATGCAGTTTTTGGTCCTACGAGCAAGAGTTGTTTTCTGGTAAGAAGAGTCACTATTGTGCTCCAAATGCCATACACAGGGCAAATAGCACTCGCGACTTTTCCCAGCAAGTACAGTGTATTGGACTTAATAGGAGCTACAGTTCTTGTCAGTTTCCTAAGCAGAGTTGAACTACATATGGTCCGTGTGTGTAGTAAACACAGTTCTTTTGTTCTGAGCAAGCTCACTGTTTGGACACCTTAGGAAACACAGTAGAATAGAAGAGTGCACTTTTCTCTAAAGCAGAGTGTGTTTCTTGTAAGGCGATCTAGCGTTTGTTTCCCAGTCCTAAATGGAGTTGAATCCCATGCAGTTTCTAGTCTTACAAGCAAGAGTTGTTTTCTGGTAAGAAGAGTCACTATTGTGCTACCATTGCCATAAACAGTGCAAACAGCACTCGCGTCTGTTCCCAGCAAGTACAGTGTATTTTACAGAAGAGGAGCTACCCTTCTTGTCAGTTTCCTAAGCAGAGTTGAACTAGATATGGCCCGTGTGTGTGAAGCACAGTTCTTTTGTTCTGAGTAAGCTCAATTTTCAGGCCCTATAGGAAACACGGTAGAGTAGAATAGTGCTCTTTTCTCAAAAGCAGAGTGTGTTTCTTGTAAGGCGAGCTAGCATTTGTTTCCCAGTTCTAAATGGCATTGAATCACATGCAGTTTGTGGTCCTACGAGCAAGAGTTGTTTTCTGGTAAGTAGAGTCACTATTGTGCTACCATTGCCATACACAGTGCAAATAGCACTCGCGTCTGTTCCCAGCATGTACAGTGTATTGGACAGAAGAGGAGCTACCCTTCTTGTCAGTTTCCTAAGCAGAGTTGAACTAGATATGGCCCGTGTGTGTGAAGCACAGTTCTTTTGTTCTGAGCAAGCTCAATTTTCAGGCCCCATAGGAAACACGGTAGAGTAGAATAGTGCTCTTATCTCAAAAGCAGAGTGTGTTTCTTGTAAGGCTAGCTGGTGTTTGTTTCCCAGTCAGAAACGGAGTTGAATCCCATGCAGTTTCTGGTCCTACAAGCAAGATTTTTTTCTGATAAGAAGAGTCACTATTGCGCTCCCCTTGCCATTCACTGTGCAAATAGCACTGGCGTCTGTTCCCAGCAAGTACAGTATATTGGACTGAAGAGGAGCTACTGTTCTTGTCAGTTTCCTAAGCAGAGTTGAACTAGATATGGCCCGTGTGTGGGGGAAGCAAAGTTCTTTTGTTCTGAGCAAGCTCACTGTTCTGGCCCTATAGGAAACACAGTAGAGTAGAAGAGTGCTCTTTTCTCAAAAGCAGAGTGTGTTTCTTGTAAGGCAAGCTAGCGTTTGTTTTCTAGTTCTAAATGGAGTTGAATCACATGCAGTTTCTGGTCCTACAAACAAGAGTTGTTTTCTGGTAAGGAAAGTCACTATTGCGCTCCCATTGCCATACACAGGGCAAATAGCACTCGTGTCTTTTCCCAGCAAGTACAGTGTATTGGACTGAATAGGAGCTACTGTTCTTGTCAGTTTCCTAAGCAGATTTGAACTACATATGGTCCGTGTGTGTAGGAAGCACAGTTCTTTTGTTCTGAGCAAGCTCACTGTTTGGACCCCTTAGGAAACACAGTAGAGTAGAAGAGTGCACTTTTCTCTAAAGCATAGTGTGTTTCTTGTAAGGCGAGCTAGCGTTTGTTTCCAATCCTAAATGGAGTTGAATCACATGCAGTTTCTGGTCCTACGAGCAAGAGTTTTTTTATTGTAAGAATAGTCACTATTGCGCTGCCATTGCCATACACAGGACAAATAGCACTGGCGTCTGTTCCCAGCAAGTACAGTGTATTGGACTGAAGAGGATCTACTGCTCTTGTCAGGTTCCTAAGCAGAATTGAACTAGATATGGCCGTGTGTGTAGGAAGCACACTTCTTTTGTTCTGAGCAAGCTCACTGTTCGAGCCCATAGGAAACACAGTAGAGTAGAAGAGTGCTCTTTTCTCAAAAGTAGAGTGTGTTTTTTGCAAGGCAAGCTAGCGTTTGTTTCCCAGTCCTAAATGGAGTTGAATCCCATGCAGTTTCTAGTCTTATGAGCAAGAGTTGTTTTCTGGTAAGAAGAGTCACTATTGTGCTACCATTGCCATACACAGTGCAAATAGCACTCGCGTCTGTTCCCAGCAAGTACAGTGTATTGGACAGAACAGGAGCTACGCTTCTTGTCAGTTTCCTAAGCAGAGTTGAACTAGATATGGACCGTGTGTGTGAAGCACAGTTCTTTTGTTCTGAGCAAGCTCAATTTTCAGGCCCCATAGGAAACACAGTAGAGTAGAATAGTGCTCTTTTCTCAAAAGCAGAGTGTTTTTCTTGTAAGGCTAGCTGGTGTTTGTTTCCCAGTCAGAAACGGAGTTGAATCCCATGCAGTTTCTGTTCCTACGAGCAAGAGTTGTTTTCTGGTAAGAAGAGTCACTATTGTGCTCCCATTGCCATACACAGTGCAAATAGCACTCGTGTCTGCTCCCAGCAAGTACAGTGTATTGGACGGAAGAGGAGCTACTGTTCTTGTCAGTTTCCTAAGCAGAGTTGAACTAGATATGGCCCGTGTGTGTAGGAAGCACAGTTCTTTTGTTCTGAGCAAGCTCACTGTTTTGGCCCTATAGGAAACACAGAAGAGTAGAAGAGTGCTCTTTTCTCTAAAGCAGAGTGTGTTTCTTGTAAGGTGAGCTAGCATTTGTTTCCCAGTCCTAAATGGAGTTGAATCACATGCAGTTTTTGGTCCTACGAACAAGGGATGTTTTCTGATGAGGAAAGTCACTATTGTGCTCCCTTTGCCTTACACAGTACAAATAGCACTCACTTCTGTTCCCAGCAAGTACAGTGTATTGGACTGAAGAGGAACTACTGTTCTTGTCAGTTTCCTAAGCAGAGTTGAACTAGATATTGCCCTTGTGTGTAGGAAGCACAGTTCTTTTGTTCTGAGCAAGCTCACTGTCCTGGCCCTAAAGGAATCACAGTAGAGTAGAAGAGTGCTCTTTTCTCAAAAGCAGAGTGTGTTTCTTGTAAGGCGAGCTAGCGTTTGTTTCCCAGTCCTAAATGGATTTGAATCACATGCAGTTTTTGGTCCTACGAGCAAGGGATGTTTTCTGGTAAGGAAAGTCACTATTGTGCTCCCTTTGCCATAAACAGGGCCAATAGCACTCACGTCTGTTCCCAGAAAGTACAGTGTATTGGACTCAAGAGGAGCTACTGTTCTTGTCAGTTTCATAAGCAGAGTTGAACTAGATATGGCCCATGTGTGTAGGAAGCACAGTTCTTTTGTTCTGAGCAAGCTCACTGTTCTGGCCTAATAGGAAACACAGAAGAGTAGAAGAGTGCTCTTTTCTCAAAAGCAGAGTGTGTTTCTTGTAAGGTGAGCTAGCGTTTGTTTCCCAGTCCTAAATGGAGTTGAATTACATGCAGTTTCTGGTCCTATGAGCAAGAGTTGTTTTCTGGTGCAAAGAGTCACTATTGCGCTCCCATTGCCATACACAGTGCAAACAATACTCGCTACTGATCTTTGCAAGTACAGTGTATTGGACAGAATAGGAGCTACTGTTCTTGTCAGTTTCCTAAGCAGAGGTGAACTAGATATGGCCCGTGTTTAGGAAGCACAGTTGTTTCGTTCTGAGCAAGCTCACTGTTCGGACCCCATAGGAAACACAGTAGAGTAGAAGAGTGCTCTTTTCTCAAAAGCAGAGTGTGTTTCTTGTAAGGCGAGCTGGTGTTTGTTTCCCAGTCAGAAACGGAGTTGAATCCCATGCAGTTTCTGGTCCTACAAGCAAGAGTTCTTTTCTGGTAAGAAGAGTCACTATTGTGCTCCCATTGCCAAACAGTGCAAATAGCACTCGCATCTGCTCCCAGCAAGTACAGTGTATTGGACGGAAGAGGAGCTACTGTTCTTGTCAATTTCCTAAGCAGAGTTGAACTAGATATGGCCCGTGTGTGTAGGAAGCACAGTTCTTTTGTTCTGAGCAAGCTCACTGTTTTGGCCCTATAGGAAACACAGTAGAGTAGAAGAGTGCTCTTTTCTCTAAAGCAGAGTATGTTTCTTGTAAGGTGAGCTAGTGTTTGTTTCCCAGTCCTAAATGTAGTTGAATCCCATGCAGTTTTAGGTCCTACGAGCAAGGGATGTTTTCTGGTAAGGAAAGTCACTATTGTGCTCCCTTTGCCATACACAGTGCAAATAGCACTCGCGTCTGCTCCCAGCAAGTACAGTGTATTGGACTGAAGAGGATCTACTGTTCTTGTCAGTTTCCTAAGCAGAGTTGAACTAGATATAGCGTGTGTGTGTAGGAAGCACAGTTCTTTTGTTCTGAGCAGGCTCACTGTTTTGGCCCTTGGGAAACACAGTAGAGTAGAAGAGTGCTCTTTTCTCAAAAGCAGAGTGTGTTTCTTGTAAGGCGAGCTAGCGTTTGTTTCCCAGTCCTAAATGGAGTTGAATCACATGCAGTTTCTGATCCTAGGAGCAAGAGTTGTTTTCTGGTAAGAAGAGTCACTATTGCGCTCCCATTGTCATACACAGGGTAAATAGCACTGGCGTCTGTTCCCAGCAATTACAGTGTATCGGACTGAAGAGGAGCTACTGTTCTTGTCAGTTTCCTAAGCAGAGTTGAACTAGATATGGCCCGTGTGTGTAGGAAGCACAGTTCTTTTGTTCTGAGCAAGCTCACTGTTCTGGCCATATAGGAAACACAGTAGAGTAGAAGAGTGCTCGTTTCTCAAAAGCAGAGTGTGTTTCTTGTAAGGCGAGGTAGCGTTTGTTTCCCAGTCTTAAATGGAGTTGAATCCCATGCAGTTTCTAGACTTACGAGCAAGAGTTGTTTTCTGGTAAGGAGAGTCACTCTTGTGCTACCATTGCCATACACAGTGCAAATAGCACTCGCGTCTGTTCCCAGCAAGTACAGTGTATTGGACAGAAGAGGAGCTACCCTTCTTGTCAGTTTCCTAAGCAGAGTTGAACTAGATATGGCCCGTGTGTGAAGCACAGTTCTTTTGTTCTGAGCAAGCTCAATTTTCAGGCCCCATAGGAAACACAGTAGTGTAGAATAGTGCTCTTTTCTGAAAAGCAGAGTGTTTTTCTTGTAAGGCTAGCTGGTGTTTGTTTCCAAGTCAGAAACGGAGTTGAATCACATGCAGTTTCTGGTCCTACAAGCAAGAGTTGTTTTCTGGTAAGAAGAGTCACTATTGCGCTCCCATTGCCAAACAGTGCAAATAGCACTCGCGTCTGCTCCCAGCAAGTACAGTGTATTGGACGGAAGAGGAGCTACTGTTCTTGTCAGTTTCCTAAGCAGAGTTGAACTAGATATGGCCCGTGTGTAGGAAGCACAGTTCTTTTGTTCTGAGCAAGCTCAATTTTCAGGCCCTATAGGAAAAACGGTAGAGTAGAATAGTGCTCTTTTCTCAAAAGCAGAGTGTGTTTCTTGTAAGGCAAGCTAGCATTTGTTTCCCAGTTCTAAATGGCATTGAATCACATGCAGTTTGTGGTCCTACGAGCAAGAGTTGTTTTCTGGTAAGTAGAGTCACTATTGTGCTACCATTGCCATACACAGTGCAAATAGCACTCGCGTCTGTTCCCAGCAAGTACAGTGTATTGCACAGAAGAGGAGCTACCCTTCTTGTCAGTTTCCTAAGCAGAGTTGAACTAGATATGGCCCGTGTGTGTGAAGCACAGTTCTATTGTTCTGAGCAAGCTCAATTTTCAGGCCCCATAGGAAACATGGTAGAGTAGAATAGTGCTCTTATCTCAAAAGCAGAGTGTGTTTCTTGTAAGGCTAGCTGGTGTTTGTTTCCCAGTCAGAAACGGAGTTGAATCCCATGCAGTTTCTGGTCCTACAAGCAAGACTTTTTTCTGGTAAGAAGAGTCACTATTGCGCTCCCCTTGCCATTCACTGTGCAAATAGCACTGGCGTCTGTTCCCAGCAAGTACAGTATATTGGACTGAAGAGGAGCTACTGTTCTTGTCAGTTTCCTAAGCAGAGTTGAACTAGATATGGCCCGTGTGTGTAGGAAGCACAGTTCTATTGTTCTGAGCAAGCTCACTGTTCTGGCCCTATAGGAAACACAGTAGAGTAGAAGAGTGCTCTATTCTCAAAAGCAGAGTGTGTTTCTTGTAAGGCGAGCTAGCGTTTGTTTTCTAGTCCTAAATGGAGTTGAATCACATGCAGTTTCTGGTCCTACAAACAAGAGTTGTTTTCTGGTAAGGAAAGTCACTATTGCGCTCCCATTGGCATACACAGGGCAAATAGCACTCGCGTCTTTTCCCAGCAAGTACAGTGTATTGGACTGAATAGGAGCTACTGTTCTCGTCAGTTTCCTAAGCAGATTTGAACTACATATGGTCCGTGTGTGTAGGAAGCACAGTTCTTTTGTTCTGAGCAAGCTCACTGTTTGGATCCCTTAGGAAACACAGTAGAGTAGAAGAGTGCACTTTTCTCTAAAGCATAGTGTGTTTCTTGTAAGGCGAGCTAGCGTTTGTTTCCAATCCTAAATGGAGTTGAATCACATGCAGTTTCTGGTCCTACGAGCAAGAGTTTTTTTATTGTAAGAATAGTCACTATTGCGCTGCCATTGCCATACACAGGACAAATAGCACTGGCGTCTGTTCCCAGCAAGTACAGTGTATTGGACTGAAGAGGATCTACTGCTCTTGTCAGGTTCCTAAGCAGAATTGAACTAGATATGGCCGTGTGTGTAGGAAGCACACTTCTTTTGTTCTGAGCAAGCTCACTGTTCGAGCCAATAGGAAACACAGTAGAGTAGAAGAGTGCTCTTTTCTCAAAAGTAGAGTGTGTTTTTTGCAAGGCAAGCTAGCGTTTCTTTCCCAGTCCTAAATGGAGTTGAATCCCATGCAGTTTCTAGTCTTACGAGCAAGAGCTGTTTTCTGGTAAGAAGAGTCACTATTGTGCTACCATTGCCATACACAGTGCAAATAGCACTCGCGTCTGTTCCCAGCAAGTACAGTGTATTGGACAGAAGAGGAGCTTCCCTTCTTGTCAGTTTCCTAAGCAGAGTTGAACTAGATATGGACCGTGTGTGTGAAGCACAGTTCTTTTGTTCTGAGCAAGCTCAATTTTCAGGCCCCATAGGAAACACAGTAGAGTAGAATAGTGCTCTTTTCTCAAAAGCAGAGTGTTTTTTTTGTAAGGCTAGCTGGTGTTTGTTTCCCAGTCAGAAACGGAGTTGAATCCCATGCAGTTTCTGTTCCTACGAGCAAGAGTTGTTTTCTGGTAAGAAGAGTCACTATTGTGCTCCCATTGCCATACACAGTGCAAATAGCACTCGTGTCTGCTCCCAGCAAGTACAGTGTATTGGACGGAAGAGGAGCTACTGTTCTTGTCAGTTTCCTAAGCAGAGTTGAACTAGATATGGCCCGTGTGTGTGAAGAACAGTTCTTTTGTTCTGAGCAAGCTCACTGTTCTGGCCCTATAGGAAACACAGTATAGTAGAAGAGTGCTCTTTTCTCAAAAGCAGAGTGTGTTTCTTTTAAGGTGAGCTAGCGTTTGTTTCCAGTCCTAAATGCAGTTGAATCACATACAGTTTCTGGTCCTACGAGTAAGGGATGTTTTCTGGTAATGAAAGTCACTATTGCACTCCCTTTGCCATAAACAGTGCAAATAGCACTGGCGTCTGTTCCCAGCAAGTACAGTGTATTGGACTGAAGAGGAGCTACTGTTTTTGTCAGTTTCCTAAGCAGAGTTGAACTAGATATGGCCCGTGTGTGTAGGAAGCACAGTTCTTTTGTTCTGAGCAAGCTCACTGTTCTGTCCCTATAGGAAACACAGTAGAGTAGAAGAGTGCTCTTTTCTCTAAAGCAGAGTGTGTTTCTTGTAAGGTGAGCTAGCGTTTGTTTCCCAGTCCTAAATGGAGTTGAATCACATGCAGTTTTTGGTCCTACGAGCAAGGGATGTTTTCTGGTAATGAAAGTCACTATTGCGCTCCCTTTGCCATAAACAGTGCAGATAGCACTGGCGTCTGTTCCCAGCAAGTACAGTGTATTGGACTGAAGAGGAGCTACTGTTCTTGTCAGTTTCCTAAGAAGAGTTGAACTAGATATGGCCCGTGTGTGTAGGAAGCACAGTTCTTTTGTTCTGAGCAAGCTCACTGTTCTGTCCCCACAGGAAACACAGTATAGTAGAAGAGTGCTCTTTTCTCAAAAGCAGAGTGTGTTTCTTGTAAGGTGAGCTAGCGTTTGTTTCCCACTCCTAAATGGAGTTGAATCACATGCAGTTTTTGGTCCTACGAACAAAAGATGTTTTCTATTAAGGAAAGTCACTATTGTGCTCCCTTTGCCATAAACAGTGCAAATAGCACTCACGTCTGTTCCCAGCAAGTACAGTGTATTGGACTGAAGAGGAACTTCTGTTCTTGTCAGTTTCCTAAGCAGAGTTGAACTAGATATTGCCCTTGTGTTTAGGAAGCACAGTTCTTTTGTTCTGAGCAAGCTCACTGTCTTGGCCCTATAGGATTCACAGTAGAGAAGAAGAGTGCTCTTTTCTCTAAAGCAGAGTGTGTTTCTTGTAAGGTGAGCTATCGTTTGTTTCCCAGTCCTAAATGGAATTGAATCCCATGCAGTTTTAGGTCCTACGAGCAAGGGATGTTTTCTGGTAAGGAAAGTCACTATTGTGCTCCCTTTGCCATACACAGTACAAATAGCACTGGCGTCTGTTCCCAGCAAGTACAGTGTATTGGACTGAAGAGGAGCTACTGTTCTTGTCAGTTTCCTAAGCAGAGTTGAACTAGATATAGCGTGTGTGTGTAGGAAGCACAGTTCTTTTGTTCTGAGCAAGCTCACTGTTTGGACCCCATAGGAAACACAGTAGAGTAGAAGAGTGCTCTTTTCTCAAAAGCAGAGTGTGTTTCTTGTAAGGCGAGCTAGCGTTTGTTTCCCAGTCCTAAATGGAGTTGAATCACATGCAGTTTTTGGTCCTACGAGCAAGGGATGTTTTCTGGTAAGGAAAGTCACTATTGTGCTCCCTTTGCCATAAACAGTGCAAATAGCACTCACGTCTGTTCCCAGAAAGTACAGTGTATTGGACTGAAGAGGAGCTACTGTTCTTGTCAGTTTCATAAGCAGAGTTGAACTAGATATGGCCCATGTGTGTAGGAAGCACAGTTCTTTTGTTCTGAGCAAGCTCACTGTTCTGGCCCTATAGGAAACACAGAAGAGTAGAAGAGTGCTCTTTTCTCAAAAGCAGAGTGTGTTTCTTGTAAGGTGAGCTAGCGTTTGTTTCCCAGTCCTAAATGGAGTTGAATTACATGCAGTTTCTGGTCCTATGAGCAAGAGTTGTTTTCTGGTGCAAAGAGTCACTATTGCGCTCCCATTGCCATACACATTGCAAACAACACTCGCTACTGATCTTTGCAAGTACAGTGTATTGGACAGAATAGGAGCTACTGTTCTTGTCAGTTTCCTAAGCAGAGTTGAACTAGATATGGCCCGTGTGTAGGAAGCACAGTTGTTTTGTTCTGAGCAAGCTCACTGTTCGGACCCCATAGGAAACACAGTAGAGTAGAAGAGTGCTCTTTTCTCAAAAGCAGAGTGTGTTTCTCGTAAGGCGAGCTAGCGTTTGTTTCCCAGTCCTAAATGGAGTTGAATCACATGCAGTTTCTGATCCTAGGAGCAAGAGTTGTTTTCTGGTTAGAAGAGTCACTATTGCGTTCCCATTGTCATACACAGGGTAAATAGCACTGGCGTCTCTTCCCAGCATGTACAGTGTATTGGACTGAAGAGGATCTACTGTTCTTCTGTGTTTCCTAAGCAGAGTTGAACTAGATATGGCCCGTGTGTGTAGGAAGCACAGTTTTTTTGTTCTGAGCAAGCTCACTGTTCTGGCCCTATAGGAAACACAGTAGAGTAGAAGAGTGCTCGTTTCTCAAAAGCAGAGTGTGTTTCTTGTAAGGCGAGGTAGCGTTTGTTTCCCAGTCTTAAATGGAGTTGAATCCCATGCAGTTTCTAGACTTACGAGCAAGAGTTGTTTTCTGGTAATGAGAGTCACTATTGTGCTACCATTGCCATACACAGTGCAAATAGCACTCGCGTCTGTTCCCAGCAAGTACAGTGTATTGGACAGAAGAGGAGCTACCCTTCTTGTCAGTTTCCTAAGCAGTGTTGAACTAGATATGGCCCGTGTGTGTGAAGCACAGTTCTTTTGTTCTGAGCAAGCTCAATTTTCAGGCCCCATAGGAAACACAGTAGAGTAGAATAGTGCTCTTTTCTGAAATGCAGAGTGTTTTTCTTGTAAGGCTAGCTGGTGTTTGTTTCCAAGTCAGAAACGGAGTTGAATCACATGCAGTTTCTGGTCCTACAAGCAAGAGTTGTTTTCTGGTAAGAAGAGTCACTATTGCGCTCCCATTGCCAAACAGTGCAAATAGCACTCGCGTCTGCTCCCAGCAAGTACAGTGTATTGGACGGAAGAGGAGCTACTGTTCTTGTCAGTTTCCTAAGCAGAGTTGAACTAGATATGGCCCGTGTGTGTAGGAAGCACAGTTCTTTTGTTCTGAGCAAGCTCACTGTTTTGGCCCTAGAGGAAACACAGTAGAGTAGAAGCGTGCTCTTTTCTCTAAAGCAGAGTGTGTTTCTTGTAAGGTGAGCTAGCGTTTGTTTCCCAGTCCTAAACAGAGTTGAATCCCACGCAGTTTTAGGTCCTACGAGCAAGGGATGTTTTCTGGTGAGGAAAGTCACTATTGTGCTCCCTTTGCCATACACAGTGCAAATAGAACTCGCGTCTGCTCCCAGCAAGTACAGTGTATTGGACTGAAGAGGAGCTACTGTTCTTGTCAGTTTCATAAGCATAGTTGATCTAGATATAGCGTGTGTGTATAGGAAGCACAGTTCTTTTGTTCTGAGCAAGCTCACTGTTTTGGCCCTATAGGAAACACAGTAGAGTAGAAGAGTGCTCTTTTCTCAAAAGCAGAGTTTGTTTCTTGTAAGGCGAGCTAGCGTTTGTTTCCCAGTCCTAAATGAGTTGAATCACATGCATTTTTTGGTCCTACGAGCAAGGGATGTTTTCTGGTAAGGAAAGTCACTATTGTGCTCCCTTTGCCATAAACAGTGCAAATAGCACTCACGTCTGTTCCCAGAAAGTACAGTGTATTGGACTGAAGAGGAGCTACTGTTCTTGTCATTTTCCTAAGCCAAGTTGAACTAGATATGGCCCATGTGTGTAGGAAGCACAGTTCTTTTGTTCTGAGCAAGCTCACTGTTCTTGCCCTATAGGAAACACAGTAGAGTAGAAGAATGCTCTTTTCTCAAAAGCAGAGTGTGTTTCTTGTAAGGTGAGCTATCGTTTTTTTCCCAGTCCTAAATGGAGTTGAATCCCATACAGTTTCTGGTCCTACAAGCAAGGGATGTTTTCTGCTAATGAAAGTCACTATTGCGCTCCCTTTGCCATAAACAGTGCAGATAGCATTGGCGTCTGTTCCCAGCATGTACAGTGTATTGGACTGAAGAGGAGCTACTGTTCTTGTCAGTTTCCTAAGCAGAGTTGAACTAGATATGGCCCGTGTGTGTAGGAAGCACAGTTCTTTTGTTCTGAGCAAGCTCACTGTACTGTCCACATAGGAAACACAGTATAGTAGAAGAGTGCTCTTTTCTCTAAAGCAGAGTGTGTTTCTTGTAAGGTGAGCTAGCGTTTGTTTCCCAGTCCTAAATGGACTTGAATCACATGCAGTTTTTGGACGTACGAACAAAAGATATTTTCTGGTAAGGAAAGTCACTATTGTGCTCCCTTTGCCTTACACAGTGCAAATAGCACTCGCGTCTGCTCCCAGCAAGTACAGTGTATTGGACGGAAGAGGAGCTACTGTTCTTGTCAGTTTCCTAAGCAGAGTTGAACTAGATATGGCCCGTGTGTGTAGGAAGCACAGTTCTTTTGTTCTGAGCAAGCTCACTGTTTTGGCCCTATAGGAAACACAGTAGAGTAGAAGAGTGCTCTTTTCTCTAAAGCAGAGTGTGTTTCTTGTAAGGTGAGCTAGCGTTTGTTTCCCAGGCCTAAACGGAGTTGAATCCCATGCAGTTTTAGGTCCTACGAGCAAGGGATGTTTTCTGGTAAGGAAAGTCACTATTGTGCTCCCTTTGCCATACACAGTGCAAATAGAACTCGCGTCTGCTCCCAGCAAGTACAGTGTATTGGACTGAAGAGGAGCTACTGTTCTTGTCAGTTTCATAAGCATAGTTGAACTAGATATAGCGTGTGTGTGTAGGAAGCACAGTTCTTTTGTTCTGAGCAAGCTCACTGTTTTGGCCCTTTAGGAAACACAGTAGAGTAGAAGAGTGCTCTTTTCTCAAAAGCAGAGTTTGTTTCTTGTAAGGCGAGCTAGCGTTTGTTTCCCAGTCCTAAATGGAGTTGAATCACATGCAGTTTTTGGTCCTACGAGCAAGGGATGTTTTCTGGTAAGGAAAGTCACTATTGTACTCCCTTTGCCATAAACAGTGCAAATAGCACTCACGTCTGTTCCCAGAAAGTACAGTGTATTGGACTGAAGAGGAGCTACTGTTCTTGTCAGTTTCATAAGCAGAGTTGAACTAGATATGGCCCATGTGTGTAGGAAGCACAGTTCTTTTGTTCTGAGCAAGCTCACTGTTCTGGCCCTATAGGAAACACAGTAGAGTAGAAGAGTGCTCTTTTCTCTAAAGCAGAGTGTGTTTCTTGTAAGGTGAGCTATCGTTTGTTTCCCAGTCCTAAATGGAGTTGAATCCCATACAGTTTCTGGTCCTACAAGCAAGGGATGTTTTCTGGTAATGAAAGTCACTATTGCGCTCCCTTTGCCATAAACAGTGCAGATAGCACTGGCGTCTGTTCCCAGCATGTACAGTGTATTGGACAGAAGAGGAGCTACTGTTCTTGTCAGTTTCCTAAGCAGAGTAGAACTAGATATGGCCCGTGTGTGTAGGAAGCACAGTTCTTTTGTTCTGAGCAAGCTCACTGTTCTGTCCCCATAGGAAACACAGTATAGTAGAAGAGTGCTCTTTTCTCTAAAGCAGAGTGTGTTTCTTGTAAGGTGAGCTATCGTTTGTTTCCCAGTCCTAAATGGAGTTGAATCACATGCAGTTTTTGGACCTACGAACAAAAGATGTTTTCTGGTAAGGAAAGTCACTATTGTGCTCCCTTTGCCTTACACAGTGCAAATAGCACTCACGTCTGTTCCCAGCAAGTACAGTGTATTGGACTGAAGAGGAACTTCTGTTCTTGTCAGTTTCCTAACCAGAGTTGAACAAGATATTGCTCTTGTGTTTAGGAAGCACAGTTCTTTTGTTCTGAGCAAGCTCACTGTCCTGGCCCTATAGGAAACACAGTAGAGTAGAAGAGTGCTCTTTTCTCAAAAGCAGAGTGTGTTTCTTGTAAGGCGAGCTAGCGTTTGTTTCCCAGTCCTAAATGGAGTTGAATCACATGCAGTTTTTGGTCCTACGAGCAAGGGATGTTTTCTGGTAAGGAAAGACACTATTGTGCTCCCTTTGCCATAAACAGTGCAAATAGCACTCACGTCTGTTCCCAGAAATTACAGTGTATTGGACTGAAGAGGAGCTACTGTTCTTGTCAGTTTCATAAGCAGAGTTGAACTAGATATGGCCCATGTGTGTAGGAAGCACAGTTCTTTTGTTCTGAGCAAGCTCACTGTTCTGGCCCTATAGGAAACACAGAAGAGTAGAAGAGTGCTCTTTTCTCAAAAGCAGAGTGTGTTTCTTGTAAGGCGAGCTGGTGTTTGTTTCCCAGTCAGAAACGGAGTTGAACCCCATGCAGTTTCTGGTCCTACAAGCAAGAGTTGTTTTCTGGTAAGAAGAGTCACTATTGCGCTCCCATTGCCAAACAGTGCAAATAGCACTCGCATCTGCTCCCAGCAAGTACAGTGTATTGGACGGAAGAGGAGCTACTGTTCTTGTCAATTTCCTAAGCAGAGTTGAACTAGATATGGCCCGTGTGTGTAGGAAGCACAGTTCTTTTGTTCTGAGCAAGCTCACTGTTCTGGCCCTATAGGAAACACAGTAGAGTAGAAGAGTGCTCTTTTCTCTAAAGCAGAGTATGTTTCTTGTAAGGTGAGCTAGTGTTTGTTTCCCAGTCCTAAATGGAGTTGAATCCCATGCAGTTTTAGGTCCTACGAGCAAGGGATGTTTTCTGGTAAGGAAAGTCACTATTGTGCTCCCTTTGCCATACACAGTGCAAATAGCACTCGCGTCTGCTCCCAGCAAGTACAGTGTATTGGACTGAAGAGGATCTACTGTTCTTGTCAGTTTCCTAAGCAGAGTTGAACTAGATATAGCGTGTGTGTGTAGGAAGCACAGTTCTTTTGTTCTGAGCAAGCTCACTGTTTTGGCCCTTGGGAAACACAGAAGAGTAGAAGAGTGCTCTTTTCTCAAAAGCAGAGTGTGTTTCTTGTAAGGCGAGCTATTGTTTGTTTCCCAGTCCTAAATGGAGTTGAATCACATGCAGTTTCTGATCCTAGGAGCAAGAGTTGTTTTCTGGTAAGAAGAGTCACTATTGCGCTCCCATTGTCATACACAGGGTAAATAGCACTGGCGTCTGTTCCCAGCAAGTACAGTGTATCGGACTGAAGAGGAGCTACTGTTCTTGTCAGTTTCCTAAGCAGAGTTGAACTAGATATGGCCCGTGTGTGTAGGAAGCACAGTTCTTTTGTTCCGAGCAAGCTCACTGTTCTGGCCCTATAGGAAACACAGTAGAGTAGAAGAGTGCTCGTTTCTCAAAAGCAGAGTGTGTTTCTTGTAAGGCGAGGTAGCGTTTGTTTCCCAGTCTTAAATGGAGTTGAATCCCATGCAGTTTCTAGACTTACGAGCAAGAGTTGTTTTCTGGTAAGGAGAGTCACTCTTGTGCTACCATTGCCATACACAGTGCAAATAGCACTCGCGTCTGTTCCCAGCAAGTACAGTGTATTGGACAGAAGAGGAGCTACCCTTCTTTTCAGTTTCCTAAGCAGAGTTGAACTAGATATGGCCCGTGTGTGTGAAGCACAGTTCTTTTGTTCTGAGCAAGCTCAATTTTCAGGCCCCATAGGAAACACAGTAGAGTAGAATAGTGCTCTTTTCTGAAAAGCAGAGTGTTTTTCTTGTAAGGCTAGCTGGTGTTTGTTTCCAAGTCAGAAACGGAGTTGAATCACATGCAGTTTCTGGTCCTACAAGCAAGAGTTGTTTTCTGGTAAGAAGAGTCACTATTGCGCTCCCATTGCCAAACAGTGCAAATAGCACTCGCGTCTGCTCCCAGCAAGTACAGTGTATTGGACGGAAGAGGAGCTACTGTTCTTGTCAGTTTCCTAAGCAGAGCTGAACTAGATATGGCCCATGTGTGTAGGAAGCACAGTTCTTTTGTTCTGAGGAAGCTCACTGTTTTGGCCCTATAGGAAACACAGTAGAGTAGAAGAGTGCTCTTTTCTCTAAAGCAGAGTGTGTTTCTTGTAATGTGAGCTAGCGTTTGTTTCCCAGTCCTAAACGGAGTTGAATCCCATGCAGTTTTAGGTCCTACGAGCAAGGGATGTTTTCTGGTAAGGAAAGTCACTATTGTGCTCCCTTTGCCATACACAGTGCAAATAGAACTCGCGTCTGCTCCCAGCAAGTACAGTGTATTGGACTGAAGTGGAGCTACTGTTCTTGTCAGTTTCATAAGCATAGTTGAACTAGATATAGCGTGTGTGTGTAGGAAGCACAGTTCTTTTGTTCTGAGCAAGCTCACTGTTTTGGCCCTATAGGTAACACAGTAGAGTAGAAGAGTGCTCTTTTCTCTAAAGCAGAGTGTGTTTCTTGTAAGGTGAGCTATCGTTTTTTTCCCAGTCCTAAATGGAGTTGAATCCCATACAGTTTCTGGTCCTACGAGCAAGGGATGTTTTCTGGTAATGAAAGTCACTATTGCGCTCCCTTTGCCATAAACAGTGCAAATAGCACTCACGTCTGTTCCCAGCATGTACAGTGTATTGGACTGAAGAGGAGCTACTGTTCTTGTCAGTTTCCTAAGCAGAGTTGAACTAGATATGGCCCGTGTGTGTAGGAAGCACAGTTCTTTTGTTCTGAGCAAGCTCACTGTACTGTCCCCATAGGAAACACAGTATAGTAGAAGAGTGCTCTTTTCTCTAAAGCAGAGTGTGTTTCTTGTAAGGTGAGCTAGCGTTTGTTTCCCAGTCCTAAATGGAGTTGAATCACATGCAGTTTTTGGACCTACGAACAAAAGATGTTTTCTGGTAAGGAAAGTCACTATTGTGCTCCCTTTGCCTTACACAGTGCAAAGAGCACTCGCATCTGCTCCCAGCAAGTACAGTGTATTGGACGGAAGAGGAGCTACTGTTCTTGTCAGTTTCCTAAGCAGAGTTGAACTAGATATGTCCCGTGTGTGTAGGAAGCACAGTTCTTTTGTTCTGAGCAAGCTCACTGTTTTGGCCCTATAGGAAACACAGTAGAGTAGAAGAGTGCTCTTTACTCTAAAGCAGAGTGTGTTTCTTGTAAGGTGAGCTAGCGTTTGTTTCCCAGTCCTAAACGGAGTTGAATCCCATGCAGTTTTAGGTCCTACGAGCAAGGGATGTTTTCTGGTAAGGAAAGTCACTATTGTGCTCCCTTTGCCATACACAGTGCAAATAGAACTCGCGTCTGCTCCCAGCAAGTACAGTGTATTGGACTGAAGAGGAGCTACTGTTCTTGTCAGTTTCCTAAGCAGAGTTGAACTAGATATAGCGTGTGTGTGTAGGAAGCACAGTTCTTTTGTTCTGAGCAAGCTCACTGTTCTGGCCCTATAGGAAACACAGTAGAGTAGAAGAGTGCTCTTTTCTCAAAAGCAGAGTGTGTTTCTTGTAAGGCGAGCTAGCGTTTGTTTCCCAGTCCTAAATGGAGTTGAATCACATGCAGTTTTTGGTCCTACGAGCAAGGGATGTTTTCTGGTAAGGAAAGTCACTATTGTGCTCCCTTTGCCATAAACAGTGCAAATAGCACTCACGTCTGTTCCCAGAAAGTACAGTGTATTGGACTGAAGAGGAGCTACTGTTCTTGTCAGTTTCATAAGCAGAGTTGAATTAGATATGGCCCATGTGTGTAGGAAGCACAGTTCTTTTGTTCTGAGCAAGCTCACTGTTCTGGCCCTATAGGAAACACAGAAGAGTAGAAGAGTGCTCTTTTCTCAAAAGCAGAGTGTGTTTCTTGTAAGGTGAGCTAGCGTTTGTTTCCCAGTCCTAAATGGAGATGAATTACATGCAGTTTCTGGTCCTATGAGCAAGAGTTGTTTTCTGGTGCAAAGAGTCACTATTGCGCTCCCATTGCCATACACAGTGCAAACAACACTCGCTACTGATCTTTGCAAGTACAGTGTATTGGACAGAATAGGAGCTACTGTTCTTGTCAGTTTCCTAAGCAGAGTTGAACTAGATATGGCCCGTGTGTAGGAAGCACAGTTGTTTTGTTCTGAGCAAGCTCACTGTTCGGACCCCATAGGAAACACAGTAGAGTAGAAGCGTGCTCTTTTCTCTAAAGCAGAGTGTGTTTCTTGTATGGTGAGCTAGCGTTTGTTTCCCAGTCCTAAACGGAGTTGAATCCCATGCAGTTTTAGGTCCTACGAGCAAGGGATGTTTTCTGGTAAGGAAAGTCATTATTTTGCTCTCTTTGCCATAAACAGTGCAAATAGCACTCACGTCTGTTCCCAGAAAGTACAGTGTATTGGACTGAAGAGGAGCTACTGTTCTTGTCATTTTCCTAAGCCAAGTTGAACTAGATATGGCCCATGTGTGTAGGAAGCACAGTTCTTTTGTTCTGAGCAAGCTCACTGTTCTGGCCCTTTAGGAAAAAACAGGAAGTAGAAGAGTGCTCTTTTCTCAAAAGCAGAGTGTGTTTCTTGTAAGGTGAGCTATCGTTTGTTTCCCAGTCCTAAATGGAGTTGAATCCCATACAGTTTCTGGTCCTACGAGCAAGGGATGTTTTCTGATAATGAAAGTCACTATTGCGCTCCCTTTGCCATAAACAGTGCAGATAGCACTGGCTTCTGTTCCCAGCAAGTACAGTGTATTGGACTGAAGAGGAGCTACTGTTCTTGTCAGTTTCCTAAGAAGAGTTGAACTAGATATGGCCCGTGTGTGTAGGAAGCACAGTTCTTTTGTTCTGAGCAAGCTCACTGTTCTGTCCCCATAGGAAACACAGTATAGTAGCAGAGTGCTCTTTTCTCAAAAGCAGAGTGTGTTTCTTGTAAGGTGAGCTAGCGTTTGTTTCCCACTCCTAAATGGAGTTGAATCACATGCAGTTTTTGGTCCTACGAACAAAAGATGTTTTCTATTAAGGAAAGTCACTATTGTGCTCCCTTTGCCTTACACAGTGCAAATAGCACTCACGTCTGTTCCCAGCAAGTACAGTGTATTGGACTGAAGAGGAACTTCTGTTCTTGTCAGTTTCCTAACCAGAGTTGAACAAGATATTGCTCTTGTGTTTAGGAAGCACAGTTCTTTTGTTCTGAGCAAGCTCACTGTCCTGGCCCTATAGGAAACACAGTAGAGTAGAAGAGTGCTCTTTTCTCAAAAGCAGAGTGTGTTTCTTGTAAGGCGAGCTAGCGTTTGTTTCCCAGTCCTAAATGGAGTTGAATCACATGCAGTTTTTGGTCCTACGAGCAAGGGATGTTTTCTGGTAAGGAAAGACACTATTGTGCTCCCTTTGCCATAAACAGTGCAAATAGCACTCACGTCTGTTCCCAGAAATTACAGTGTATTGGACTGAAGAGGAGCTACTGTTCTTGTCAGTTTCATAAGCAGAGTTGAACTAGATATGGCCCATGTGTGTAGGAAGCACAGTTCTTTTGTTCTGAGCAAGCTCACTGTTCTGGCCCTATAGGAAACACAGAAGAGTAGAAGAGTGCTCTTTTCTCAAAAGCAGAGTGTGTTTCTTGTAAGGCGAGCTGGTGTTTGTTTCCCAGTCAGAAACGGAGTTGAATCCCATGCAGTTTCTGGTCCTACAAGCAAGAGTTGTTTTCTGGTAAGAAGAGTCACTATTGCGCTCCCATTGCCAAACAGTGCAAATAGCACTCGCATCTGCTCCCAGCAAGTACAGTGTATTGGACGGAAGAGGAGCTACTGTTCTTGTCAATTTCCTAAGCAGAGTTGAACTAGATATGGCCCGTGTGTGTAGGAAGCACAGTTCTTTTGTTCTGAGCAAGCTCACTGTTCTGGCCCTATAGGAAACACAGTAGAGTAGAAGAGTGCTCTTTTCTCTAAAGCAGAGTATGTTTCTTGTAAGGTGAGCTAGTGTTTGTTTCCCAGTCCTAAATGGAGTTGAATCCCATGCAGTTTTAGGTCCTACGAGCAAGGGATGTTTTCTGGTAAGGAAAGTCACTATTGTGCTCCCTTTGCCATACACAGTGCAAATAGCACTCGCGTCTGCTCCCAGCAAGTACAGTGTATTGGACTGAAGAGGATCTACTGTTCTTGTCAGTTTCCTAAGCAGAGTTGAACTAGATATAGCGTGTGTGTGTAGGAAGCACAGTTCTTTTGTTCTGAGCAAGCTCACTGTTTTGGCCCTTGGGAAACACAGAAGAGTAGAAGAGTGCTCTTTTCTCAAAAGCAGAGTGTGTTTCTTGTAAGGCGAGCTATTGTTTGTTTCCCAGTCCTAAATGGAGTTGAATCACATGCAGTTTCTGATCCTAGGAGCAAGAGTTGTTTTCTGGTAAGAAGAGTCACTATTGCGCTCCCATTGTCATACACAGGGTAAATAGCACTGGCGTCTGTTCCCAGCAAGTACAGTGTATCGGACTGAAGAGGAGCTACTGTTCTTGTCAGTTTCCTAAGCAGAGTTGAACTAGATATGGCCCGTGTGTGTAGGAAGCACAGTTCTTTTGTTCCGAGCAAGCTCACTGTTCTGGCCCTATAGGAAACACAGTAGAGTAGAAGAGTGCTCGTTTCTCAAAAGCAGAGTGTGTTTCTTGTAAGGCGAGGTAGCGTTTGTTTCCCAGTCTTAAATGGAGTTGAATCCCATGCAGTTTCTAGACTTACGAGCAAGAGTTGTTTTCTGGTAAGGAGAGTCACTCTTGTGCTACCATTGCCATACACAGTGCAAATAGCACTCGCGTCTGTTCCCAGCAAGTACAGTGTATTGGACAGAAGAGGAGCTACCCTTCTTTTCAGTTTCCTAAGCAGAGTTGAACTAGATATGGCCCGTGTGTGTGAAGCACAGTTCTTTTGTTCTGAGCAAGCTCAATTTTCAGGCCCCATAGGAAACACAGTAGAGTAGAATAGTGCTCTTTTCTGAAAAGCAGAGTGTTTTTCTTGTAAGGCTAGCTGGTGTTTGTTTCCAAGTCAGAAACGGAGTTGAATCACATGCAGTTTCTGGTCCTACAAGCAAGAGTTGTTTTCTGGTAAGAAGAGTCACTATTGCGCTCCCATTGCCAAACAGTGCAAATAGCACTCGCGTCTGCTCCCAGCAAGTACAGTGTATTGGACGGAAGAGGAGCTACTGTTCTTGTCAGTTTCCTAAGCAGAGTTGAACTAGATATGGCCCATGTGTGTAGGAAGCACAGTTCTTTTGTTCTGAGGAAGCTCACTGTTTTGGCCCTATAGGAAACACAGTAGAGTAGAAGAGTGCTCTTTTCTCTAAAGCAGAGTGTGTTTCTTGTAATGTGAGCTAGCGTTTGTTTCCCAGTCCTAAACGGAGTTGAATCCCATGCAGTTTTAGGTCCTACGAGCAAGGGATGTTTTCTGGTAAGGAAAGTCACTATTGTGCTCCTTTGCCATACACAGTGCAAATAGAACTCGCGTCTGCTCCCAGCAAGTACAGTGTATTGGACTGAAGTGGAGCTACTGTTCTTGTTCAGTTTCATAAGCATAGTTGAACTAGATATAGCGTGTGTGTGTAGGAAGCACAGTTCTTTTGTTCTGAGCAAGCTCACTGTTTTGGCCCTATAGGAAACACAGTAGAGTAGAAGAGTGCTCTTTTCTCTAAAGCAGAGTGTGTTTCTTGTAAGGTGAGCTATCGTTTTTTTCCCAGTCCTAAATGGAGTTGAATCCCATACAGTTTCTGGTCCTACGAGCAAGGGATGTTTTCTGGTAATGAAAGTCACTATTGCGCTCCCTTTGCCATAAACAGTGCAAATAGCACTCACGTCTGTTCCCAGCATGTACAGTGTATTGGACTGAAGAGGAGCTACTGTTCTTGTCAGTTTCCTAAGCAGAGTTGAACTAGATATGGCCCGTGTGTGTAGGAAGCACAGTTCTTTTGTTCTGAGCAAGCTCACTGTACTGTCCCCATAGGAAACACAGTATAGTAGAAGAGTGCTCTTTTCTCTAAAGCAGAGTGTGTTTCTTGTAAGGTGAGCTAGCGTTTGTTTCCCAGTCCTAAATGGAGTTGAATCACATGCAGTTTTTGGACCTACGAACAAAAGATGTTTTCTGGTAAGGAAAGTCACTATTGTGCTCCCTTTGCCTTACACAGTGCAAAGAGCACTCGCATCTGCTCCCAGCAAGTACAGTGTATTGGACGGAAGAGGAGCTACTGTTCTTGTCAGTTTCCTAAGCAGAGTTGAACTAGATATGTCCCGTGTGTGTAGGAAGCACAGTTCTTTTGTTCTGAGCAAGCTCACTGTTTTGGCCCTATAGGAAACACAGTAGAGTAGAAGAGTGCTTTTACTCTAAAGCAGAGTGTGTTTCTTGTAAGGTGAGCTAGCGTTTGTTTCCCAGTCCTAAACGGAGTTGAATCCCATGCAGTTTTAGGTCCTACGAGCAAGGGATGTTTTCTGGTAAGGAAAGTCACTATTGTGCTCCCTTTGCCATACACAGTGCAAATAGAACTCGCGTCTGCTCCCAGCAAGTACAGTGTATTGGACTGAAGAGGAGCTACTGTTCTTGTCAGTTTCCTAAGCAGAGTTGAACTAGATATAGCGTGTGTGTGTAGGAAGCACAGTTCTTTTGTTCTGAGCAAGCTCACTGTTCTGGCCCTATAGGAAACACAGTAGAGTAGAAGAGTGCTCTTTTCTCAAAAGCAGAGTGTGTTTCTTGTAAGGCGAGCTAGCGTTTGTTTCCCAGTCCTAAATGGAGTTGAATCACATGCAGTTTTTGGTCCTACGAGCAAGGGATGTTTTCTGGTAAGGAAAGTCACTATTGTGCTCCCTTTGCCATAAACAGTGCAAATAGCACTCACGTCTGTTCCCAGAAAGTACAGTGTATTGGACTGAAGAGGAGCTACTGTTCTTGTCAGTTTCATAAGCAGAGTTGAATTAGATATGGCCCATGTGTGTAGGAAGCACAGTTCTTTTGTTCTGAGCAAGCTCACTGTTCTGGCCCTATAGGAAACACAGAAGAGTAGAAGAGTGCTCTTTTCTCAAAAGCAGAGTGTGTTTCTTGTAAGGTGAGCTAGCGTTTGTTTCCCAGTCCTAAATGGAGATGAATTACATGCAGTTTCTGGTCCTATGAGCAAGAGTTGTTTTCTGGTGCAAAGAGTCACTATTGCGCTCCCATTGCCATACACAGTGCAAACAACACTCGCTACTGATCTTTGCAAGTACAGTGTATTGGACAGAATAGGAGCTACTGTTCTTGTCAGTTTCCTAAGCAGAGTTGAACTAGATATGGCCCGTGTGTAGGAAGCACAGTTGTTTTGTTCTGAGCAAGCTCACTGTTCGGACCCCATAGGAAACACAGTAGAGTAGAAGCGTGCTCTTTTCTCTAAAGCAGAGTGTGTTTCTTGTATGGTGAGCTAGCGTTTGTTTCCCAGTCCTAAACGGAGTTGAATCCCATGCAGTTTTAGGTCCTACGAGCAAGGGATGTTTTCTGGTAAGGAAAGTCATTATTTTGCTCTCTTTGCCATAAACAGTGCAAATAGCACTCACGTCTGTTCCCAGAAAGTACAGTGTATTGGACTGAAGAGGAGCTACTGTTCTTGTCATTTTCCTAAGCCAAGTTGAACTAGATATGGCCCATGTGTGTAGGAAGCACAGTTCTTTTGTTCTGAGCAAGCTCACTGTTCTGGCCCTTTAGGAAAAAACAGGAAGTAGAAGAGTGCTCTTTTCTCAAAAGCAGAGTGTGTTTCTTGTAAGGTGAGCTATCGTTTGTTTCCCAGTCCTAAATGGAGTTGAATCCCATACAGTTTCTGGTCCTACGAGCAAGGGATGTTTTCTGATAATGAAAGTCACTATTGCGCTCCCTTTGCCATAAACAGTGCAGATAGCACTGGCGTCTGTTCCCAGCAAGTACAGTGTATTGGACTGAAGAGGAGCTACTGTTCTTGTCAGTTTCCTAAGAAGAGTTGAACTAGATATGGCCCGTGTGTGTAGGAAGCACAGTTCTTTTGTTCTGAGCAAGCTCACTGTTCTGTCCCCATAGGAAACACAGTATAGTAGCAGAGTGCTCTTTTCTCAAAAGCAGAGTGTGTTTCTTGTAAGGTGAGCTAGCGTTTGTTTCCCACTCCTAAATGGAGTTGAATCACATGCAGTTTTTGGTCCTACGAACAAAAGATGTTTTCTATTAAGGAAAGTCACTATTGTGCTCCCTTTGCCTTACACAGTGCAAATAGCACTCACGTCTGTTCCCAGCAAGTACAGTGTATTGGACTGAAGAGGAACTTCTGTTCTTGTCAGTTTCCTAAGCAGAGTTGAACTAGATTTGCCCTTGTGTTTAGGAAGCACAGTTCTTTTGTTCTGAGCAAGCTCACTGTCCTGGCCCTATAGGAATCACAGTAGAGAAGAAGAGTGCTCTTTTCTCTAAAGCAGAGTGTGTTTCTTGTAAGGTGAGCTATCGTTTGTTTCCCAGTCCTAAATGGAGTTGAATCCCATGCAGTTTAAGGTCCTACGAGCAAGGGATGTTTTCTGGTAAGGAAAGTCACTATTGTGCTCCCTTTGCCATACACAGTACAAATAGCACTCGCGTCTGTTCCCAGCAAGTACAGTGTATTGGACTGAAGAGGATCTACTGTTCTTGTCAGTTTCCTAAGCAGAGTTGAACTAGATATAGCGTGTGTGTGTAGGAAGCACAGTTCTTTTGTTCTGAGCAAGCTCACTGTTCTGGCCCTATAGGAAACACAGTAGAGTAGAAGAGTGCTCTTTTCTCAAAAGCAGAGTGTGTTTCTTGTAAGGCGAGCTAGCGTTTGTTTCCCAGTCCTAAATGGAGTTGAATCACATGCAGTTTTTGGTCCTACGAGCAAGGGATGTTTTCTGGTAAGGAAAGTCACTATTGTGCTCCCTTTGCCATAAACAGTGCAAATAGCACTCACGTCTGTTCCCAGAAAGTACAGTGTATTGGACTGAAGAGGAGCTACTGTTCTTGTCAGTTTCATAAGCAGAGTTGAACTAGATATGGCCCATGTGTGTAGGAAGCACAGTTCTTTTGTTCTGAGCAAGCTCACTGTTCTGGCCCTATAGGAAACACAGAAGAGTAGAAGAGTGCTCTTTTCTCAAAAGCAGAGTGTGTTTCTTGTAAGGTGAGCTAGCGTTTGTTTCCCAGTCCTAAATGGAGATGAATTACATGCAGTTTCTGGTCCTATGAGCAAGAGTTGTTTTCTGGTGCAAAGAGTCACTATTGCGCTCCCATTGCCATACACAGTGCAAACAACACTCGCTACTGATCTTTGCAAGTACAGTGTATTGGACAGAATAGGAGCTACTGTTCTTGTCAGTTTCCTAAGCAGAGTTGAACTAGATATGGCCCGTGTGTAGGAAGCACAGTTGTTTTGTTCTGAGCAAGCTCACTCTTCGGACCCCATAGGAAACACAGTAGAGTAGAAGAGTGCTCTTTTCTCAAAAGCAGAGTTTGTTTCTTGTAAGGCGAGCTAGCGTTTGTTTCCCAGTCCTAAATGGAGTTGAATCACATGCAGTTTCTGATCCTAGGAGCAAGAGTTGTTTTCTGGTTAGAAGAGTCACTATTGCGTTCCCATTGTCATACACAGGGTAAATAGCACTGGCGTCTCTTCCCAGCATGTACAGTGTATTGGACTGAAGAGGATCTACTGTTCTTCTGTGTTTCCTAAGCAGAGTTGAACTAGATATGGCCCGTGTGTGTAGGAAGTACACTTCTTTTGTTCTGAGCAAGCTCACTGTTCTGGCCCTATAGGAAACATAGTAGAGTAGAAGAGTGTTTTTTTCTCAAAAGCAGAGTGTGATTCTTGTAAGGCGAGCTAGCATTTGTTTCCCAGTCATAAATGGAGTTGAATCACATGCAGTTTCTGTTCCTAGGAGCAAGAGTTGTTTTCTGGTAAGAAGAGTTACTATTGCGCTCCCATTGCCATACACAGTGCAAATAGCACTGGCGTCTGTTCCCTGCAAGTACAGATTATTGGACAGAAGAGGATCTACTGTTCTTGTCAGTTTCCTAAGCAGAGTTGAACAAGATATGGCCCGTGTGTGTAGGAAGCACAGTTCTTTTGTTCTGAGCAAGCTCACTGTTCTGGCCCTATAGGAAACACAGTAGAGTAGAAGAGTGCTCTTTTCTCTAAAGCAGAGTGTGTTTCTTGTAAGTTGAGCTAGTGTTTGTTTCCCAGTCCTAAATGGAGTTTAGTCACATGCAGTTTTTGGTCCTATGAGCAAGGGATGTTTTCTGGTAAGGAAAGTCACTATTGTGCTACCATTGCCATACACAGTGCAAATAGCACTCTCGTCTGTTCCCAGCAAGTACAGTGTATTGGACAGAAGAGGAGCTACTGTTCTTGTCAGTTTCCTAAGCAGAGTTGAACTAGATATAGCCCGAGTGTGTAGGAAGCACAGTTCTTTTGTTCTGAGCAAGCTCACTGTTCTGGCCTTATAGGAAACACAGTAGAGTAGAAGAGTGCTCTTTTCTCTAAAGCAGAGTGTGTTTCTTGTAAGGTGAGCTATCGTTTGTTTCCCAGTCCTAAATGGAGTTGAATCCCATGCAGTTTTCGGTCCTACGAAAGGGATGTTTTCTGGTAAGGAAAGGCACTATTGTGCTCCCTTTGCCATACACAGTGCAAATAGCACTCGGGTCTGCTCCCAGCAAGTACAGTGTATTGGACTGAAGAGGATCTACTGTTCTTGTCAGTTTCCTAAGCAGAGTTGAACTAGATATAGCCCGTGTGTGTAGGAAGCCCAGTTCTTTTGTTCTGAGCAAGCTCACTCTTCTGGCCTTATAGGAAACACAGAAGAGTAGAAGAGTGCTCTTTTCTGAAAAGCAGAGTGTGTTTTTTGTAAGGAAAGCTAGCGTTTGTTTCCCAGTCCTTAATGGAGTTGAATCACATGCAGTTTCTGGTCCTACGAGCAAGAGTTGTTTTCTGGTAAGGAAAGTCACTATTGCGTTCCCTTTGCCATACACAGTGCAAATAGCAATCGCGTCTTTTCCCAACAAGTACAGTGTACCGGACTGAAGAGGATATACTGTTCTTGTCAGGTTCCTAAGCAGACTTGAACTAGATATGGCCCGTGTGTTTAGGAAGCACAGTTATTATGTTCTGAGCAAGCTCACTGTTCTGGCCCTATAGGAAACACAGTAGAGTAGATGAGTGCTCTTTTCTCTAAAGCAGAGTGTGTTTCTTGTAAGGCGAGCTCGCGTTTGTTTCCCAGTCTTAAATGGAGTTGAATCACATGCAGTTTTTGGTCCTACGAGCAAGAGTTGTTTTCTGGTAAGAAGAGTCACTATTGTGCTCCAAATGCCATACACAGGGCAAATAGCACTCGCGACTTTTCCCAGCAAGTACAGTGTATTGGACTTAATAGGAGCTACAGTTCTTGTCAGTTTCCTAAGCAGAGTTGAACTACATATGGTCCGTGTGTGTAGTAAACACAGTTCTTTTGTTCTCAGCAAGCTCACTGTTTGGACACCTTAGGAAACACAGTAGAATAGAAGAGTGCACTTTTCTCTAAAGCAGAGTGTGTTTCTTGTAAGGCGATCTAGCGTTTGTTTCCCAGTCCTAAATGGAGTTGAATCCCATGCAGTTTCTAGTCTTACGAGCAAGAGTTGTTTTCTGGTAAGAAGAGTCACTATTGTGTTACCATTGCCATAAACAGTGCAAACAGTACTCGCGTCTGTTCCCAGCAAGTACAGTGTATTTTACAGAAGAGGAGCTACCCTTCTTGTCAGTTTCCTAAGCAGAGTTGAACTAGATATGGCCCGTGTGTGTGAAGCACAGTTCTTTTGTTCTGAGCAAGCTCAATTTTTAGGCCCTATAGGAAACACGGTAGAGTAGAATAGTGCTCTTTTCTCAAAAGCAGAGTGTGTTTCTTGTAAGGCGAGCTAGCATTTGTTTCCCAGTTCTAAATGGCATTGAATCACATGCAGTTTGTGGTCCTACGAGCAAGAGTTGTTTTCTGGTAAGTAGAGTCACTATTGTGCTACCATTGCCATACACAGTGCAAATAGCACTCGCGTCTGTTCCCAGCATGTACAGTGTATTGGACAGAAGAGGAGCTACCCTTCTTGTCAGTTTCCTAATCAGAGTTGAACTAGATATGGCCCGTGTGTGTGAAGCACAGTTCTTTTGTTCTGAGCAAGCTCAATTTTCAGGCCCCATAGGAACACGGTAGAGTAGAATAGTGCTCTTATCTCAAAAGCAGAGTGTGTTTCTTGTAAGGCTAGCTGGTGATTGTTTCCCAGTCAGAAACGGAGTTGAATCCCATGCAGTTTCTGGTCCTACAAGCAAGATTTTTTTCTGGTAAGAAGAGTCACTATTGCGCTCCCCTTGCCATTCACTGTGCAAATAGCACTGGCGTCTGTTCCCAGCAAGTACAGTATATTGGACTGAAGAGGAGCTACTGTTCTTGTCAGTTTCCTAAGCAGAGTTGAACTAGATATGGCCCGTGTGTGTAGGAAGCACAGTTCTTTTGTTCTGAGCAAGCTCACTGTTCTGGCCCTATAGGAAACACAGTAGAGTAGAAGAGTGCTCTTTTCTCTAAAGCAGAGTGTGTTTCTTGTAAGGCGAGCTCGCGTTTGTTTCCCAGTCTTAAATGGAGTTGAGTCACATGCAGTTTTTGGTCCTACGAGCAAGAGTTGTTTTCTGGTAAGAAGAGTCACTATTGTGCTCCAAATGCCATACACAGGGCAAATAGCACTCGCGACTTTTCCCAGCAAGTACAGTGTATTGGACTTAATAGGAGCTACAGTTCTTGTCAGTTTCCTAAGCAGAGTTGAACTACATATGGTCCGTGTGTGTAGTAAACACAGTTCTTTTGTTCTGAGCAAGCTCACTGTTTGGACACCTTAGGAAACACAGTAGAATAGAAGAGTGCACTTTTCTCTAAAGCAGAGTGTGTTTCTTGTAAGGCGATCTAGCGTTTGTTTCCCAGTCCTAAATGGAGTTGAATCCCATGCAGTTTCTAGTCTTACGAGCAAGAGTTGTTTTCTGGTAAGAAGAGTCACTATTGTGCTACCATTGCCATAAACAGTGCAAACAGCACTCGCGTCTGTTCCCAGCAAGTACAGTGTATTTTACAGAAGAGGAGCTACCCTTCTTGTCAGTTTCCTAAGCAGAGTTGAACTAGATATGGCCCATGTGTGTGAAGCACAGTTCTTTTGTTCTGAGCAAGCTCAATTTTCAGGCCCTATAGGAAACACGGTATAGTATATAGTGCTCTTTTCTCAAAAGCAGAGTGTGTTTCTTGTAAGGCGAGCTAGCATTTGTTTCCCAGTTCTAAATGGCATTGAATCACATGCAGTTTGTGGTCCTACGAGCAAGAGTTGTTTTCTGGTAAGTAGAGTCACTATTGTGCTACCATTGCCATACACAGTGCAAATAGCACTCGCGTTTGTTCCCAGCATGTACAGTGTATTGGACAGAAGAGGAGCTACCCTTCTTGTCAGTTTCCTAAGCAGAGTTGAACTAGATATGGCCCGTGTGTGTGAAGCACAGTTCTTTTGTTCTGAGCAAGCTCAATTTTCAGGCCCCATAGGAAACACGGTAGAGTAGAATAGTGCTCTTATCTCAAAAGCAGAGTGTGTTTCTTGTAAGGCTAGCTGGTGTTTGTTTCCCAGTCAGAGATGGAGTTGAATCCCATGCAGTTTCTGGTCCTACAAGCAAGATTTTTTTCTGGTAAGAAGAGTCACTATTGCGCTCCCCTTGCCATTCACTGTGCAAATAGCACTGGCGTCTGTTCCCAGCATGTACAGTATATTGGACTGAAGAGGAGCTACTGTTCTTGTCAGTTTCCTAAGCAGAGTTGAACTAGATATGGCCCGTGTGTGTAGGAAGCACAGTTCTTTTGTTCTGAGCAAGCTCAGTGTTCTGGCCCTATAGGAAACACAGTAGAGTAGAAGAGTGCTCTTTTCTCAAAAGCAGAGTGTGTTTCTTGTAAGGCAAGCTAGCGTTTGTTTTCTACTCCTAAATGGAGTTGAATCACATGCAGTTTCTGGTCCTACAAACAAGAGTTGTTTTCTGGTAAGGAAAGTCACTATTGCGCTCCCATTGCCATACACAGGGCAAATAGCACTGGTGTCTTTTCCCAGCAAGTACAGTGTATTGGACTGAATAGGAGCTACTGTTCTTGTCAGTTTCCTAAGCAGATTTGAACTACATATGGTCCGTGTGTGTAGGAAGCACAGTTCTTTTGTTCTGAGCAAGCTCACTGTTTGGACCCCTTAGGAAACACAGTAGAGTAGAAGAGTGCACTTTTCTCTAAAGCATAGTGTGTTTCTTGTAAGGCGAGCTAGCGTTTGTTTCCAATCCTAAATGGAGTTGAATCACATGCAGTTTCTGGTCCTACGAGCAAGAGTTTTTTTATGGTAAGAATAGTCACTATTGCGCTGCCATTGCCATACACAGGACAAATAGCACTGGCGTCTGTTCCCAGCAAGTACAGTGTATTGGACTGAAGAGGATCTACTGCTCTTGTCAGGTTCCTAAGCAGAATTGAACTAGATATGGCCGTGTGTGTAGGAAGCACACTTCTTTTGTTCTGAGCAAGCTCACTGTTCGAGCCCATAAGAAACACAGTAGAGTAGAAGAGTGCTCTTTTCTCAAAAGTAGAGTGTGTTTTTTGCAAGGCAAGCTAGCGTTTGTTTCCCAGTCCTAAATGGAGTTGAATCCCATGCAGTTTCTAGTCTTACGAGCAAGAGTTGTTTTCTGGTAAGAAGAGTCACTATTGTGCTACCATTGCCATACACAGTGCAAATAGCACTCGCGTCTGTTCCCAGCAAGTACAGTGTATTGGACAGAACAGGAGCTACGCTCCTTGTCAGTTTCCTAAGCAGAGTTGAACTAGATATGGACCGTGTGTGTGAAGCACAGTTCTTTTGTTCTGAGCAAGCTCAATTTTCAGGCCCCATAGGAAACACAGTAGAGTAGAATAGTGCTCTTTCCTCAAAAGCAGAGTGTTTTTCTTGTAAGGCTAGCTGGTGTTTGTTTCCCAGTCAGAAATGGAGTTGAATCCCATGCAGTTTCTGTTCCTACGAGCAAGAGTTGTTTTCTGGTAAGAAGAGTCACTATTGCGCTCCCATTGCCATACACAGTGCAAATAGCACTCGTGTCTGCTCCCAGCAAGTACAGTGTATTGGACGGAAGAGGAGCTACTGTTCTGGTCAGTTTACTAAGCAAAGTTGAACTAGATATGGCCCGTGTGTGTAGGAAGCACAGTTCTTTTGTTCGGAGCAAGCTCACTGTTTTGGCCCTATAGGAAACACAGAAGAGTAGAAGAGTGCTCTTTTCTCTAAAGCAGAGTGTGTTTCTTGTAAGGTGAGCTAGCGTTTGTTTCCCAGTCCTAAATGGAGTTGAATCACATGCAGTTTTTGGTCCTACGAACAAGGGATGTTTTCTGATGAGGAAAGTCACTATTGTGCTCCCTTTGCCTTACACAGTACAAATAGCACTCACTTCTGTTCCCAGCATGTACAGTGTATTGGACTGAAGAGGAACTACTGTTCTTGTCAGTTTCCTAAGCAGAGTTGAACTAGATATTGCCCTTGTGTGTAGGAAGCACAGTTCTTTTGTTCTGAGCAAGCTCACTGTCCTGGCCCTAAAGGAATCACAGTAGAGTAGAAGAGTGCTCTTTTCTCAAAAACAGAGTGTGTTTCTTGTAAGGCGAGCTAGCATTTGTTTCCAGTCCTAAATGGATTTGAATCACATGCAGTTTTTGGTCCTACGAGCAAGGGATGTTTTCTGGTAAGGAAAGTCACTATTGTGCTCCCTTTGCCATAAACAGGGCCAATAGCACTCACGTCTGTTCCCAGAAAGTACAGTATATTGGACTCAAGAGGAGGTACTGTTCTTGTCAGTTTCATAAGCAGAGTTGAACTAGATATGGCCCATGTGTGTAGGAAGCACAGTTCTTTTGTTCTGAGCAAGCTCACTGTTCTGGCCTAATAGGAAACACAGAAGAGTAGAAGAGTGCTCTTTTCTCAAAAGCAGAGTGTGTTTCTTGTAAGGTGAGCTGGCGTTTGTTTCCCAGTCCTAAATGGAGTTGAATTACATGCAGTTTCTGGTCCTATGAGCAAGAGTTGTTTTCTGGTGCAAAGAGTCACTATTGCGCTCCCATTGCCATACACAGTGCAAACAATACTCGCTACTGATCTTTGCAAGTACAGTGTATTGGACAGAATAGGAGCTACTGTTCTTGTCAGTTTCCTAAGCAGAGTTGAACTAGATATGGCCCGTGTGTAGGAAGCACAGTTGTTTCGTTCTGAGCAAGCTCACTGTTCGGACCCCATAGGAAACACAGTAGAGTAGAAGAGTGCTCTTTTCTCAAAAGCAGAGTGTGTTTCTTGTAAGGCGAGCTGGTGTTTGTTTCCCAGTCAGAAACGGAGTTGAATCCCATGCAGTTTCTGGTCCTACAAGCAAGAGTTGTTTTCTGGTAAGAAGAGTCACTATTGCGCTCCCATTGCCAAACAGTGCAAATAGCACTCGCATCTGCTCCCAGCAAGTACAGTGTATTGGACGGAAGAGGAGCTACTGTTCTTGTCAATTTCGTAAGCAGAGTTGAACTAGATATGGCCCGTGTGTGTAGGAAGCACAGTTCTTTTGTTCTGAGCAAGCTCACTGTTTTGGCCCTATAGGAAACACAGTAGAGTAGAAGAGTGCTCTTTTCTCTAAAGCAGAGTATGTTTCTTGTAAGGTGAGCTAGTGTTTGTTTCCCAGTCCTAAATGGAGTTGAATCCCATGCAGTTTTAGGTCCTACGAGCAAGGGATGTTTTCTGGTAAGGAAAGTCACTATTGTGCTCCCTTTGCCATACACAGTGCAAATAGCACTCGCGTCTGCTCCCAGCAAGTACAGTGTATTGGACTGAAGAGGATCTACTGTTCTTGTCAGTTTCCTAAGCAGAGTTGAACTCGATATAGCGTGTGTGTGTAGGAAGCACAGTTCTTTTGTTCTGAGCAAGCTCACTGTTTTGACCCTTGGGAAACACAGTAGAGTAGAAGAGTGCTCTTTTCTCAAAAGTAGAGTGTGTTTCTTGTAAGGCGAGCTAGCGTTTGTTTCCCAGTCCTAAATGGAGTTGAATCACATGCAGTTTCTGATCCTAGGAGCAAGAGTTGTTTTCTGGTAAGAAGAGTCACTATTGCGCTCCCATTGTCATACACAGGGTAAATAGCACTGGCATCTGTTCCCAGCAAGTACAGTGTATCGGACTGAAGAGGAGCTACTGTTCTTGTCAGTTTCCTAAGCAGAGTTGAACTAGATATGGCCCGTGTGTGTAGGAAGCACAGTTCTTTTGTTCTGAGCAAGCTCACTGTTCTGGCCCTATAGGAAACACAGTAGAGTAGAAGAGTGCTCATTTCTCAAAAGCAGAGTGTGTTTCTTGTAAGGCGAGGTAGCGTTTGTTTCCCAGTCTTAAATGGAGTTGAATCCCATGCAGTTTCTAGACTTACGAGCAAGAGTTGTTTTCTGGTAAGGAGAGTCACTCTTGTGCTACCATTGCCATACACAGTGCAAATAGCACTCGCGTCTGTTCCCAGCAAGTACAGTGTATTGGACAGAAGAGGAGCTACCCTTCTTGTCAGTTTCCTAAGCAGAGTTGAACTAGATATGGCCCGTGTGTGTGAAGCACAGTTCTTTTGTTCTGAGCAAGCTCAATTTTCAGGCCCCATAGGAAACACAGTAGAGTAGAATAGTGCTCTTTTCTGAAAAGCAGAGTGTTTTTCTTGTAAGGCTAGCTGGTGTTTGTTTCCAAGTCAGAAACGGAGTTGAATCACATGCAGTTTCTGGTCCTACAAGCAAGAGTTGTTTTCTGGTAAGAAGAGTCACTATTGCGCTCCCATTGCCAAACAGTGCAAATAGCACTCGCGTCTGCTCCCAGCAAGTACAGTGTATTGGACGGAAGAGGAGCTACTGTTCTTGTCAGTTTCCTAAGCAGAGTTGAACTAGATATGGCCCGTGTGTGTAGGAAGCACAGTTCTTTTGTTCTGAGCAAGCTCACTGTTTTGGCCCTATAGGAAACACAGTAGAGTAGAAGAGTGCTCTTTTCTCTAAAGCAGAGTGTGTTTCTTGTAAGGTGAGCTAGCGTTTGTTTCCCAGTCCTAAACGGAGTTGAATCCCATGCAGTTTTAGGTCCTACGAGCAAGGGATGTTTTCTGGTAAGGAAAGTCACTATTGTGCTCCCTTTGCCATACACAGTGCAAATAGAACTCGCGTCTGCTCCCAGCAAGTACAGTGTATTGGACTGAAGAGGAGCTACTGTTCTTGTCAGTTTCATAAGCATAGTTGAACTAGATATAGCGTGTGTGTGTAGGAAGCACAGTTCTTTTGTTCTGAGCAAGCTCACTGTTTTGGCCCTATAGGAAACACAGTAGAGTAGAAGAGTGCTCTTTTCTCAAAAGCAGAGTGTGTTTCTTGTAAGGTGAGCTATCGTTTTTTTCCCAGTCCTAAATGGAGTTGAATCCCATACAGTTTCTGGTCCTACGAGCAAGGGATGTTTTCTGGTAATGAAAGTCACTATTGCGCTCCCTTTGCCATAAACAGTGCAAATAGCACTCACGTCTGTTCCCAGCATGTACAGTGTATTGGACTGAAGAGGAGCTACTGTTCTTGTCAGTTTCCTAAGCAGAGTTGAACTAGATATGGCCCGTGTGTGTAGGAAGCACAGTTCTTTTGTTCTGAGCAAGCTCACTGTACTGTCCCCATAGGAAACACAGTATAGTAGAAGAGTGCTCTTTTCTCTAAAGCAGAGTGTGTTTCTTGTAAGGTGAGCTAGCGTTTGTTTCCCAGTCCTAAATGGAGTTGAATCACATGCAGTTTTTGGACCTACGTACAAAAGATGTTTTCTGGTAAGGAAAGTCACTATTGTGCTCCCTTTGCCTTACACAGTGCAAATAGCACTCGCATCTGCTCCCAGCAATTACAGTGTATTGGACGGAAGAGGAGCTACTGTTCTTGTCAGTTTCCTAAGCAGAGTTGAACTAGATATGTCCCGTGTGTATGGAAGCACAGTTCTTTTGTTCTGAGCAAGCTCACTGTTTTGGCCCTATAGGAAACACAGTAGAGGAGAAGAGTGCTCTTTTCTCTAAAGCAGAGTGTGTTTCTTGTAAGGTGAGCTAGCGTTTGTTTCCCAGTCCTAAACGGAGTTGAATCCCATGCAGTTTTAGGTCCTACGAGCAAGGGATGTTTTCTGGTAAGGAAAGTCACTATTGTGCTCCCTTTGCCATACACAGTGGAAATAGAACTCGCGTCTGCTCCCAGCAAGTACAGTGTATTGGACTGAAGAGGAGCTACTGTTCTTGTCAGTTTCCTAAGCAGAGTTGAACTAGATATAGCGTGTGTGTGTAGGAAGCACAGTTCTTTTGTTCTGAGCAAGCTCACTGTTCTGGCCCTATAGGACACAGTAGAGTAGAAGAGTGCTCTTTTCTCAAAAGCAGAGTGTCTTTCTTGTAAGGCGAGCTAGCGTTTGTTTCCCAGTCCTAAATGGAGTTGAATCACATGCAGTTTTTGGTCCTACGAGCAAGGGATGTTTTCTGGTAAGGAAAGTCACTATTGTGCTCCCTTTGCCATAAACAGTGCAAATAGCACTCACGTCTGTTCCCAGCAAGTACAGTGTATTGGACTGAAGAGGAGCTACTGTTCTTGTCAGTTTCATAAGCAGAGTTGAACTAGATATGGCCCATGTGTGTAGGAAGCACAGTTCTTTTGTTCTGAGCAAGCTCACTGTTCGAGCCCATAGGAAACACAGTAGAGTAGAAGAGTGCTCTTTTCTCAAAAGTAGAGTGTGTTTTTTGCAAGGCAAGCTAGCGTTTGTTTCCCAGTCCTAAATGGAGTTGAATCCCATGCAGTTTCTAGTCTTACGAGCAAGAGTTGTTTTCTGGTAAGAAGAGTCACTATTGTGCTACCATTGCCATACACAGTGCAAATAGCACTCGCGTCTGTTCCCAGCAAGTACAGTGTATTGGACAGAACAAGAGCTACGCTTCTTGTCAGTTTCCTAAGCAGAGTTGAACTAGATATGGACCGTGTGTGTGAAGCACAGTTCTTTTGTTCTGAGCAAGCTCAATTTTCAGGCCCCATAGGAAACACAGTAGAGTAGAATAGTGCTCTTTTCTCAAAAGCAGAGTGTTTTTCTTGTAAGGCTAGCTGGTGTTTGTTTCCCAGTCAGAAACGGAGTTGAATCCCATGCAGTTTCTGTTCCTACGAGCAAGAGTTGTTTTCTGGTAAGAAGAGTCACTATTGTGCTCCCATTGCCATACACAGTGCAAATAGCACTCGTGTCTGCTCCCAGCAAGTACAGTGTATTGGACGGAAGAGGAGCTACTGTTCTTGTCAGTTTCCTAAGCCGAGTTGAACTAGATATGGCCCGTGTGTGTAGGAAGCACAGTTCTTTTGTTCTGAGCAAGCTCACTGTTTTGGCCCTATAGGAAACACAGAAGAGTAGAAGAGTGCTCTTTTCTCTAAAGCAGAGTGTGTTTCTTGTAAGGTGAGCTAGCGTTTGTTTCCCAGTCCTAAATGGAGTTGAATCACATGCAGTTTTTGGTCCTACGAACAAGGGATGTTTTCTGATGAGGAAAGTCACTATTGTGCTCCCTTTGCCTTACACAGTACAAATAGCACTCACTTCTGTTCCCAGCAAGTACAGTGTATTGGACTGAAGAGGAACTACTGTTCTTGTCAGTTTCCTAAGCAGAGTTGAACTAGATATTGCCCTTGTGTGTAGGAAGCACAGTTCTTTTGTTCTGAGCAAGCTCACTGTCCTGGCCCTAAAGGAATCACAGTAGAGTAGAAGAGTGCTCTTTTCTCAAAAGCAGAGTGTGTTTCTTGTAAGGCGAGCTAGCGTTTGTTTCCCAGTCCTAAATGGATTTGAATCACATGCAGTTTTTGGTCCTACGAGCAAGGGATGTTTTCTGGTAAGGAAAGTCACTATTGTGCTCCCTTTGCCATAAACAGGGCCAATAGCACTCACGTCTGTTCCCAGAAAGTACAGTGTATTGGACTCAAGAGGAGCTACTGTTCTTGTCAGTTTCATAAGCAGAGTTGAACTAGATATGGCCCATGTGTGTAGGAAGCACAGTTCTTTTGTTCTGAGCAAGCTCACTGTTCTGGCCTAATAGGAAACACAGAAGAGTAGAAGAGTGCTCTTTTCTCAAAAGCAGAGTGTGTTTCTTGTAAGGTGAGCTAGCGTTTGTTTCCCAGTCCTAAATGGAGTTGAATTACATGCAGTTTCTGGTCCTATGAGCAAGAGTTGTTTTCTGGTGCAAAGAGTCACTATTGCGCTCCCATTGCCATACACAGTGCAAACAATACTCGCTACTGATCTTTGCAAGTACAGTGTATTGGACAGAATAGGAGCTACTGTTCTTGTCAGTTTCCTAAGCAGAGTTGAACTAGATATGGCCCGTGTGTAGGAAGCACAGTTGTTTCGTTCTGAGCAAGCTCACTGTTCGGACCCCATAGGAAACACAGTAGAGTAGAAGAGTGCTTTTTCTCAAAAGCAGAGTGTGTTTCTTGTAAGGCGAGCTGGTGTTTGTTTCCCAGTCAGAAACGGAGTTGAACCCCATGCAGTTTCTGGTCCTACAAGCAAGAGTTGTTTTCTGGTAAGAAGAGTCACTATTGCGCTCCCATTGCCAAACAGTGCAAATAGCACTCGCATCTGCTCCCAGCAAGTACAGTGTATTGGACGGAAGAGGAGCTACTGTTCTTGTCAATTTCGTAAGCAGAGTTGAACTAGATATGGCCCGTGTGTGTAGGAAGCACAGTTATTTTGTTCTGAGCAAGCTCACTGTTTTGGCCCTATAGGAAACACAGTAGAGTAGAAGAGTGCTCTTTTCTCTAAAGCAGAGTATGTTTCTTGTAAGGTGAGCTAGTGTTTGTTTCCCAGTCCTAAATGGAGTTGAATCCCATGCAGTTTTAGGTCCTACGAGCAAGGGATGTTTTCTGGTAAGGAAAGTCACTATTGTGCTCCCTTTGCCATACACAGTGCAAATAGCACTCGTGTCTGCTCCCAGCAAGTACAGTGTATTGGACTGAAGAGGATCTACTGTTCTTGTCAGTTTCCTAAGCAGAGTTGAACTCGATATAGCGTGTGTGTGTAGGAAGCACAGTTCTTTTGTTCTGAGCAAGCTCACTGTTTTGGCCCTTGGGAAACACAGTAGAGTAGAAGAGTGCTCTTTTTTTCAAAAGTAGAGTGTGTTTCTTGTAAGGCGAGCTAGCGTTTGTTTCCCAGTCCTAAATGGAGTTGAATCACATGCAGTTTCTGATCCTAGGAGCAAGAGTTGTTTTCTGGTAAGAAGAGTCACTATTGCGCTCCCATTGTCATACACAGGGTAAATAGCACTGGCGTCTGTTCCCAGCAAGTACAGTGTATCGGACTGAAGAGGAGCTACTGTTCTTGTCAGTTTCCTAAGCAGAGTTGAACTGGATATGGCCCGTGTGTGTAGGAAGCACAGTTCTTTTGTTCTGAGCAAGCTCACTGTTCTGGCCCTATAGGAAACACAGTAGAGTAGAAGAGTGCTCGTTTCTCAAAAGCAGAGTGTGTTTCTTGTAAGGCGAGGTAGCGTTTGTTTCCCAGTCTTAAATGGAGTTGAATCCCATGCAGTTTCTAGACTTACGAGCAAGAGTTGTTTTCTGGTAAGGAGAGTCACTCTTGTGCTACCATTGCCATACACAGTGCAAATAGCACTCGCGTCTGTTCCCAGCAAGTACAGTGTATTGGACAGAAGAGGAGCTACCCTTCTTGTCAGTTTCCTAAGCAGAGTTGAACTAGATATGGCCCGTGTGTGTGAAGCACAGTTCTTTTGTTCTGAGCAAGCTCAATTTTCAGGCCCCATAGGAAACACAGTAGAGTAGAATAGTGCTCTTTTCTGAAAAGCAGAGTGTTTTTCTTGTAAGGCTAGCTGGTGTTTGTTTCCAAGTCAGAAACGGAGTTGAATCACATGCAGTTTTTGGTCCTACAAGCAAGAGTTGTTTTCTGGTAAGAAGAGTCACTATTGCGCTCCCATTGCCAAACAGTGCAAATAGCACTCGCGTCTGCTCCCAACAAGTACAGTGTATTGGACGGAAGAGGAGCTACTGTTCTTGTCAGTTTCCTAAGCAGAGTTGAACTAGATATGGCCCGTGTGTGTAGGAAGGACAGTTCTTTTGTTCTGAGCAAGCTCACTGTTTTGGCCCTATAGGAAACACAGTAGAGTAGAAGAGTGCTCTTTTCTCTAAAGCAGAGTGTGTTTCTTGTAAGGTGAGCTAGCGTTTGTTTCCCAGTCCTAAACGGAGTTGAATCCCATGCAGTTTTAGGTCCTACGAGCAAGGGATGTTTTCTGGTAAGGAAAGTCACTATTGTGCTCCCTTTGCCATACACAGTGCAAATAGAACTCGCGTCTGCTCCCAGCAAGTACAGTGTATTGGACTGAAGAGGAGCTACTGTTCTTGTCAGTTTCATAAGCAGAGTTGAACCAGATATAGCGTGTGTGTGTAGGAAGCACAGTTCTTTTGTTCTGAGCAAGCTCACTGTTTTGGCCCTATAGGAAACACAGTAGAGTAGAAGAGTGCTCTTTTCTCAAAAGCAGAGTGTGTTTCTTGTAAGGTGAGCTATCGTTTTTTTCCCAGTCCTAAATGGAGTTGAATCCCATACAGTTTCTGGTCCTACGAGCAAGGGATGTTTTCTGGTAATGAAAGTCACTATTGCGCTCCCTTTGCCATAAACAGTGCAAATAGCACTCACGTCTGTTCCCAGCATGTACAGTGTATTGGACTGAAGAGGAGCTACTGTTCTTGTCAGTTTCCTAAGCAGAGTTGAACTAGATATGGCCCGTGTGTGTAGGAAGCACAGTTCTTTTGTTCTGAGCAAGCTCACTGTACTGTCCCCATAGGAAACACAGTATAGTAGAAGAGTGCTCTTTTCTCTAAAGCAGAGTGTGTTTCTTGTAAGGTGAGCTAGCGTTTGTTTCCCAGTCCTAAATGGAGTTGAATCACATGCAGTTTTTGGACCTACGTACAAAAGATGTTTTCTGGTAAGGAAAGTCACTATTGTGCTCCCTTTGCCTTACACAGTGCAAATAGCACTCGCATCTGCTCCCAGCAATTACAGTGTATTGGACGGAAGAGGAGCTACTGTTCTTGTCAGTTTCCTAAGCAGAGTTGAACTAGATATGTCCCGTGTGTATGGAAGCACAGTTCTTTTGTTCTGAGCAAGCTCACTGTTTTGGCCCTATAGGAAACACAGTAGAGGAGAAGAGTGCTCCTTTCTCTAAAGCAGAGTGTGTTTCTTGTAAGGTGAGCTAGCGTTTGATTCCCAGTCCTAAACGGAGTTGAATCCCATGCAGTTTTAGGTCCTACGAGCAAGGGATGTTTTCTGGTAAGGAAAGTCACTATTGTGCTCCCTTTGCCATACACAGTGCAAATAGAACTCGCGTCTGCTCCCAGCATGTACAGTGTATTGGACTGAAGAGGAGCTACTGTTCTTGTCAGTTTCCTAAGCAGAGTTGAACTAGATATAGCGTGTGTGTGTAGGAAGCACAGTTCTTTTGTTCTGAGCAAGCTCACTGTTCTGGCCCTATAGGAAACACAGTAGAGTAGAAGAGTGCTCTTTTCTCAAAAGCAGAGTGTCTTTCTTGTAAGGCGAGCTAGCGTTTGTTTCCCAGTCCTAAATGGAGTTGAATCACATGCAGTTTTTGGTCCTACGAGCAAGGGATGTTTTCTGGTAAGGAAAGTCACTATTGTGCTCCCTTTGCCATAAACAGTGCAAATAGCACTCACGTCTGTTCCCAGCAAGTACAGTGTATTGGACTGAAGAGGAGCTACTGTTCTTGTCAGTTTCATAAGCAGAGTTGAACTAGATATGGCCCATGTGTGTAGGAAGCACAGTTCTTTTGTTCTGAGCAAGCTCACTGTTCTGGCCCTATAGGAAACACAGAAGAGTAGAAGAGTGCTCTTTTCTCAAAAGCAGAGTGTGTTTCTTGTAAGGTGAGCTAGCGTTTGTTTCCCAGTCCTAAATGGAGATGAATCACATGCAGTTTCTGATCCTAGGAGCAAGAGTTGTTTTCTGGTTAGAAGAGTCACTATTGCGTTCCCATTGTCATACACAGGGTAAATAGCACTGGCGTCTCTTCCCAGCATGTACAGTGTATTGGACTGAAGAGGATCTACTGTTCTTCTATGTTTCCTAAGCAGAGTTGAACTAGATATGGCCCGTGTGTGTAGGAAGTACACTTCTTTTGTTCTGAGCAAGCTCACTGTTCTGGCCCTATGGGAAACATAGTAGAGTAGAAGAGTGTTTTTTTCTCAAAAGCAGAGTGTGATTCTTGTAAGGCGAGCTAGCATTTGTTTCCCAGTCATAAATGGAGTTGAATCACATGCAGGTTCTGTTCCTAGGAGCAAGAGTTGTTTTCTGGTAAGAAGAGTCACTATTGTGCTCCCATTGCCAAACAGTGCAAATAGCACTCGCGTCTGCTCCCAGCATGTACAGGGTATTGGACGGAAGAGGAGCTACTGTTCTTGTCAGTTTCCTAAGCAGAGTTGAACTAGATATGGCCCGTGTGTGTAGGAAGCACAGTTCTTTTGTTCTGAGCAAGCTCACTGTTTTGGCCCTATAGGAAACACAGTAGAGTAGAAGAGTGCTCTTTTCTCTAAAGCAGAGTGTGTTTCTTGTACGGTGAGCTAGCTTTTTTTTCCCAGTCCTAAACGGAGTTGAATCCCATGCAGTTTTAGGTCCTACGAGCAAGGGATGTTTTCTGGTAAGGAAAGTCATTATTGTGCTCCCTTTGCCATAAACAGTGCAAATAGCACTCACGTCTGTTCCCAGAAAGTACAGTGTATTGGACTGAAGAGGAGCTACTGTTCTTGTCATTTTCCTAAGCCAAGTTGAACTAGATATGGCCCATGTGTGTAGGAAGCACAGTTCTTTTGTTCTGAGCAAGCTCACTGTTCTGGCCCTTTAGGAAACACAGGAAGTAGAAGAGTGCTCTTTTCTCAAAAGCAGAGTGTGTTTCTTGTAAGGTGAGCTATCGTTTGTTTCCCAGTCCTAAATGGAGTTGAATCCCATACAGTTTCTGGTCCTACGAGCAAGGGATGTTTTCTGATAATGAAAGTCACTATTGCGCTCCCTTTGCCATAAACAGTGCAGATAGCACTGGCGTCTGTTCCCAGCAAGTACAGTGTATTGGACTGAAGAGGAGCTACTGTTCTTGTCAGTTTCCTAAGAAGAGTTGAACTAGATATGGCCCGTGTGTGTAGGAAGCACAGTTCTTTTGTTCTGAGCAAGCTCACTGTTCTGTCCCCATAGGAAACACAGAATAGTAGAAGAGTTCTCTTTTCTCAAAAGCAGAGTGTGTTTCTTGTAAGGTGAGCTAGCGTTTGTTTCCCAGTCCTAAATGGAGTTGAATCACATGCAGTTTTTGGTCCTACGAACAAAAGATGTTTTCTATTAAGGAAAGACACTATTGTGCTCCCTTTGCCTTACACAGTGCAAATAGCACTCACGTCTGTTCCCAGCAAGTACATTGTATTGGACTGAAGAGGAACTTCTGTTCTTGTCAGTTTCCTAAGCAGAGTTGAACTAGATTTGCCCTTGTGTTTAGGAAGCACAGTTCTTTTGTTCTGAGCAAGCTCACTGTCCTGGCCCTATAGGAATCACAGTAGAGAAGAAGAGTGCTCTTTTCTCTAAAGCAGAGTGTGTTTCTTGTAAGGTGAGCTATCGTTTGTTTCCCAGTCCTAAATGGAGTTGAATCCCATGCAGTTTAAGGTCCTACGAGCAAGGGATGTTTTCTGGTAAGGAAAGTCACTATTGTGCTCCCTTTGCCATACACAGTACAAATAGCACTCGCGTCTGTTCCCAGCAAGTACAGTGTATTGGACTGAAGAGGATCTACTGTTCTTGTCAGTTTCCTAAGCAGAGTTGAACTAGATATAGCGTGTGTGTGTAGGAAGCACAGTTCTTTTGTTCTGAGCAAGCTCACTGTTCTGGCCTTATAGGAAACACAGTAGAGTAGAAGAGTGCTCTTTTCTCAAAAGCAGAGTGTGTTTCTTGTAAGGCGAGCTAGCGTTTGTTTCCCAGTCCTAAATGGAGTTGAATCACATGCAGTTTTTGGTCCTACGAGCAAGGGATGTTTTCTGGTAAGGAAAGTCACTATTGTGCTCCCTTTGCCATAAACAGTGCAAAGAGCACTCACGTCTGTTCCCAGAAAGTACAGTGTATTGGACTGAAGAGGAGCTACTGTTCTTGTCAGTTTCATAAGCAGAGTTGAACTAGATATGGCCCATGTGTGTAGGAAGCACAGTTCTTTTGTTCTGAGCAAGCTCACTGTTCTGGCCCTATAGGAAACACAGAAGAGTAGAAGAGTGCTCTTTTCTCAAAAGCAGAGTGTGTTTCTTGTAAGGTGAGCTAGCGTTTGTTTCCCAGTCCTAAATGGAGATGAATTACATGCAGTTTCTGGTCCTATGAGCAAGAGTTGTTTTCTGGTGCAAAGAGTCACTATTGCGCTCCCATTGCCATACACAGTGCAAACAACACTCGCTACTGATCTTTGCAAGTACAGTGTATTGGACAGAATAGGAGCTACTGTTCTTGTCAGTTTCCTAAGCAGAGTTGAACTAGATATGGCCCGTGTGTAGGAAGCACAGTTGTTTTGTTCTGAGCAAGCTCACTCTTCGGACCCCATAGGAAACACAGTAGAGTAGAAGAGTGCTCTTTTCTCAAAAGCAGAGTGTGTTTCTTGTAAGGCGAGCTAGCGTTTGTTTCCCAGTCCTAAATGGAGTTGAATCACATGCAGTTTCTGATCCTAGGAGCAAGAGTTGTTTTCTGGTTAGAAGAGTCACTATTGCGTTCCCATTGTCATACACAGGGTAAATAGCACTGGCGTCTCTTCCCAGCATGTACAGTGTATTGGACTGAAGAGGATCTACTGTTCTTCTGTGTTTCCTAAGCAGAGTTGAACTAGATATGGCCCGTGTGTGTAGGAAGTACACTTCTTTTGTTCTGAGCAAGCTCACTGTTCTGGCCCTATAGGAAACATAGTAGAGTAGAAGAGTGTTTTTTTCTCAAAAGCAGAGTGTGATTCTTGTAAGGCGAGCTAGCATTTGTTTCCCAGTCATAAATGGAGTTGAATCACATGTAGTTTCTGTTCCTAGGAGCAAGAGTTGTTTTCTGGTAAGAAGAGTTACTATTGCGCTCCCATTGCCATACACAGTGCAAATAGCACTGGCGTCTGTTCCCTGCAAGTACAGATTATTGGACAGAAGAGGATCTACTGTTCTTGTCAGTTTCCTAAGCAGAGTTGAACAAGATATGGCCCGTGTGTGTAGGAAGCACAGTTCTTTTGTTCTGAGCAAGCTCACTGTTCTGGCCCTATAGGAAACACAGTAGAGTAGAAGAGTGCTCTTTTCTCTAAAGCATAGTGTGTTTCTTGTAAGTTGAGCTAGTGTTTGTTTCCCAGTCCTAAATGGAGTTTAATCACATGCAGTTTTTGGTCCTATGAGCAAGGGATGTTTTCTGGTAAGGAAAGTCACTATTGTGCTCCCTTTGCCATAAACAGTGCAAATAGCACTCACGTCTGTTCCCAGAAAGTACAGTGTATTGGACTGAAGAGGAGCTACTGTTCTTGTCATTTTCCTAAGCCAAGTTGAACTAGATATGGCCCATGTGTGTAGGAAGCACAGTTCTTTTGTTCTGAGCAAGCTCACTGTTCTGGCCCTTTAGGAAACACAGGAAGTAGAAGAGTGCTCTTTTCTCAAAAGCAGAGTGTGTTTCTTGTAAGGTGAGCTATCGTTTGTTTCCCAGTCCTAAATGGAGTTGAATCCCATACAGTTTCTGGTCCTACGAGCAAGGGATGTTTTCTGATAATGAAAGTCACTATTGCGCTCCCTTTGCCATAAACAGTGCAGATAGCACTGGCGTCTGTTCCCAGCAAGTACAGTGTATTGGACTGAAGAGGAGCTACTGTTCTTGTCAGTTTCCTAAGAAGAGTTGAACTAGATATGGCCCGTGTGTGTAGGAAGCACAGTTCTTTTGTTCTGAGCAAGCTCACTGTTCTGTCCCCATAGGAAACACAGTATAGTAGAAGAGTGCCCTTTTCTCAAAAGCAGAGTGTGTTTCTTGTAAGGTGAGCTAGCGTTTGTATCCCAGTCCTAAATGGAGTTGAATCACATGCAGTTTTTGGTCCTACGAACAAAAGATGTTTTCTATTAAGGAAAGTCACTATTGTGCTCCCTTTGCCTTACACAGTGCAAATAGCACTCACGTCTGTTCCCAGCAAGTACAGTGTATTGGACTGAAGAGGAACTTCTGTTCTTGTCAGTTTCCTAAGCAGAGTTGAACTAGATATTGCCCTTGTGTTTAGGAAGCACAGTTCTTTTGTTCTGAGCAAGCTCACTGTCCTGGCCCTATAGGAATCACAGTAGAGAAGAAGAGTGCTCTTTTCTCTAAAGCAGAGTGTGTTTCTTGTAAGGTGAGCTATCGTTTGTTTCCCAGTCCTAAATGGAGTTGAATCCCATGCAGTTTAAGGTCCTACGAGCAAGGATGTTTTCTGGTAAGGAAAGTCACTATTGTGCTCCCTTTGCCATACACAGTACAAATAGCACTCGCGTCTGTTCCCAGCAAGTACAGTGTATTGGACTGAAGAGGATCTACTGTTCTTGTCAGTTTCCTAAGCAGAGTTGAACTAGATATAGCGTGTGTGTGTAGGAGCACAGTTCTTTTGTTCTGAGCAAGCTCACTGTTCTGGCCCTATAGGAAACACAGTAGAGTAGAAGAGTGCTCTTTTCTCAAAAGCAGAGTGTGTTTCTTGTAAGGCGAGCTAGCGTTTGTTTCCCAGTCCTAAATGGAGTTGAATCACATGCAGTTTTTGGTCCTACGAGCAAGGGATGTTTTCTGGTAAGGAAAGTCACTATTGTGCTCCCTTTGCCATAAACAGTGCAAATAGCACTCACGTCTGTTCCCAGAAAGTACAGTGTATTGGACTGAAGAGGAGCTACTGTTCTTGTCAGTTTCCTAAGCAGAGTTGAACTAGATATGGCCCATGTGTGTAGGAAGCACAGTTCTTTTGTTCTGAGCAAGCTCACTGTTCTGGCCCTATAGGAAACACAGAAGAGTAGAAGAGTGCTCTTTTCTCAAAAGCAGAGTGTGTTTCTTCAAGGTGAGCTAGCGTTTGTTTCCCAGTCCTAAATGGAGATGAATTACATGCAGTTTCTGGTCCTATGAGCAAGAGTTGTTTTCTGGTGCAAAGAGTCACTATTGCGCTCCCATTGCCATACACAGTGCAAACAACACTCGCTACTGATCTTTGCAAGTACAGTGTATTGGACAGAATAGGAGCTACTGTTCTTGTCAGTTTCCTAAGCAGAGTTGAACTAGATATGGCCCGTGTGTAGGAAGCACAGTTGTTTTGTTCTGAGCAAGCTCACTCTTCGGACCCCATAGGAAACACAGTAGAGTAGAAGAGTGCTCTTTTCTCAAAAGCAGAGTGTGTTTCTTGTAAGGCGAGCTAGCGTTTGTTTCCCAGTCCTAAATGGAGTTGAATCACATGCAGTTTCTGATCCTAGGAGCAAGAGTTGTTTTCTGGTTAGAAGAGTCACTATTGCGTTCCCATTGTCATACACAGGGTAAATAGCACTGCCGTCTCTTCCCAGAATGTACAGTGTATTGGACTGAAGAGGATCTACTGTTCTTCTGTGTTTCCTAAGCAGAGTTGAACTAGATATGGCCCGTGTGTGTAGGAAGTACACTTCTTTTGTTCTGAGCAAGCTCACTGTTCTGGCCCTATAGGAAACATAGTAGAGTAGAAGAGTGTTTTTTTCTCAAAAGCAGAGTGTGATTCTTGTAAGGCGAGCTAGCATTTGTTTCCCAGTCATAAATGGAGTTGAATCACATGCAGTTTCTGTTCCTAGGAGCAAGAGTTGTTTTCTGGTAAGAAGAGTTACTATTGCGCTCCCATTGCCATACACAGTGCAAATAGCACTGGCGTCTGTTCCCTGCAAGTACAGATTATTGGACAGAAGAGGATCTACTGTTCTTGTCAGTTTCCTAAGCAGAGTTGAACAAGATATGGCCCGTGTGTGTAGGAAGCACAGTTCTTTTGTTCTGAGCAAGCTCACTGTTCTGGCCCTATAGGAAACACAGTAGAGTAGAAGAGTGCTCTTTTCTCTAAAGCAGAGTGTGTTTCTTGTAAGTTGAGCTAGTTTTTGTTTCCCAGTCCTAAATGGAGTTTAATCACATGCAGTTTTTGGTCCTATGAGCAAGGGATGTTTTCTGGTAAGGAAAGTCACTATTGTGCTACCATTGCCATACACAGTGCAAATAGCACTCTCGTCTGTTCCCAGCAAGTACAGTGTATTGGACAGAAGAGGAGCTACTGTTCTTGTCAGTTTCCTAAGCAGAGTTGAACTAGATATAGCCTGAGTGTGTAGGAAGCACAGTTCTTTTGTTCTGAGCAAGCTCACTGTTCTGGCCTTATAGGAAACACAGTAGAGTAGAAGAGTGCTCTTTTCTCTAAAGCAGAGTGTGTTTCTTGTAAGGTGAGCTATCGTTTGTTTCCCAGTCCTAAATGGAGTTGAATCCCATGCAGTTTTCGGTCCTACGAAAGGGATGTTTTCTGGTAAGGAAAGGCACTATTGTGCTCCCTTTGCCATACACAGTGCAAATAGCACTCGGGTCTGCTCCCAGCAAGTACAGTGTATTGGACTGAAGAGGAGTTACTGTTCTTGTCAGTTTCATAAGCAGAGTTGAACTAGATATGGCCCATGTGTGTAGGAAGCACAGTTCTTTTGTTCTGAGCAAGCTCACTGTTCTGGCCCTATAGGAAACACAGAAGAGTAGAAGAGTGCTCTTTTCTCAAAAGCAGAGTGTGTTTCTTGTAAGGTGAGCTAGCGTTTGTTTCCCAGTCCTAAATGGAGTTGAATTACATGCAGTTTCTGGTCCTATGAGCAAGAGTTGTTTTCTGGTGCAAAGAGTCACTATTGCGCTCCCATTGCCATACACAGTGCAAACAATACTCGCTACTGATCTTTGCAAGTACAGTGTATTGGACAGAATAGGAGCTACTGTTCTTGTCAGTTTCCTAAGCAGAGTTGAACTAGATATGGCCCGTGTGTAGGAAGCACAGTTGTTTCGTTCTGAGCAAGCTCACTGTTTGGACCCCATAGGAAACACAGTAGAGTAGAAGAGTGCTCTTTTCTCAAAAGCAGAGTGTGTTTCTTGTAAGGCGAGCTAGCGTTTGTTTCCCAGTCCTAAATGGAGTTGAATCACATGCAGTTTCTGATCCTAGGAGCAAGAGTTGTTTTCTGGTAAGAAGAGTCACTATTGCGCTCCCATTGCCATACACAGGGTAAATAGCACTGGCGTCTGTTCCCAGCAAGTACAGTGTATCGGACTGAAGAGGAGCTACTGTTCTTGTCAGTTTCCTAAGCAGAGTTGAACTAGATATGGCCCGTGTGTGTAGGAAGCACAGTTCTTTTGTTCAGAGCAAGCTCACTGTTCTGGCCCTATAGGAAACACAGTAGAGTAGAAGAGTGCTCGTTTCTCAAAAGCAGAGTGTGTTTCTTGTAAGGCAAGGTAGCGTTTGTTTCCCAGTCCTAAATGCAGTTGAATCCCATGCAGTTTCTAGTCTTACGAGCAAGAGTTGTTTTCTGGTAAGAAGAGTCACTATTGTGCTACCATTGCCATACACAGTGCAAATAGCACTCGCGTCTGTTCCCAGCAAGTACAGTGTATTGGACAGAAGAGGAGCTACCCTTCTTGTCAGTTTCCTAAGCAGAGTTGAACTAGATATGGCCCGTGTGTGTGAAGCACAGTTCTTTTGTTCTGAGCAAGCTCAATTTTCAGGCCCCATAGGAAACACAGTAGAGTAGAATAGTGCTCTTTTCTGAAAAGCAGACTGTTTTTCTTGTAAGGCTAGCTGGTGTTTGTTTCCCAGTCAGAAGTGGAGTTGAATCCCATGCAGTTTCTGGTCCTACAAGCAAGAGTTGTTTTCTGGTATGAAGAGTCACTATTGCGCTCCCATTGCCAAACAGTGCAAATAGCACTCGCGTCTGCTCCCAGCAAGTACAGTGTATTGGACGGAAGAGGAGCTACTGTTCTTGTCAATTTCCTAAGCAGAGTTGAACTAGATATGGCCCGTGTGTGTAGGAAGCACAGTTATTTTGTTCTGAGCAAGCTCACTGTTTTGGCCCTATAGGAAACACAGTAGAGTAGAAGAGTGCTCTTTTCTCTAAAGCAGAGTATGTTTCTTGTAAGGTGAGCTAGTGTTTGTTTCCCAGTCCTAAATGGAGTTGAATCCCATGCAGTTTTAGGTCCTACGAGCAAGGGATGTTTTCTGGTAAGGAAAGTCACTATTGTGCTCCCTTTGCCATACACAGTGCAAATAGCACTCGCGTCTGCTCCCAGCAAGTACAGTGTATTGGACTGAAGAGGATCTACTGTTCTTGTCAGTTTCCTAAGCAGAGTTGAACTAGATATAGCGTGTGTGTGTAGGAAGCACAGTTCTTTTGTTCTGAGCAAGCTCACTGTTTTGGCCCTTGGGAAACACAGTAGAGTAGAAGAGTGCTCTTTTCTCAAAAGCAGAGTGTGTTTCTTGTAAGGCGAGCTAGCGTTTGTTTCCCAGTCCTAAATGGAGTTGAATCACATGCAGTTTCTGATCCTAGGAGCAAGAGTTGTTTTCTGGTAAGAAGAGTCACTATTGCGCTCCCATTGTCATACACAGGGTAAATAGCACTGGCGTCTGTTCCCAGCAAGTACAGTGTATCGGACTGAAGAGGAGCTACTGTTCTTGTCAGTTTCCTAAGCAGAGATGAACTAGATATGGCCCGTGTGTGTAGGAAGCACAGTTCATTTGTTCTGAGCAAGCTCACTGTTCTGGCCCTATAGGAAACACAGTAGAGTAGAAGAGTGCTCGTTTCTCAAAAGCAGAGTGTGTTTCTTGTAAGGCGAGGTAGCGTTTATTTCCCAGTCCTAAATGGAGTTGAATCCCAGGCAGTTTCTAGACTTACGAGCAAGAGTTGTTTTCTGGTAAGGAGAGTCACTATTGTGCTACCATTGCCATACACAGTGCAAATAGCACTCGCGTCTGTTCCCAGCAAGTACAGTGTATTGGACAGAAGAGGAGCTACCCTTCCTGTCAGTTTCCTAAGCAGAGTTGAACTAGATATGGCCCGTGTGTGTGAAGCACAGTTCTTTTGTTCTGAGCAAGCTCAATTTTCAGGCCCCATAGGAAACACAGTAGAGTAGAATAGTGCTCTTTTCTGAAAAGCAGAGTGTTTTTCTTGTAAGGCTAGCTGGTGTTTGTTTCCAAGTCAGAAACGGAGTTGAGTCACATGCAGTTTCTGGTCCTACAAGCAAGAGTTGTTTTCGGGTAAGAAGAGTCACTATTGCGCTCCCATTGCCAAACAGTGCAAATAGCACTCGAGTCTGCTCCCAGCAAGTACAGTGTATTGGACGGAAGAGGAGCTACTGTTCTTGTCAGTTTCCTAAGCAGAGTTGAACTAGATATGGCCCGTGTGTGTAGGAAGCACAGTTCTTTTGTTCTGAGCAAGCTCACTGTTCTGGCCCTATAGGAAACACAGAAGAGTAGAAGAGTGCTCTTTTCTCAAAAGCAGAGTGTGTTTCTTGTAAGGTGAGCTAGCGTTTGTTTCCCAGTCCTAAATGGAGTTGAATTACATGCAGTTTCTGGTCCTATGAGCAAGAGTTGTTTTCTGGTGCAAAGAGTCACTATTGCGCTCCCATTGCCATACACAGTGCAAACAATACTCGCTACTGATCTTTGCAAGTACAGTGTATTGGACAGAATAGGAGCTACTGTTCTTGTCAGTTTCCTAAGCAGAGTTGAACTAGATATGGCCCGTGTGTAGGAAGCACAGTTGTTTCGTTCTGAGCAAGCTCACTGTTCTGGCCCTATAGGAAACACAGTAGAGTAGAAGAGTGCTCTTTTCTCAAAAGCAGAGTGTGTTTCTTGTAAGGTGAGCTAGCGTTTGTTTCCCAGTCCTAAATGGAGTTGAATCCCATACAGTTTCTGGTCCTACAAGCAAGGGATGTTTTCTGGTAATGAAAGTCACTATTGCGCTCCCTTTGCCATAAACAGTGCAGATAGCACTGGCGTCTGTTCCCAGCATGTACAGTGTATTGGACTGAAGAGGAGCTACTGTTCTTGTCAGTTTCCTAAGCAGAGTTGAACTAGATATGGCCCGTGTGTGTAGGAAGCACAGTTCTTTTGTTCTGAGCAAGCTCACTGTTCTGTCCCCATAGGAAACACAGTATAGTAGAAGAGTGCTCTTTTCTCTAAAGCAGAGTGTGTTTCTTGTAAGGTGAGCTAGCGTTTGTTTCCCAGTCCTAAATGGAGTTGAATCACATGCAGTTTTTGGACCTACGAACAAAAGATGTTTTCTGGTAAGGAAAGTCACTATTGTGCTCCCTTTGCCTTACACAGTGCAAATAGCACTCACGTCTGTTCCCAGCAATTACAGTGTATTGGACTGAAGAGGAACTTCTGTTCTTGTCAGTTTCCTAAGCAGAGTTGAACTAGATATTGCCCTTGTGTTTAGGAAGCACAGTTTTTTTGTTCTGAGCAAGCTCACTGTCCTGGCCCTATAGGAATCACAGTAGAGAAGAAGAGTGCTCATTTCTCTAAAGCAGAGTGTGTTTCTTGTAAGGTGAGCTATCGTTTGTTTCCCAGTCCTAAATGGAGTTGAATCCCATGCAGTTTTAGGTCCTACGAGCAAGGGATGTTTTCTGGTAAGGAAAGTCACTATTGTGCTCCCTTTGCCATACACAGTGCAAATAGCACTCGCGTCTGCTCCCAGCAATTACAGTGTATCGGACTGAAGAGGAGCTACTGTTCTTGTCAGTTTCCTAAGCAGAGTTTAACTAGATATGGCCCGTGTGTGTAGGAAGCACAGTTCTTTTGTTCTGAGCAAGCTCACTGTTCTGGCCCTATAGGAAACACAGAAGAGTAGAAGAGTGCTCTTTTCTCAAAAGCAGAGTGTGTTTCTTGTAAGGTGAGCTAGCGTTTGTTTCCCAGTCCTAAATGGAGTTGAATTACATGCAGTTTCTGGTCCTATGAGCAAGAGTTGTTTTCTGGTGCAAAGAGTCACTATTGCGCTCCCATTTTCATACACAGTGCAAACAATACTCGCTACTGATCTTTGCAAGTACAGTGTATTGGACAGAATAGGAGCTACTGTTCTTGTCAGTTTCCTAAGCAGAGTTGAACTAGATATGGCCCGTGTGTAGGAAGCACAGTTGTTTCGTTCTGAGCAAGCTCACTGTTCTGGCCCTATAGGAAACACAGTAGAGTAGAAGAGTGCTCTTTTCTCAAAAGCAGAGTGTGTTTCTTGTAAGGTGAGCTAGCGTTTGTTTCCCAGTCCTAAATGGAGTTGAATCCCATACAGTTTCTGGTCCTACAAGCAAGGGATGTTTTCTGGTAATGAAAGTCACTATTGCGCTCCCTTTGCCATAAACAGTGCAGATAGCACTGGCGTCTGTTCCCAGCATGTACAGTGTATTGGACTGAAGAGGAGCTACTGTTCTTGTCAGTTTCCTAAGCAGAGTTGAACTAGATATGGCCCGTGTGTGTAGGAAGCACAGTTCTTTTGTTCTGAGCAAGCTCACTGTTCTGTCCCCATAGGAAACACAGTATAGTAGAAGAGTGCTCTTTTCTCTAAAGCAGAGTGTGTTTCTTGTAAGGTGTGCTAGCGTTTGTTTCCCAGTCCTAAATGGAGTTGAATCACATGCAGTTTTTGGACCTACGAACAAAAGATGTTTTCTGGTAATGAAAGTCACTATTGCGCTCCCTTTGCCATAAACAGTGCAGATAGCACTGGCGTCTGTTCCCAGCATGTACAGTGTATTGGACTGAAGAGGAGCTACTGTTCTTGTCAGTTTCCTAAGCAGAGTTGAACTAGATATGGCCCGTGTGTGTAGGAAGCACAGTTCTTTTGTTCTGAGCAAGCTCACTGTTCTGGCCCTATAGGAAAAACAGTAGAGTAGAAGAGTGCTCTTTTCTCAAAAGCAGAGTGTGTTTCTTGTAAGGCGAGCTAGCGTTTGTTTCCCAGTCCTAAATGGAGTTGAATCACATGCAGTTTTTGGTCCTACGAGCAAGGGATGTTTTCTGGTAAGGAAAGTCACTATTGTGCTCCCTTTGCCATAAACAGTGCAAATAGCACTCACGTCTGTTCCCAGAAAGTACAGTGTATTGGACTGAAGAGGAGCTACTGTTCTTGTCAGTTTCCTAAGCAGAGTTGAACTAGATATGGCCCATGTGTGTAGGAAGCACAGTTCTTTTGTTCTGAGCAAGCTCACTGTTCTGGCCCTATAGGAAACACAGAAGAGTAGAAGAGTGCTCTTTTCTCAAAAGCAGAGTGTGTTTCTTCAAGGTGAGCTAGCGTTTGTTTCCCAGTCCTAAATGGAGATGAATTACATGCAGTTTCTGGTCCTATGAGCAAGAGTTGTTTTCTGGTGCAAAGAGTCACTATTGCGCTCCCATTGCCATACACAGTGCAAACAACACTCGCTACTGATCTTTGCAAGTACAGTGTATTGGACAGAATAGGAGCTACTGTTCTTGTCAGTTTCCTAAGCAGAGTTGAACTAGATATGGCCCGTGTGTAGGAAGCACAGTTGTTTTGTTCTGAGCAAGCTCACTCTTCGGACCCCATAGGAAACACAGTAGAGTAGAAGAGTGCTCTTTTCTCAAAAGCAGAGTGTGTTTCTTGTAAGGCGAGCTAGTGTTTGTTTCCCAGTCCTAAATGGAGTTGAATCACATGCAGTTTCTGATCCTAGGAGCAAGAGTTATTTTCTGGTTAGAAGAGTCACTATTGCGTTCCCATTGTCATACACAGGGTAAATAGCACTGCCGTCTCTTCCCAGAATGTACAGTGTATTGGACTGAAGAGGATCTACTGTTCTTCTGTGTTTCCTAAGCAGAGTTGAACTAGATATGGCCCGTGTGTGTAGGAAGTACACTTCTTTTGTTCTGAGCAAGCTCACTGTTCTGGCCCTATAGGAAACATAGTAGAGTAGAAGAGTGTTTTTTTCTCAAAAGCAGAGTGTGATTCTTGTAAGGCGAGCTAGCATTTGTTTCCCAGTCATAAATGGAGTTGAATCACATGCAGTTTCTGTTCCTAGGAGCAAGAGTTGTTTTCTGGTAAGAAGAGTTACTATTGCGCTCCCATTGCCATACACAGTGCAAATAGCACTGGCGTCTGTTCCCTGCAAGTACAGATTATTGGACAGAAGAGGATCTACTGTTCTTGTCAGTTTCCTAAGCAGAGTTGAACAAGATATGGCCCGTGTGTGTAGGAAGCACAGTTCTTTTGTTCTGAGCAAGCTCACTGTTCTGGCCCTATAGGAAACACAGTAGAGTAGAAGAGTGCTCTTTTCTCTAAAGCAGAGTGTGTTTCTTGTAAGTTGAGCTAGTTTTTGTTTCCCAGTCCTAAATGGAGTTTAATCACATGCAGTTTTTGGTCCTATGAGCAAGGGATGTTTTCTGGTAAGGAAAGTCACTATTGTGCTACCATTGCCATACACAGTGCAAATAGCACTCTCGTCTGTTCCCAGCAAGTACAGTGTATTGGACAGAAGAGGAGCTACTGTTCTTGTCAGTTTCCTAAGCAGAGTTGAACTAGATATAGCCCGAGTGTGTAGGAAGCACAGTTCTTTTGTTCTGAGCAAGCTCACTGTTCTGGCCTTATAGGAAACACAGTAGAGTAGAAGAGTGCTCTTTTCTCTAAAGCAGAGTGTGTTTCTTGTAAGGTGAGCTATCGTTTGTTTCCCAGTCCTAAATGGAGTTGAATCCCATGCAGTTTTCGGTCCTACGAAAGGGATGTTTTCTGGTAAGGAAAGGCACTATTGTGCTCCCTTTGCCATACACAGTGCAAATAGCACTCGGGTCTGCTCCCAGCAAGTACAGTGTATTGGACTGAAGAGGAGTTACTGTTCTTGTCAGTTTCATAAGCAGAGTTGAACTAGATATGGCCCATGTGTGTAGGAAGCACAGTTCTTTTGTTCTGAGCAAGCTCACTGTTCTGGCCCTATAGGAAACACAGAAGAGTAGAAGAGTGCTCTTTTCTCAAAAGCAGAGTGTGTTTCTTGTAAGGTGAGCTAGCGTTTGTTTCCCAGTCCTAAATGGAGTTGAATTACATGCAGTTTCTGGTCCTATGAGCAAGAGTTTTTTTCTGGTGCAAAGAGTCACTATTGCGCTCCCATTGCCATACACAGTGCAAACAATACTCGCTACTGATCTTTGCAAGTACAGTGTATTGGACAGAATAGGAGCTACTGTTCTTGTCAGTTTCCTAAGCAGAGTTGAACTAGATATGGCCCGTGTGTAGGAAGCACAGTTGTTTCGTTCTGAGCAAGCTCACTGTTTGGACCCCATAGGAAACACAGTAGAGTAGAAGAGTGCTCTTTTCTCAAAAGCAGAGTGTGTTTCTTGTAAGGCGAGCTAGCGTTTGTTTCCCAGTCCTAAATGGAGTTGAATCACATGCAGTTTCTGATCCTAGGAGCAAGAGTTGTTTTCTGGTAAGAAGAGTCACTATTGCGCTCCCATTGCCATACACAGGGTAAATAGCACTGGCGTCTGTTCCCAGCAAGTACAGTGTATCGGACTGAAGAGGAGCTACTGTTCTTGTCAGTTTCCTAAGCAGAGTTGAACTAGATATGGCCCGTGTGTGTAGGAAGCACAGTTCTTTTGTTCAGAGCAAGCTCACTGTTCTGGCCCTATAGGAAACACAGTAGAGTAGAAGAGTGCTCGTTTCTCAAAAGCAGAGTGTGTTTCTTGTAAGGCAAGGTAGCGTTTGTTTCCCAGTCCTAAATGCAGTTGAATCCCATGCAGTTTCTAGTCTTACGAGCAAGAGTTGTTTTCTGGTAAGAAGAGTCACTATTGTGCTACCATTGCCATACACAGTGCAAATAGCACTCGCGTCTGTTCCCAGCAAGTACAGTGTATTGGACAGAAGAGGAGCTACCCTTCTTGTCAGTTTCCTAAGCAGAGTTGAACTAGATATGGCCCGTGTGTGTGAAGCACAGTTCTTTTGTTCTGAGCAAGCTCAATTTTCAGGCCCCATAGGAAACACAGTAGAGTAGAATAGTGCTCTTTTCTGAAAAGCAGAGTGTTTTTCTTGTAAGGCTAGCTGGTGTTTGTTTCCCAGTCAGAAGTGGAGTTGAATCCCATGCAGTTTCTGGTCCTACAAGCAAGAGTTGTTTTCTGGTATGAAGAGTCACTATTGCGCTCCCATTGCCAAACAGTGCAAATAGCACTCGCGTCTGCTCCCAGCAAGTACAGTGTATTGGACGGAAGAGGAGCTACTGTTCTTGTCAATTTCCTAAGCAGAGTTGAACTAGATATGGCCCGTGTGTGTAGGAAGCACAGTTATTTTGTTCTGAGCAAGCTCACTGTTTTGGCCCTATAGGAAACACAGTAGAGTAGAAGAGTGCTCTTTTCTCTAAAGCAGAGTATGTTTCTTGTAAGGTGAGCTAGTGTTTGTTTCCCAGTCCTAAATGGAGTTGAATCCCATGCAGTTTTAGGTCCTACGAGCAAGGGATGTTTTCTGGTAAGGAAAGTCACTATTGTGCTCCCTTTGCCATACACAGTGCAAATAGCACTCGCGTCTGCTCCCAGCAAGTACAGTGTATTGGACTGAAGAGGATCTACTGTTCTTGTCAGTTTCCTAAGCAGAGTTGAACTAGATATAGCGTGTGTGTGTAGGAAGCACAGTTCTTTTGTTCTGAGCAAGCTCACTGTTTTGGCCCTTGGGAAACACAGTAGAGTAGAAGAGTGCTCTTTTCTCAAAAGCAGAGTGTGTTTCTTGTAAGGCGAGCTAGCGTTTGTTTCCCAGTCCTAAATGGAGTTGAATCACATGCAGTTTCTGATCCTAGGAGCAAGAGTTCTTTTCTGGTAAGAAGAGTCACTATTGCGCTCCCATTGTCATACACAGGGTAAATAGCACTGGCGTCTGTTCCCAGCAAGTACAGTGTATCGGACTGAAGAGGAGCTACTGTTCTTGTCAGTTTCCTAAGCAGAGATGAACTAGATATGGCCCGTGTGTGTAGGAAGCACAGTTCATTTGTTCTGAGCAAGCTCACTGTTCTGGCCCTATAGGAAACACAGTAGAGTAGAAGAGTGCTCGTTTCTCAAAAGCAGAGTGTGTTTCTTGTAAGGCGAGGTAGCGTTTATTTCCCAGTCCTAAATGGAGTTGAATCCCAGGCAGTTTCTAGACTTACGAGCAAGAGTTGTTTTCTGGTAAGGAGAGTCACTATTGTGCTACCATTGCCATACACAGTGCAAATAGCACTCGCGTCTGTTCCCAGCAAGTACAGTGTATTGGACAGAAGAGGAGCTACCCTTCCTGTCAGTTTCCTAAGCAGAGTTGAACTAGATATGGCCCGTGTGTGTGAAGCACAGTTCTTTTGTTCTGAGCAAGCTCAATTTTCAGGCCCCATAGGAAACACAGTAGAGTAGAATAGTGCTCTTTTCTGAAAAGCAGAGTGTTTTTCTTGTAAGGCTAGCTGGTGTTTGTTTCCAAGTCAGAAACGGAGTTGAGTCACATGCAGTTTCTGGTCCTACAAGCAAGAGTTGTTTTCGGGTAAGAAGATTCACTATTGCGCTCCCATTGCCAAACAGTGCAAATAGCACTCGCGTCTGCTCCCAGCAAGTACAGTGTATTGGACGGAAGAGGAGCTACTGTTCTTGTCAGTTTCCTAAGCAGAGTTGAACTAGATATGGCCCGTGTGTGTAGGAAGCACAGTTCTTTTGTTCTGAGCAAGCTCACTGTTCTGGCCCTATAGGAAACACAGAAGAGTAGAAGAGTGCTCTTTTCTCAAAAGCAGAGTGTGTTTCTTGTAAGGTGAGCTAGCGTTTGTTTCCCAGTCCTAAATGGAGTTGAATTACATGCAGTTTCTGGTCCTATGAGCAAGAGTTGTTTTCTGGTGCAAAGAGTCACTATTGCGCTCCCATTGCCATACACAGTGCAAACAATACTCGCTACTGATCTTTGCAAGTACAGTGTATTGGACAGAATAGGAGCTACTGTTCTTGTCAGTTTCCTAAGCAGAGTTGAACTAGATATGGCCCGTGTGTAGGAAGCACAGTTGTTTCGTTCTGAGCAAGCTCACTGTTCTGGCCCTATAGGAAACACAGTAGAGTAGAAGAGTGCTCTTTTCTCAAAAGCAGAGTGTGTTTCTTGTAAGGTGAGCTAGCGTTTGTTTCCCAGTCCTAAATGGAGTTGAATCCCATACAGTTTCTGGTCCTACAAGCAAGGGATGTTTTCTGGTAATGAAAGTCACTATTGCGCTCCCTTTGCCATAAACAGTGCAGATAGCACTGGCGTCTGTTCCCAGCATGTACAGTGTATTGGACTGAAGAGGAGCTACTGTTCTTGTCAGTTTCCTAAGCAGAGTTGAACTAGATATGGCCCGTGTGTGTAGGAAGCACAGTTCTTTTGTTCTGAGCAAGCTCACTGTTCTGTCCCCATAGGAAACACAGTATAGTAGAAGAGTGCTCTTTTCTCTAAAGCAGAGTGTGTTTCTTGTAAGGTGAGCTAGCGTTTGTTTCCCAGTCCTAAATGGAGTTGAATCACATGCAGTTTTTGGACCTACGAACAAAAGATGTTTTCTGGTAAGGAAAGTCACTATTGTGCTCCCTTTGCCTTACACAGTGCAAATAGCACTCACGTCTGTTCCCAGCAATTACAGTGTATTGGACTGAAGAGGAACTTCTGTTCTTGTCAGTTTCCTAAGCAGAGTTGAACTAGATATTGCCCTTGTGTTTAGGAAGCACAGTTTTTTTGTTCTGAGCAAGCTCACTGTCCTAGCCCTATAGGAATCACAGTAGAGAAGAAGAGTGCTCATTTCTCTAAAGCAGAGTGTGTTTCTTGTAAGGTGAGCTATCGTTTGTTTCCCAGTCCTAAATGGAGTTGAATCCCATGCAGTTTTAGGTCCTACGAGCAAGGGATGTTTTCTGGTAAGGAAAGTCACTATTGTGCTCCCTTTGCCATACACAGTGCAAATAGCACTCGCGTCTGTTCCCAGCAAGTACAGTGTATTGGACTGAAGAGGATCTACTGTTCTTGTCAGTTTCCTAAGCAGAGTTGAACTAGATATAGCGTGTGTGTGTAGGAAGCACAGTTCTTTTGTTCTGAGCAAGCTCACTGTTCTGGCCCTATAGGAAAAACAGTAGAGTAGAAGAGTGCTCTTTTCTCAAAAGCAGAGTGTGTTTCTTGTAAGGCGAGCTAGCGTTTGTTTCCCAGTCCTAAATGGAGTTGAATCACATGCAGTTTTTGGTCCTACGAGCAAGGGATGTTTTCTGGTAAGGAAAGTCACTATTGTGCTCCCTTTGCCATAAACAGTGCAAATAGCACTCACGTCTGTTCCCAGAAAGTACAGTGTATTGGACTGAAGAGGAGCTACTGTTCTTGTCAGTTTCCTAAGCAGAGTTGAACTAGATATGGCCCATGTGTGTAGGAAGCACAGTTCTTTTGTTCTGAGCAAGCTCACTGTTCTGGCCCTATAGGAAACACAGAAGAGTAGAAGAGTGCTCTTTTCTCAAAAGCAGAGTGTGTTTCTTCAAGGTGAGCTAGCGTTTGTTTCCCAGTCCTAAATGGAGATGAATTACATGCAGTTTCTGGTCCTATGAGCAAGAGTTGTTTTCTGGTGCAAAGAGTCACTATTGCGCTCCCATTGCCATACACAGTGCAAACAACACTCGCTACTGATCTTTGCAAGTACAGTGTATTGGACAGAATAGGAGCTACTGTTCTTGTCAGTTTCCTAAGCAGAGTTGAACTAGATATGGCCCGTGTGTAGGAAGCACAGTTGTTTTGTTCTGAGCAAGCTCACTCTTCGGACCCCATAGGAAACACAGTAGAGTAGAAGAGTGCTCTTTTCTCAAAAGCAGAGTGTGTTTCTTGTAAGGCGAGCTAGTGTTTGTTTCCCAGTCCTAAATGGAGTTGAATCACATGCAGTTTCTGATCCTAGGAGCAAGAGTTGTTTTCTGGTTAGAAGAGTCACTATTGCGTTCCCATTGTCATACACAGGGTAAATAGCACTGCCGTCTCTTCCCAGAATGTACAGTGTATTGGACTGAAGAGGATCTACTGTTCTTCTGTGTTTCCTAAGCAGAGTTGAACTAGATATGGCCCGTGTGTGTAGGAAGTACACTTCTTTTGTTCTGAGCAAGCTCACTGTTCTGGCCCTATAGGAAACATAGTAGAGTAGAAGAGTGTTTTTTTCTCAAAAGCAGAGTGTGATTCTTGTAAGGCGAGCTAGCATTTGTTTCCCAGTCATAAATGGAGTTGAATCACATGCAGTTTCTGTTCCTAGGAGCAAGAGTTGTTTTCTGGTAAGAAGAGTTACTATTGCGCTCCCATTGCCATACACAGTGCAAATAGCACTGGCGTCTGTTCCCTGCAAGTACAGATTATTGGACAGAAGAGGATCTACTGTTCTTGTCAGTTTCCTAAGCAGAGTTGAACAAGATATGGCCCGTGTGTGTAGGAAGCACAGTTCTTTTGTTCTGAGCAAGCTCACTGTTCTGGCCCTATAGGAAACACAGTAGAGTAGAAGAGTGCTCTTTTCTCTAAAGCAGAGTGTGTTTCTTGTAAGTTGAGCTAGTTTTTGTTTCCCAGTCCTAAATGGAGTTTAATCACATGCAGTTTTTGGTCCTATGAGCAAGGGATGTTTTCTGGTAAGGAAAGTCACTATTGTGCTACCATTGCCATACACAGTGCAAATAGCACTCTCGTCTGTTCCCAGCAAGTACAGTGTATTGGACAGAAGAGGAGCTACTGTTCTTGTCAGTTTCCTAAGCAGAGTTGAACTAGATATAGCCCGAGTGTGTAGGAAGCACAGTTCTTTTGTTCTGAGCAAGCTCACTGTTCTGGCCTTATAGGAAACACAGTAGAGTAGAAGAGTGCTCTTTTCTCTAAAGCAGAGTGTGTTTCTTGTAAGGTGAGCTATCGTTTGTTTCCCAGTCCTAAATGGAGTTGAATCCCATGCAGTTTTCGGTCCTACGAAAGGGATGTTTTCTGGTAAGGAAAGGCACTATTGTGCTCCCTTTGCCATACACAGTGCAAATAGCACTCGGGTCTGCTCCCAGCAAGTACAGTGTATTGGACTGAAGAGGAGTTACTGTTCTTGTCAGTTTCATAAGCAGAGTTGAACTAGATATGGCCCATGTGTGTAGGAAGCACAGTTCTTTTGTTCTGAGCAAGCTCACTGTTCTGGCCCTATAGGAAACACAGAAGAGTAGAAGAGTGCTCTTTTCTCAAAAGCAGAGTGTGTTTCTTGTAAGGTGAGCTAGCGTTTGTTTCCCAGTCCTAAATGGAGTTGAATTACATGCAGTTTCTGGTCCTATGAGCAAGAGTTTTTTTCTGGTGCAAAGAGTCACTATTGCGCTCCCATTGCCATACACAGTGCAAACAATACTCGCTACTGATCTTTGCAAGTACAGTGTATTGGACAGAATAGGAGCTACTGTTCTTGTCAGTTTCCTAAGCAGAGTTGAACTAGATATGGCCCGTGTGTAGGAAGCACAGTTGTTTCGTTCTGAGCAAGCTCACTGTTTGGACCCCATAGGAAACACAGTAGAGTAGAAGAGTGCTCTTTTCTCAAAAGCAGAGTGTGTTTCTTGTAAGGCGAGCTAGCGTTTGTTTCCCAGTCCTAAATGGAGTTGAATCACATGCAGTTTCTGATCCTAGGAGCAAGAGTTGTTTTCTGGTAAGAAGAGTCACTATTGCGCTCCCATTGCCATACACAGGGTAAATAGCACTGGCGTCTGTTCCCAGCAAGTACAGTGTATCGGACTGAAGAGGAGCTACTGTTCTTGTCAGTTTCCTAAGCAGAGTTGAACTAGATATGGCCCGTGTGTGTAGGAAGCACAGTTCTTTTGTTCAGAGCAAGCTCACTGTTCTGGCCCTATAGGAAACACAGTAGAGTAGAAGAGTGCTCGTTTCTCAAAAGCAGAGTGTGTTTCTTGTAAGGCAAGGTAGCGTTTGTTTCCCAGTCCTAAATGCAGTTGAATCCCATGCAGTTTCTAGTCTTACGAGCAAGAGTTGTTTTCTGGTAAGAAGAGTCACTATTGTGCTACCATTGCCATACACAGTGCAAATAGCACTCGCGTCTGTTCCCAGCAAGTACAGTGTATTGGACAGAAGAGGAGCTACCCTTCTTGTCAGTTTCCTAAGCAGAGTTGAACTAGATATGGCCCGTGTGTGTGAAGCACAGTTCTTTTGTTCTGAGCAAGCTCAATTTTCAGGCCCCATAGGAAACACAGTAGAGTAGAATAGTGCTCTTTTCTGAAAAGCAGAGTGTTTTTCTTGTAAGGCTAGCTGGTGTTTGTTTCCCAGTCAGAAGTGGAGTTGAATCCCATGCAGTTTCTGGTCCTACAAGCAAGAGTTGTTTTCTGGTATGAAGAGTCACTATTGCGCTCCCATTGCCAAACAGTGCAAATAGCACTCGCGTCTGCTCCCAGCAAGTACAGTGTATTGGACGGAAGAGGAGCTACTGTTCTTGTCAATTTCCTAAGCAGAGTTGAACTAGATATGGCCCGTGTGTGTAGGAAGCACAGTTATTTTGTTCTGAGCAAGCTCACTGTTTTGGCCCTATAGGAAACACAGTAGAGTAGAAGAGTGCTCTTTTCTCTAAAGCAGAGTATGTTTCTTGTAAGGTGAGCTAGTGTTTGTTTCCCAGTCCTAAATGGAGTTGAATCCCATGCAGTTTTAGGTCCTACGAGCAAGGGATGTTTTCTGGTAAGGAAAGTCACTATTGTGCTCCCTTTGCCATACACAGTGCAAATAGCACTCGCGTCTGCTCCCAGCAAGTACAGTGTATTGGACTGAAGAGGATCTACTGTTCTTGTCAGTTTCCTAAGCAGAGTTGAACTAGATATAGCGTGTGTGTGTAGGAAGCACAGTTCTTTTGTTCTGAGCAAGCTCACTGTTTTGGCCCTTGGGAAACACAGTAGAGTAGAAGAGTGCTCTTTTCTCAAAAGCAGAGTGTGTTTCTTGTAAGGCGAGCTAGCGTTTGTTTCCCAGTCCTAAATGGAGTTGAATCACATGCAGTTTCTGATCCTAGGAGCAAGAGTTGTTTTCTGGTAAGAAGAGTCACTATTGCGCTCCCATTGTCATACACAGGGTAAATAGCACTGGCGTCTGTTCCCAGCAAGTACAGTGTATCGGACTGAAGAGGAGCTACTGTTCTTGTCAGTTTCCTAAGCAGAGATGAACTAGATATGGCCCGTGTGTGTAGGAAGCACAGTTCATTTGTTCTGAGCAAGCTCACTGTTCTGGCCCTATAGGAAACACAGTAGAGTAGAAGAGTGCTCGTTTCTCAAAAGCAGAGTGTGTTTCTTGTAAGGCGAGGTAGCGTTTATTTCCCAGTCCTAAATGGAGTTGAATCCCAGGCAGTTTCTAGACTTACGAGCAAGAGTTGTTTTCTGGTAAGGAGAGTCACTATTGTGCTACCATTGCCATACACAGTGCAAATAGCACTCGCGTCTGTTCCCAGCAAGTACAGTGTATTGGACAGAAGAGGAGCTACCCTTCCTGTCAGTTTCCTAAGCAGAGTTGAACTAGATATGGCCCGTGTGTGTGAAGCACAGTTCTTTTGTTCTGAGCAAGCTCAATTTTCAGGCCCCATAGGAAACACAGTAGAGTAGAATAGTGCTCTTTTCTGAAAAGCAGAGTGTTTTTCTTGTAAGGCTAGCTGGTGTTTGTTTCCAAGTCAGAAACGGAGTTGAGTCACATGCAGTTTCTGGTCCTACAAGCAAGAGTTGTTTTCGGGTAAGAAGAGTCACTATTGCGCTCCCATTGCCAAACAGTGCAAATAGCACTCGCGTCTGCTCCCAGCAAGTACAGTGTATTGGACGGAAGAGGAGCTACTGTTCTTGTCAGTTTCCTAAGCAGAGTTGAACTAGATATGGCCCGTGTGTGTAGGAAGCACAGTTCTTTTGTTCTGAGCAAGCTCACTGTTCTGGCCCTATAGGAAACACAGAAGAGTAGAAGAGTGCTCTTTTCTCAAAAGCAGAGTGTGTTTCTTGTAAGGTGAGCTAGCGTTTGTTTCCCAGTCCTAAATGGAGTTGAATTACATGCAGTTTCTGGTCCTATGAGCAAGAGTTGTTTTCTGGTGCAAAGAGTCACTATTGCGCTCCCATTGCCATACACAGTGCAAACAATACTCGCTACTGATCTTTGCAAGTACAGTGTATTGGACAGAATAGGAGCTACTGTTCTTGTCAGTTTCCTAAGCAGAGTTGAACTAGATATGGCCCGTGTGTAGGAAGCACAGTTGTTTCGTTCTGAGCAAGCTCACTGTTCTGGCCCTATAGGAAACACAGTAGAGTAGAAGAGTGCTCTTTTCTCAAAAGCAGAGTGTGTTTCTTGTAAGGTGAGCTAGTGTTTGTTTCCCAGTCCTAAATGGAGTTGAATCCCATACAGTTTCTGGTCCTACAAGCAAGGGATGTTTTCTGGTAATGAAAGTCACTATTGCGCTCCCTTTGCCATAAACAGTGCAGATAGCACTGGCGTCTGTTCCCAGCATGTACAGTGTATTGGACTGAAGAGGAGCTACTGTTCTTGTCAGTTTCCTAAGCAGAGTTGAACTAGATATGGCCCGTGTGTGTAGGAAGCACAGTTCTTTTGTTCTGAGCAAGCTCACTGTTCTGTCCCCATAGGAAACACAGTACAGTAGAAGAGTGCTCTTTTCTCTAAAGCAGAGTGTGTTTCTTGTAAGGTGAGCTAGCGTTTGTTTCCCAGTCCTAAATGGAGTTGAATCACATGCAGTTTTTGGACCTACGAACAAAAGATGTTTTCTGGTAAGGAAAGTCACTATTGTGCTCCCTTTGACATACACAGTGCAAATAGCACTCACGTCTGTTCCCAGCAATTACAGTGTATTGGACTGAAGAGGAACTTCTGTTCTTGTCAGTTTCCTAAGCAGAGTTGAACTAGATATTGCCCTTGTGTTTAGGAAGCACAGTTTTTTTGTTCTGAGCAAGCTCACTGTCCTGGCCCTATAGGAATCACAGTAGAGAAGAAGAGTGCTCATTTCTCTAAAGCAGAGTGTGTTTCTTGTAAGGTGAGCTATCGTTTGTTTCCCAGTCCTAAATGGAGTTGAATCCCATGCAGTTTTAGGTCCTACGAGCAAGGGATGTTTTCTGGTAAGGAAAGTCACTATTGTGCTCCCTTTGCCATACACAGTGCAAATAGCACTCGCGTCTGCTCCCAGCAATTACAGTGTATCGGACTGAAGAGGAGCTACTGTTCTTGTCAGTTTCCTAAGCAGAGTTGAACTAGATATGGCCCGTGTGTGTAGGAAGCACAGTTCTTTTGTTCTGAGCAAGCTCACTGTTCTGGCCCTATAGGAAACACAGAAGAGTAGAAGAGTGCTCTTTTCTCAAAAGCAGAGTGTGTTTCTTGTAAGGTGAGCTAGCGTTTGTTTCCCAGTCCTAAATGGAGTTGAATTACATGCAGTTTCTGGTCCTATGAGCAAGAGTTGTTTTCTGGTGCAAAGAGTCACTATTGCGCTCCCATTTTCATACACAGTGCAAACAATACTCGCTACTGATCTTTGCAAGTACAGTGTATTGGACAGAATAGGAGCTACTGTTCTTGTCAGTTTCCTAAGCAGAGTTGAACTAGATATGGCCCGTGTGTAGGAAGCACAGTTGTTTCGTTCTGAGCAAGCTCACTGTTCTGGCCCTATAGGAAACACAGTAGAGTAGAAGAGTGCTCTTTTCTCAAAAGCAGAGTGTGTTTCTTGTAAGGTGAGCTAGCGTTTGTTTCCCAGTCCTAAATGGAGTTGAATCCCATACAGTTTCTGGTCCTACAAGCAAGGGATGTTTTCTGGTAATGAAAGTCACTATTGCGCTCCCTTTGCCATAAACAGTGCAGATAGCACTGGCGTCTGTTCCCAGCATGTACAGTGTATTGGACTGAAGAGGAGCTACTGTTCTTGTCAGTTTCCTAAGCAGAGTTGAACTAGATATGGCCCGTGTGTGTAGGAAGCACAGTTCTTTTGTTCTGAGCAAGCTCACTGTTCTGTCCCCATAGGAAACACAGTATAGTAGAAGAGTGCTCTTTTCTCTAAAGCAGAGTGTGTTTCTTGTAAGGTGAGCTAGCGTTTGTTTCCCAGTCCTAAATGGAGTTGAATCACATGCAGTTTTTGGACCTACGAACAAAAGATGTTTTCTGGTAAGGAAAGTCACTATTGTGCTCCCTTTGCCTTACACAGTGCAAATAGCACTCACGTCTGTTCCCAGCAATTACAGTGTATTGGACTGAAGAGGAACTTCTGTTCTTGTCAGTTTCCTAAGCAGAGTTGAACTAGATATTGCCCTTGTGTTTAGGAAGCACAGTTTTTTTGTTCTGAGCAAGCTCACTGTCCTAGCCCTATAGGAATCACAGTAGAGAAGAAGAGTGCTCATTTCTCTAAAGCAGAGTGTGTTTCTTGTAAGGTGAGCTATCGTTTGTTTCCCAGTCCTAAATGGAGTTGAATCCCATGCAGTTTTAGGTCCTATGAGCAAGGGATGTTTTCTGGTAAGGAAAGTCACTATTGTGCTCCCTTTGCCATACACAGTGCAAATAGCACTCGCGTCTGTTCCCAGCAAGTACAGTGTATTGGACTGAAGAGGATCTACTGTTCTTGTCAGTTTCCTAAGCAGAGTTGAACTAGATATAGCGTGTGTGTGTAGGAAGCACAGTTCTTTTGTTCTGAGCAAGCTCACTGTTCTGGCCCTATAGGAAAAACAGTAGAGTAGAAGAGTGCTCTTTTCTCAAAAGCAGAGTGTGTTTCTTGTAAGGCGAGTCAGGATTTGTTTCCCAGTCCTAAATGGAGTTGAATCACATGAAGTTTTTGGTCCTACGAGCAAGGGATGTTTTCTGGTAAGGAAAGTCACTACTGTGCTCCCTTTGGCATAAACAGTGCAAATAGCACTCATGTCTGTTCCCAGAAAGTACAGTGTATTGGACTGAAGAGGAGTTACTGTTCTTGTCAGTTTCATAAGCAGAGTTGAACTAGATATGGCCCATGTGTGTAGGAAGCACAGTTCTTTTGTTCTGAGCAAGCTCACTGTTCTGGCCCTATAGGAAACACAGAAGAGTAGAAGAGTGCTCTTTTCTCAAAAGCAGAGTGTGTTTCTTGTAAGGTGAGCTAGCGTTTGTTTCCCAGTCCTAAATGGAGATGAATTACATGCAGTTTCTGGTCCTATGAGCAAAAGTTGTTTTCTGGTGCAAAGAGTCACTATTGCGCTCCCATTGCCATACACAGTGCAAACAACACTCGCTACTGATCTTTGCAAGTACAGTGTATTGGACAGAATAGGAGCTACTGTTCTTGTCAGTTTCCTAAGCAGAGTTGAACTAGATATGGCCCGTGTGTGTAGGAAGCACAGTTGTTTTGTTCTGAGCAAGCTCACTGTTCGGACCCCATAGGAAACACAGTAGAGTAGAAGAGTGCTCTTTTCTCAAAAGCAGAGTGTGTTTCTTGTAAGGCGAGCTAGCGTTTGTTTCCCAGTCCTAAATGGAGTTGAATCACATGCAGTTTCTGATTCTAGGAGCAAGAGTTGTTTTCTGGTTAGAAGAGTCACTATTGCGTTCCCATTGTCATACACAGGGTAAATAGCACTGGCGTCTCTTCCCAGCATGTACAGTGTATTGGACTGAATAGGATCTACTGTTCTTCTGTGTTTCCTAAGCAGAGTTGAACTAGATATGGCCCGTGTGTGTAGGAAGTACACTTCTTTTGTTCTGAGCAAGCTCACTGTTCTGGCACTATAGGAAACATAGTAGAGTAGAAGAGTGTTTTTTTCTCAAAAGCAGAGTGTGATTCTTGTAAGGCGAGCTAGCATTTGTTTCCCAGTCATAAATGGAGTTGAATCACATGCAGTTTCTGTTCCTAAGAGCAAGAGTTGTTTTCAGGTAAGAAGAGTCACTATTGCGCTCCCATTGCCAAACAGTGCAAATAGCACTCGCGTCTGCTCCCAGCAAGTACAGTGTATTGGACGGAAGAGGAGCTACTGTTCTTGTCAGTTTCCTAAGCAGAGTTGAACTAGATATGGCCCGTGTGTGTAGGAAGCACAGTTCTTTTGTTCTGAGCAAGCTCACTGTTCTGGCCCTATAGGAAACACAGAAGAGTAGAAGAGTGCTCTTTTCTCAAAAGCAGAGTGTGTTTCTTGTAAGGTGAGCTAGCGTTTGTTTCCCAGTCCTAAATGGAGTTGAATTACATGCAGTTTCTGGTCCTATGAGCAAGAGTTGTTTTCTGGTGCAAAGAGTCACTATTGCGCTCCCATTGCCATACACAGTGCAAACAACACTCGCTACTGATCTTTGCAAGTACAGTGTATTGGACAGAATAGGAGCTACTGTTCTTGTCAGTTTCCTAAGCAGAGTTGAACTAGATATGGCCCGTGTGTAGGAAGCACAGTTGTTTTGTTCTGAGCAAGCTCACTCTTCGGACCCCATAGGAAACACAGTAGAGTAGAAGAGTGCTCTTTTCTCAAAAGCAGAGTGTGTTTCTTGTAAGGCGAGCTAGCGTTTGTTTCCCAGTCCTAAATGGAGTTGAATCACATGCAGTTTCTGATCCTAGGAGCAAGAGTTGTTTTCTGGTTAGAAGAGTCACTATTGCGTTCCCATTGTCATACACAGGGTAAATAGCACTGGCGTCTCTTCCCAGCATGTACAGTGTATTGGACTGAAGAGTATCTACTGTTCTTCTGTGTTTCCTAAGCAGAGTTGAACTAGATATGGCCCGTGTGTGTAGGAAGTACACTTCTTTTGTTCTGAGCAAGCTCACTGTTCTGGCCCTATAGGAAACATAGTAGAGTAGAAGAGTGTTTTTTTCTCAAAAGCAGAGTGTGATTCTTGTAAGGCGAGCTAGCATTTGTTTCCCAGTCATAAATGGAGTTGAATCACATGCAGTTTCTGTTCCTAGGAGCAAGAGTTGTTTTCTGGTAAAAAGAGTTACTATTGCGCTCCCATTGCCATACACAGTGCAAATAGCACTGGCGTCTGTTCCCTGCAAGTACAGATTATTGGACAGAAGAGGATCTACTGTTCTTGTCAGTTTCGTAAGCAGAGTTGAACAGGATATGGCCCGTGTGTGTAGGAAGCACAGTTCTTTTGTTCTGAGCAAGCTCACTGTTCTGGCCCTATAGGAAACACAGTAGAGTGGAAGAGTGCTCTTTTCTCTAAAGCAGAGTGTGTTTCTTGTAAGTTGAGCTAGTGTTTGTTTCTCAGTCCTAAATGGAGTTTAATCACATGCAGTTTTTGGTCCTATGAGCAAGGGATGTTTTCTGGTAAGGAAAGTCACTATTGTGCTACCATTGCCATACACAGTGCAAATAGCACTCTCGTCTGTTCCCAGCAAGTACAGTGTATTGGACAGAAGAGGAGCTACTGTTCTTGTCAGTTTCCTAAGCAGAGTTGAACTAGATATAGCCCAAGTGTGTAGGAAGCCCAGTTCTTTTGTTCTGAGCAAGCTCACTGTTCTGGCCTTATAGGAAACACAGAAGAGTAGAAGAGTGCTCTTTTCTCAAAAGCAGAGTGTGTTTTTTGTAAGGAAAGCTAGCGTTTGTTTCCCAGTCCTTAATGGAGTTGAATCACATGCAGTTTCTGGTCCTACGAGCAAGAGTTGTTTTCTGGTAAGGAAAGTCACTATTGCGCTCCCTTTGCCATACACAGTGCAAATAGCAATCGCGTCTGTTCCCAAAAAGTACAGTGTACCGGACTGAAGAGGATATACTGTTCTTGTCAGGTTCCTAAGCAGACTTGAACTAGATATGGCCCGTGTGTTTAGGAAGCACAGTTATTATGTTCTGAGCAAGCTCACTGTTCTGGTCCTATAGGAAACACAGTAGAGTAGAAGAGTGCTCTTTTCTCTAAAGCAGAGTGTGTTTCTTGTAAGGCGAGCTCGCGTTTGTTTCCCAGTCTTAAATGGAGTTGAGTCACATGCAGTTTTTGGTCCTATGAGCAAGAGTTGTTTTCTGGTAAGAAGAGTCACTATTGTGCTCCAAATGCCATACACAGGGCAAATATCACTCGCGACTTTTCCCAGCAAGTACAGTGTATTGGACTTAATAGGAGCTACAGTTCTTGTCAGTTTCCTAAGCAGAGTTGAACTAAATATGGTCCGTGTGTGTAGTAAACACAGTTCTTTTGTTCTGAGCAAGCTCACTGTTTGGACACCTTAGGAAACACAGTAGAATAGAAGAGTGCACTTTTCTCTAAAGCAGAGTGTGTTTCTTGTAAGGCGATCTAGCGTTTGTTTCCCAGTCCTAAATGGAGTTGAATCCCATGCAGTTTCTAGTCTTACGAGCAAGAGTTGTTTTCTGGTAAGAAGAGTCACTATTGTGCTACCATTGCCATAAACAGTGCAAACAGCACTCGCGTCTGTTCCCAGCAAGTACAGTGTATTTTACAGAAGAGGAGCTACCCTTCTTGTCAGTTTCCTAAGCAGAGTTGAACTAGATATGGCCCGTGTGTGTGAAGCACAGTTCTTTTGTTCTGAGCAAGCTCAATTTTCAGGCCCTGTAGGAAACACGGTAGAGTAGAATAGTGCTCTTTTCTCAAAAGCAGAGTGTGTTTCTTGTAAGGCGAGCTAGCATTTGTTTCCCAGTTCTAAATGGCATTGAATCACATGCAGTTTGTGGCCTACGAGCAAGAGTTGTTTTCTGGTAAGGAGAGTCACTATTGTGCTACCATTGCCATACACAGTGCAAATAGCACTCGCGTCTGTTCCCAGCAAGTACAGTGTATTGGACAGAAGAGGAGCTACCCTTCCTGTCAGTTTCCTAAGCAGAGTTGAACTAGATATGGCCCGTGTGTGTGAAGCACAGTTCTTTTGTTCTGAGCAAGCTCAATTTTCAGGCCCCATAGGAAACACAGTAGAGTAGAATAGTGCTCTTTTCTGAAAAGCAGAGTGTTTTTCTTGTAAGGCTAGCTGGTGTTTGTTTCCAAGTCAGAAACGGAGTTGAGTCACATGCAGTTTCTGGTCCTACAAGCAAGAGTTGTTTTCGGGTAAGAAGAGTCACTATTGCGCTCCCATTGCCAAACAGTGCAAATAGCACTCGCGTCTGCTCCCAGCAAGTACAGTGTATTGGACGGAAGAGGAGCTACTGTTCTTGTCAGTTTCCTAAGCAGAGTTGAACTAGATATGGCCCGTGTGTGTAGGAAGCACAGTTCTTTTGTTCTGAGCAAGCTCACTGTTCTGGCCCTATAGGAAACACAGAAGAGTAGAAGAGTGCTCTTTTCTCAAAAGCAGAGTGTGTTTCTTGTAAGGTGAGCTAGCGTTTGTTTCCCAGTCCTAAATGGAGTTGAATTACATGCAGTTTCTGGTCCTATGAGCAAGAGTTGTTTTCTGGTGCAAAGAGTCACTATTGCGCTCCCATTGCCATACACAGTGCAAACAATACTCGCTACTGATCTTTGCAAGTACAGTGTATTGGACAGAATAGGAGCTACTGTTCTTGTCAGTTTCCTAAGCAGAGTTGAACTAGATATGGCCCGTGTGTAGGAAGCACAGTTGTTTCGTTCTGAGCAAGCTCACTGTTCTGGCCCTATAGGAAACACAGTAGAGTAGAAGAGTGCTCTTTTCTCAAAAGCAGAGTGTGTTTCTTGTAAGGTGAGCTAGTGTTTGTTTCCCAGTCCTAAATGGAGTTGAATCCCATACAGTTTCTGGTCCTACAAGCAAGGGATGTTTTCTGGTAATGAAAGTCACTATTGCGCTCCCTTTGCCATAAACAGTGCAGATAGCACTGGCGTCTGTTCCCAGCATGTACAGTGTATTGGACTGAAGAGGAGCTACTGTTCTTGTCAGTTTCCTAAGCAGAGTTGAACTAGATATGGCCCGTGTGTGTAGGAAGCACAGTTCTTTTGTTCTGAGCAAGCTCACTGTTCTGTCCCCATAGGAAACACAGTACAGTAGAAGAGTGCTCTTTTCTCTAAAGCAGAGTGTGTTTCTTGTAAGGTGAGCTAGCGTTTGTTTCCCAGTCCTAAATGGAGTTGAATCACATGCAGTTTTTGGACCTACGAACAAAAGATGTTTTCTGGTAAGGAAAGTCACTATTGTGCTCCCTTTGACATACACAGTGCAAATAGCACTCACGTCTGTTCCCAGCAATTACAGTGTATTGGACTGAAGAGGAACTTCTGTTCTTGTCAGTTTCCTAAGCAGAGTTGAACTAGATATTGCCCTTGTGTTTAGGAAGCACAGTTTTTTTGTTCTGAGCAAGCTCACTGTCCTGGCCCTATAGGAATCACAGTAGAGAAGAAGAGTGCTCATTTCTCTAAAGCAGAGTGTGTTTCTTGTAAGGTGAGCTATCGTTTGTTTCCCAGTCCTAAATGGAGTTGAATCCCATGCAGTTTTAGGTCCTACGAGCAAGGGATGTTTTCTGGTAAGGAAAGTCACTATTGTGCTCCCTTTGCCATACACAGTGCAAATAGCACTCGCGTCTGCTCCCAGCAATTACAGTGTATCGGACTGAAGAGGAGCTACTGTTCTTGTCAGTTTCCTAAGCAGAGTTGAACTAGATATGGCCCGTGTGTGTAGGAAGCACAGTTCTTTTGTTCTGAGCAAGCTCACTGTTCTGGCCCTATAGGAAACACAGAAGAGTAGAAGAGTGCTCTTTTCTCAAAAGCAGAGTGTGTTTCTTGTAAGGTGAGCTAGCGTTTGTTTCCCAGTCCTAAATGGAGTTGAATTACATGCAGTTTCTGGTCCTATGAGCAAGAGTTGTTTTCTGGTGCAAAGAGTCACTATTGCGCTCCCATTTTCATACACAGTGCAAACAATACTCGCTACTGATCTTTGCAAGTACAGTGTATTGGACAGAATAGGAGCTACTGTTCTTGTCAGTTTCCTAAGCAGAGTTGAACTAGATATGGCCCGTGTGTAGGAAGCACAGTTGTTTCGTTCTGAGCAAGCTCACTGTTCTGGCCCTATAGGAAACACAGTAGAGTAGAAGAGTGCTCTTTTCTCAAAAGCAGAGTGTGTTTCTTGTAAGGTGAGCTAGCGTTTGTTTCCCAGTCCTAAATGGAGTTGAATCCCATACAGTTTCTGGTCCTACAAGCAAGGGATGTTTTCTGGTAATGAAAGTCACTATTGCGCTCCCTTTGCCATAAACAGTGCAGATAGCACTGGCGTCTGTTCCCAGCATGTACAGTGTATTGGACTGAAGAGGAGCTACTGTTCTTGTCAGTTTCCTAAGCAGAGTTGAACTAGATATGGCCCGTGTGTGTAGGAAGCACAGTTCTTTTGTTCTGAGCAAGCTCACTGTTCTGTCCCCATAGGAAACACAGTATAGTAGAAGAGTGCTCTTTTCTCTAAAGCAGAGTGTGTTTCTTGTAAGGTGAGCTAGCGTTTGTTTCCCAGTCCTAAATGGAGTTGAATCACATGCAGTTTTTGGACCTACGAACAAAAGATGTTTTCTGGTAAGGAAAGTCACTATTGTGCTCCCTTTGCCTTACACAGTGCAAATAGCACTCACGTCTGTTCCCAGCAATTACAGTGTATTGGACTGAAGAGGAACTTCTGTTCTTGTCAGTTTCCTAAGCAGAGTTGAACTAGATATTGCCCTTGTGTTTAGGAAGCACAGTTTTTTTGTTCTGAGCAAGCTCACTGTCCTAGCCCTATAGGAATCACAGTAGAGAAGAAGAGTGCTCATTTCTCTAAAGCAGAGTGTGTTTCTTGTAAGGTGAGCTATCGTTTGTTTCCCAGTCCTAAATGGAGTTGAATCCCATGCAGTTTTAGGTCCTATGAGCAAGGGATGTTTTCTGGTAAGGAAAGTCACTATTGTGCTCCCTTTGCCATACACAGTGCAAATAGCACTCGCGTCTGTTCCCAGCAAGTACAGTGTATTGGACTGAAGAGGATCTACTGTTCTTGTCAGTTTCCTAAGCAGAGTTGAACTAGATATAGCGTGTGTGTGTAGGAAGCACAGTTCTTTTGTTCTGAGCAAGCTCACTGTTCTGGCCCTATAGGAAAAACAGTAGAGTAGAAGAGTGCTCTTTTCTCAAAAGCAGAGTGTGTTTCTTGTAAGGCGAGTCAGGATTTGTTTCCCAGTCCTAAATGGAGTTGAATCACATGAAGTTTTTGGTCCTACGAGCAAGGGATGTTTTCTGGTAAGGAAAGTCACTACTGTGCTCCCTTTGGCATAAACAGTGCAAATAGCACTCATGTCTGTTCCCAGAAAGTACAGTGTATTGGACTGAAGAGGAGTTACTGTTCTTGTCAGTTTCATAAGCAGAGTTGAACTAGATATGGCCCATGTGTGTAGGAAGCACAGTTCTTTTGTTCTGAGCAAGCTCACTGTTCTGGCCCTATAGGAAACACAGAAGAGTAGAAGAGTGCTCTTTTCTCAAAAGCAGAGTGTGTTTCTTGTAAGGTGAGCTAGCGTTTGTTTCCCAGTCCTAAATGGAGATGAATTACATGCAGTTTCTGGTCCTATGAGCAAAAGTTGTTTTCTGGTGCAAAGAGTCACTATTGCGCTCCCATTGCCATACACAGTGCAAACAACACTCGCTACTGATCTTTGCAAGTACAGTGTATTGGACAGAATAGGAGCTACTGTTCTTGTCAGTTTCCTAAGCAGAGTTGAACTAGATATGGCCCGTGTGTGTAGGAAGCACAGTTGTTTTGTTCTGAGCAAGCTCACTGTTCGGACCCCATAGGAAACACAGTAGAGTAGAAGAGTGCTCTTTTCTCAAAAGCAGAGTGTGTTTCTTGTAAGGCGAGCTAGCGTTTGTTTCCCAGTCCTAAATGGAGTTGAATCACATGCAGTTTCTGATTCTAGGAGCAAGAGTTGTTTTCTGGTTAGAAGAGTCACTATTGCGTTCCCATTGTCATACACAGGGTAAATAGCACTGGCGTCTCTTCCCAGCATGTACAGTGTATTGGACTGAATAGGATCTACTGTTCTTCTGTGTTTCCTAAGCAGAGTTGAACTAGATATGGCCCGTGTGTGTAGGAAGTACACTTCTTTTGTTCTGAGCAAGCTCACTGTTCTGGCACTATAGGAAACATAGTAGAGTAGAAGAGTGTTTTTTTCTCAAAAGCAGAGTGTGATTCTTGTAAGGCGAGCTAGCATTTGTTTCCCAGTCATAAATGGAGTTGAATCACATGCAGTTTCTGTTCCTAAGAGCAAGAGTTGTTTTCAGGTAAGAAGAGTCACTATTGCGCTCCCATTGCCAAACAGTGCAAATAGCACTCGCGTCTGCTCCCAGCAAGTACAGTGTATTGGACGGAAGAGGAGCTACTGTTCTTGTCAGTTTCCTAAGCAGAGTTGAACTAGATATGGCCCGTGTGTGTAGGAAGCACAGTTCTTTTGTTCTGAGCAAGCTCACTGTTCTGGCCCTATAGGAAACACAGAAGAGTAGAAGAGTGCTCTTTTCTCAAAAGCAGAGTGTGTTTCTTGTAAGGTGAGCTAGCGTTTGTTTCCCAGTCCTAAATGGAGTTGAATTACATGCAGTTTCTGGTCCTATGAGCAAGAGTTGTTTTCTGGTGCAAAGAGTCACTATTGCGCTCCCATTGCCATACACAGTGCAAACAACACTCGCTACTGATCTTTGCAAGTACAGTGTATTGGACAGAATAGGAGCTACTGTTCTTGTCAGTTTCCTAAGCAGAGTTGAACTAGATATGGCCCGTGTGTAGGAAGCACAGTTGTTTTGTTCTGAGCAAGCTCACTCTTCGGACCCCATAGGAAACACAGTAGAGTAGAAGAGTGCTCTTTTCTCAAAAGCAGAGTGTGTTTCTTGTAAGGCGAGCTAGCGTTTGTTTCCCAGTCCTAAATGGAGTTGAATCACATGCAGTTTCTGATCCTAGGAGCAAGAGTTGTTTTCTGGTTAGAAGAGTCACTATTGCGTTCCCATTGTCATACACAGGGTAAATAGCACTGGCGTCTCTTCCCAGCATGTACAGTGTATTGGACTGAAGAGTATCTACTGTTCTTCTGTGTTTCCTAAGCAGAGTTGAACTAGATATGGCCCGTGTGTGTAGGAAGTACACTTCTTTTGTTCTGAGCAAGCTCACTGTTCTGGCCCTATAGGAAACATAGTAGAGTAGAAGAGTGTTTTTTTCTCAAAAGCAGAGTGTGATTCTTGTAAGGCGAGCTAGCATTTGTTTCCCAGTCATAAATGGAGTTGAATCACATGCAGTTTCTGTTCCTAGGAGCAAGAGTTGTTTTCTGGTAAAAAGAGTTACTATTGCGCTCCCATTGCCATACACAGTGCAAATAGCACTGGCGTCTGTTCCCTGCAAGTACAGATTATTGGACAGAAGAGGATCTACTGTTCTTGTCAGTTTCGTAAGCAGAGTTGAACAGGATATGGCCCGTGTGTGTAGGAAGCACAGTTCTTTTGTTCTGAGCAAGCTCACTGTTCTGGCCCTATAGGAAACACAGTAGAGTGGAAGAGTGCTCTTTTCTCTAAAGCAGAGTGTGTTTCTTGTAAGTTGAGCTAGTGTTTGTTTCTCAGTCCTAAATGGAGTTTAATCACATGCAGTTTTTGGTCCTATGAGCAAGGGATGTTTTCTGGTAAGGAAAGTCACTATTGTGCTACCATTGCCATACACAGTGCAAATAGCACTCTCGTCTGTTCCCAGCAAGTACAGTGTATTGGACAGAAGAGGAGCTACTGTTCTTGTCAGTTTCCTAAGCAGAGTTGAACTAGATATAGCCCAAGTGTGTAGGAAGCCCAGTTCTTTTGTTCTGAGCAAGCTCACTGTTCTGGCCTTATAGGAAACACAGAAGAGTAGAAGAGTGCTCTTTTCTCAAAAGCAGAGTGTGTTTTTTGTAAGGAAAGCTAGCGTTTGTTTCCCAGTCCTTAATGGAGTTGAATCACATGCAGTTTCTGGTCCTACGAGCAAGAGTTGTTTTCTGGTAAGGAAAGTCACTATTGCGCTCCCTTTGCCATACACAGTGCAAATAGCAATCGCGTCTGTTCCCAAAAAGTACAGTGTACCGGACTGAAGAGGATATACTGTTCTTGTCAGGTTCCTAAGCAGACTTGAACTAGATATGGCCCGTGTGTTTAGGAAGCACAGTTATTATGTTCTGAGCAAGCTCACTGTTCTGGTCCTATAGGAAACACAGTAGAGTAGAAGAGTGCTCTTTTCTCTAAAGCAGAGTGTGTTTCTTGTAAGGCGAGCTCGCGTTTGTTTCCCAGTCTTAAATGGAGTTGAGTCACATGCAGTTTTTGGTCCTATGAGCAAGAGTTGTTTTCTGGTAAGAAGAGTCACTATTGTGCTCCAAATGCCATACACAGGGCAAATATCACTCGCGACTTTTCCCAGCAAGTACAGTGTATTGGACTTAATAGGAGCTACAGTTCTTGTCAGTTTCCTAAGCAGAGTTGAACTAAATATGGTCCGTGTGTGTAGTAAACACAGTTCTTTTGTTCTGAGCAAGCTCACTGTTTGGACACCTTAGGAAACACAGTAGAATAGAAGAGTGCACTTTTCTCTAAAGCAGAGTGTGTTTCTTGTAAGGCGATCTAGCGTTTGTTTCCCAGTCCTAAATGGAGTTGAATCCCATGCAGTTTCTAGTCTTACGAGCAAGAGTTGTTTTCTGGTAAGAAGAGTCACTATTGTGCTACCATTGCCATAAACAGTGCAAACAGCACTCGCGTCTGTTCCCAGCAAGTACAGTGTATTTTACAGAAGAGGAGCTACCCTTCTTGTCAGTTTCCTAAGCAGAGTTGAACTAGATATGGCCCGTGTGTGTGAAGCACAGTTCTTTTGTTCTGAGCAAGCTCAATTTTCAGGCCCTGTAGGAAACACGGTAGAGTAGAATAGTGCTCTTTTCTCAAAAGCAGAGTGTGTTTCTTGTAAGGCGAGCTAGCATTTGTTTCCCAGTTCTAAATGGCATTGAATCACATGCAGTTTGTGGCCTACGAGCAAGAGTTGTTTTCTGGTAAGTAGAGTCACTATTGTGCTACCATTGCCATACACAGTGCAAATAGCACTCGCGTCTGTTCCCAGCAAGTACAGTGTATTGGACAGAAGAGGAGCTACCCTTCTTGTCAGTTTCCTAAGCAGAGTTGAACTAGATATGGCCCGTGTGTGTGAAGCACAGTTCTTTTGTTCTGAGCAAGCTCAATTTTCAGGGCCCATAGGAAACACGGTAGAGTAGAATAGTGCTCTTATCTCAAAAGCAGAGTGTGTTTCTTGTAAGGCTAGCTGGTGTTTGTTTCCCAGTCAGAAACGGAGTTGAATCCCATGCAGTTTCTGGTCCTACAAGCAAGATTTTTTTCTGGTAAGAAGAGTCACTATTGCACTCCCCTTGCCATTCACTGTGCAAATAGCAATGGCGTCTGTTCCCAGCAAGTACAGTATATTGGACTGAAGAGGAGCTACTGTTCTTGTCAGTTTCCTAAGCAGAGTTGAACTAGATATGGCCCGTGTGTGTAGGAAGTACAGTTCTTTTGTTCTGAGCAAGCTCACTGTTCTGGCCCTATAGGAAACACAGTAGAGTAGAAGAGTGCTCTTTTCTCAAAAGCAGAGTGTGTTTCTTGTAAGGCGAGCTAGCGTTTGTTTTCTAGTCCTAAAAGGAGTTGAATCACCTGCAGTTTCTGGTCCTACAAACAAGAGTTTTTTTCTGGTAAGGAAAGTCACTATTGCGCTCCCATTGCCATACACAGGGCAAATAGCACTCGTGTCTTTTCCCAGCAAGTACAGTGTATTGGACTGAAGATGATCTACTGCTCTTGTCAGGTTCCTAAGCAGAATTGAACTAGATATGGCCGTGTGTGTAGGAAGCACACTTCTTTTGTTCTGAGCAAGCTCACTGTTCAAGCCCATAGGAAATACAGTAGAGTAGAAGAGTGCTCTTTTCTCAAAAGTAGAGTGTGTTTTTTGCAAGGCAAGCTAGCGTTTGTTTCCCAGTCCTAAATGGAGTTGAATCCCATGCAGTTTCTAGTCTTACGAGCAAGAGTTGTTTTCTGGTAAGAAGAGTCACTATTTTGCTACCATTGCCATACACAGTGCAAATAGCCCTCGCGTCTGTTCCCAGCAAGTACAGTGTATTGGACAGAAGAGGAGCTACGCTTCTTGTCAGTTTCCTAAGCAGAGTTGAACTAGATATGGACCGTGTGTGTGAAGCACAGTTCTTTTGTTCTGAGCAAACTCAATTTTCAGGCCCCATAGGAAACACAGTAGAGTAGAATAGTGCTCTTTTCTCAAAAGCAGAGTGTTTTTCTTGTAAGGCTAGCTGGTGTTTGTTTCCCAGTGAGAAACGGAGTTGAATCCCATGCAGTTTCTGTTCCTACGAGCAAGAGTTGTTTTCTGGTAAGAAGAGTCACTATTGTGCTCCCATTGCCATACACAGTGCAAATAGCACTCGTGCCTGCTCCCAGCAAGTACAGTGTATTGGACGGAAGAGGAGCTACTGTTCTTGTCAGTTTCCTAAGCAGAGTTGAACTAGATATGGCCCGTGTGTGTAGGAAGCACAGTTCTTTTGTTCTGAGCAAGCTCACTGTTTTGGCCCTATAGGAAACACAGTAGAGTAGAAGAGTGCTCTTTTCTCTAAAGCAGAGCATGTTTCTTGTAAGGTGAGCTAGCGTTTGTTTCCCAGTCCTAAATGGAGTTGAATCACATGCAGTTTTTGGTCCTACGAACAAGGGATGTTTTCTGATGAGGAAAGTCACTATTGTGCTCCCTTTGCCTTACACAGTACAAATAGCACTCACTTCTGTTCCCAGCAAGTACAGTGTATTGGACTGAAGAGGAACTACTGTTCTTGTCAGTTTCCTAAGCAGAGTTGAACTAGATATTGCCCTTGTGTGTAGGAAGCACAGTTCTTTTGTTCTGAGCAAGCTCACTGTCCTGGCCCTAAAGGAATCACAGTAGAGTAGAAGAGTGCTCTTTTCTCAAAAGCAGAGTGTGTTTCTTGTAAGGCGAGCTAGCGTTTGTTTCCCAGTCCTAAATGGATTTGAATCACATGCAGTTTTTGGTCCTACGAGCAAGGGATGTTTTCTGGTAAGGAAAGTCACTATTGTGCTCCCTTTGCCATAAACAGGGCAAATAGCACTCACGTCTGTTCCCAGAAAGTACAGTGTATTGGACTCAAGAGGAGCTACTGTTCTTGTCAGTTTCATAAGCAGAGTTGAACTAGATATGGCCCATGTGTGTAGGAAGCACAGTTCTTTTGTTCTGAGCAAGCTTACTGTTCTGGCCTAATAGGAAACACAGAAGAGTAGAAGAGTGCTCTTTTCTCAAAAGCAGAGTGTGTTTCTTGTAAGGTGAGCTAGCGTTTGTTTCCCAGTCCTAAATGGAGTTGAATTACATGCAGTTTCTGGTCCTATGAGCAAGAGTTGTTTTCTGGTGCAAAGAGTCACTATTGCGCTCCCATTGCCATACACAGTGCAAACAATACTCGCTACTGATCTTTGCAAGTACAGTGTATTGGACAGAATAGGAGCTACTGTTCTTGTCAGTTTCCTAAGCAGAGTTGAACTAGATATGGCCCGTGTGTAGGAAGCACAGTTGTTTTGTTCTGAGCAAGCTCACTGTTCGGACCCCATAGGAAACACAGTAGAGTAGAAGAGTGCTCTTTTCTCAAAAGCAGAGTGTGTTTCTTGTAAGGCGAGCTAGCGTTTGTTTCCCAGTCCTAAATGGAGTTGAATCACATGCAGTTTCTGATCCTAGGAGCAAGAGTTGTTTTCTGGTAAGAAGAGTCACTATTGCGCTCCCATTGTCATACACAGGGTAAATAGCACTGGCGTCTGTTCCCAGCAAGTACAGTGTATCGGACTGAAGAGGAGCTACTGTTCTTGTCAGTTTCCTAAGCAGAGTTGAACTAGATATGGCCCGTGTGTGTAGGAAGCACAGTTCTTTTGTTCTGAGCAAGCTCACTGTTCTGGCCCTATAGGAAACACAGTAGAGTAGAAGAGTGTTCGTTTCTCAAAAGCAGAGTGTGTTTCTTGTAAGGCAAGGTAGCGTTTGTTTCCCAGTCCTAAATGCAGTTGAATCCCATGCAGTTTCTAGTCTTACGAGCAAGAGTTGTTTTCTGGTAAGAAGAGTCACTATTGTGCTAACGTTGCCATACACAGTGCAAATAGCACTCGCGTCTTTTCCCAGCAAGTACAGTGTATTGGACAGAAGAGGAGCTACTGTTCTTGTCAGTTTCCTAAGCAGAGATGAACTAGATATGGCCCGTGTGTGTGAAGCACAGTTCTTTTGTTCTGAGCAAGCTCAATTTTCAGGCCCCATAGGAAACACAGTAGAGTAGAATAGTGCTCTTTTCTGAAAAGCAGAGTGTTTTTCTTGTAAGGCTAGCTGGTGTTTGTTTCCCAGTCAGAAACGGAGTTGAATCACATGCAGTTTCTGGTCCTACAAGCAAGAGTTGTTTTCCGGTAAGAAGAGTCTCTATTGCACTCCCATTGCCAAACAGTGCAAATAGCACTCGCGTCTGCTCCCAGCAAGTACAGTGTATTGGACGGAAGAGGAGCTACTGTTCTTGTCAATTTCCTAAGCAGAGTTGAACTAGATATGGCCCGTGTGTGTAGGAAGCACAGTTCTTTTGTTCTGAGCAAGCTCACTGTTTTGGCCCTATAGGAAACACAGTAGAGTAGAAGAGTGCTCTTTTCTCTAAAGCAGAGTGTGTTTCTTGTAAGGTGAGCTAGTGTTTGTTTCCCAGTCCTAAATGGAGTTGAATCCCATGCAGTTTTAGGTCCTACGAGCAAGGGATGATTTCTGGTAAGGAAAGTCACTATTGTGCTCCCTTTACCATACACAGTGCAAATAGCACTCGCGTCTGCTCCCAGAAAGTACAGTGTATTGGACTGAAGAGGATCTACTGTTCTTGTCAGTTTCCTAAGCAGAGTTGAACTAGATATAGCGTGTGTGTGTAGGAAGCACAGTTCTTTTGTTCTGAGCAAGCTCACTGTTTTGGCCCTATAAGAAACACAGTAGAGTAGAAGAGTGCTCTTTTCTCAAAAGCAGAGTGTGTTTCTTGTAAGGCGAGCTAGCGTTTGTTTCCCAGTCCTAAATGGAGTTGAATCACATGCAGTTTTTGGTCCTATGAGCAAGGGATGATTTCTGGTAAGGAAAGTCACTATTGTGCTCCATTTGCCATAAACAGTGCAAATAGCACTCACGTCTGTTCCCAGAAAGTACAGTGTATTGGACTGAAGAGGAGCTACTGTTTTTGTCATTTTCCTAAGCCAAGTTGAACTAGATATGTCCCATGTGTGTAGGAAGCACACTTCTTTTGTTCTGAGCAAGCTCACTGTTCTGGCCCTATAGGAAACACAGTAGAGTAGAAGAGTGCTCTTTTCTCAAAAGCAGAGTGTGTTTCTTGTAAGGTGAGCTAGCGTTTGTTTCCCAGTCCTAAATGGAGTTGAATCCCATACAGTTTCGGGTCCTACGAGCAAGGGATGTTTTCTGGTAATGAAAGTCACTATTGCGCTCCCTTTGCCATAAACAGTGCAGATAGCACTGGCGTCTGTTCCCAGCAAGTACAGTGTGTTGGACTGAGGAGGAGCTACTGTTCTTGTCAGTTTCCTAAGCAGAGTTGAACTAGATATGGCCCGTGTGTGTAGGAAGCACACTTCTTTTGTTCTGAGCAAGCTCACTGTTCTGTCCCCATAGGAAACACAGTATAGTAGAAGAGTGCTCTTTTCTCTAAAGCAGAGTGTGTTTCTTGTAAGGTGAGCTAGCGTTTGTTTCCCAGTCCTAAATGGAGTTGAATCACATGCAGTTTTTGGTCCTACGAACAAAAGATGTTTTCTGGTAAGGAAAGTCACTGTTGTGCTCCCTTTGCCTTACACAGTGCAAATAGCACTCACGTCTGTTCCCAGCAAGTACAGTGTATTGGACTGAAGAGGAACTTCTGTTCTTGTCAGTTTCCTAAGCAGAGTTGAACTAGATATTGCCCTTTTGTTTAGGAAGCACATTTCTTTTGTTCTGAGCAAGCTCACTGTTTGGACCCCATAGGAAACACCGTAGAGTAGAAGAGTGCTCTTTTCTCAAAAGCAGAGTGTGTTTTTGTAAGGCGAGCTAGCATTTGTTTCCCAGTTCTAAATGGAGTTGAATCACATGCAGTTTCTGGTCCTACGAGCAAGAGTTGTTTTCTGGTAAGGAAAGTCACTATTGCGCTCTCATTGCCATACACAGTGCAATTAGCACATGCGTCTGTTCCCAGCAAGTACAGTGTATTGGACTGAAGAGGATCTACTGTTCTTGTCAGTTTCCTAAGCAGAGTTGAACTAGATATGTCCCGTGTGTGTAGGAAGCAAAGTTCTTTGGTCTGAACAAGCTCACTTTTCGGACCCCATAGGAAACACAGTAGAGTAGAAGAGTGCTCTTTTCTCAAAAGCAGAGTGTGTTTCTTGTAAGGTGAGCTAGCGTTTGTTTCCCAGTCCTAAATGGATTTGAATCACATGCAGTTTTTGGTCCTACGAGCAAGGGATGTTTTCTGGTAAGGAAAGTCACTATTGTGCTCCCTTTGCCATAAACAGGGCAAATAGCACTCACGTCTGTTCCCAGAAAGTACAGTGTATTGGACTCAAGAGGAGCTACTGTTCTTGTCAGTTTCATAAGCAGAGTTGAACTAGATATGGCCCATGTGTGTAGGAAGCACAGTTCTTTTGTTCTGAGCAAGCTTACTGTTCTGGCCTAATAGGAAACACAGAAGAGTAGAAGAGTGCTCTTTTCTCAAAAGCAGAGTGTGTTTCTTGTAAGGTGAGCTAGCGTTTGTTTCCCAGTCCTAAATGGAGTTGAATTACATGCAGTTTCTGGTCCTATGAGCAAGAGTTGTTTTCTGGTGCAAAGAGTCACTATTGCGCTCCCATTGCCATACACAGTGCAAACAATACTCGCTACTGATCTTTGCAAGTACAGTGTATTGGACAGAATAGGAGCTACTGTTCTTGTCAGTTTCCTAAGCAGAGTTGAACTAGATATGGCCCGTGTGTAGGAAGCACAGTTGTTTTGTTCTGAGCAAGCTCACTGTTCGGACCCCATAGGAAACACAGTAGAGTAGAAGAGTGCTCTTTTCTCAAAAGCAGAGTGTGTTTCTTGTAAGGCGAGCTAGCGTTTGTTTCCCAGTCCTAAATGGAGTTGAATCACATGCAGTTTCTGATCCTAGGAGCAAGAGTTGTTTTCTGGTAAGAAGAGTCACTATTGCGCTCCCATTGTCATACACAGGGTAAATAGCACTGGCGTCTGTTCCCAGCAAGTACAGTGTATCGGACTGAAGAGGAGCTACTGTTCTTGTCAGTTTCCTAAGCAGAGTTGAACTAGATATGGCCCGTGTGTGTAGGAAGCACAGTTCTTTTGTTCTGAGCAAGCTCACTGTTCTGGCCCTATAGGAAACACAGTAGAGTAGAAGAGTGTTCGTTTCTCAAAAGCAGAGTGTGTTTCTTGTAAGGCAAGGTAGCGTTTGTTTCCCAGTCCTAAATGCAGTTGAATCCCATGCAGTTTCTAGTCTTACGAGCAAGAGTTGTTTTCTGGTAAGAAGAGTCACTATTGTGCTAACGTTGCCATACACAGTGCAAATAGCACTCGCGTCTTTTCCCAGCAAGTACAGTGTATTGGACAGAAGAGGAGCTACCCTTCTTGTCAGTTTCCTAAGCAGAGATGAACTAGATATGGCCCGTGTGTGTGAAGCACAGTTCTTTTGTTCTGAGCAAGCTCAATTTTCAGGCCCCATAGGAAACACAGTAGAGTAGAATAGTGCTCTTTTCTGAAAAGCAGAGTGTTTTTCTTGTAAGGCTAGCTGGTGTTTGTTTCCCAGTCAGAAACGGAGTTGAATCACATGCAGTTTTTGTTCCTACAAGCAAGAGTTGTTTTCCGGTAAGAAGAGTCACTATTGCGCTCCCATTGCCAAACAGTGCAAATAGCACTCGCGTCTGCTCCCAGCAAGTACAGTGTATTGGACGGAAGAGGAGCTACTGTTCTTGTCAATTTCCTAAGCAGAGTTGAACTAGATATGGCCCGTGTGTGTAGGAAGCACAGTTCTTTTGTTCTGAGCAAGCTCACTGTTTTGGCCCTATAGGAAACACAGTAGAGTAGAAGAGTGCTCTTTTCTCTAAAGCAGAGTGTGTTTCTTGTAAGGTGAGCTAGTGTTTGTTTCCCAGTCCTAAATGGAGTTGAATCCCATGCAGTTTTAGGTCCTACGAGCAAGGGATGATTTCTGGTAAGGAAAGTCACTATTGTGCTCCCTTTACCATACACAGTGCAAATAGCACTCGCGTCTGCTCCCAGAAAGTACAGTGTATTGGACTGAAGAGGATCTACTGTTCTTGTCAGTTTCCTAAGCAGAGTTGAACTAGATATAGCGTGTGTGTGTAGGAAGCACAGTTCTTTTGTTCTGAGCAAGCTCACTGTTTTGGCCCTATAGGAAACACAGTAGAGTAGAAGAGTGCTCTTTTCTCAAAAGCAGAGTGTGTTTCTTGTAAGGCGAGCTAGCGTTTGTTTCCCAGTCCTAAATGGAGTTGAATCACATGCAGTTTTTGGTCCTATGAGCAAGGGATGATTTCTGGTAAGGAAAGTCACTATTGTGCTCCATTTGCCATAAACAGTGCAAATAGCACTCACGTCTGTTCCCAGAAAGTACAGTGTATTGGACTGAAGAGGAGCTACTGTTTTTGTCATTTTCCTAAGCCAAGTTGAACTAGATATGTCCCATGTGTGTAGGAAGCACACTTCTTTTGTTCTGAGCAAGCTCACTGTTCTGGCCCTATAGGAAACACAGTAGAGTAGAAGAGTGCTCTTTTCTCAAAAGCAGAGTGTGTTTCTTGTAAGGTGAGCTAGCGTTTGTTTCCCAGTCCTAAATGGAGTTGAATCCCATACAGTTTCGGGTCCTACGAGCAAGGGATGTTTTCTGGTAATGAAAGTCACTATTGCGCTCCCTTTGCCATAAACAGTGCAGATAGCACTGGCGTCTGTTCCCAGCAAGTACAGTGTGTTGGACTGAGGAGGAGCTACTGTTCTTGTCAGTTTCCTAAGCAGAGTTGAACTAGATATGGCCCGTGTGTGTAGGAAGCACACTTCTTTTGTTCTGAGCAAGCTCACTGTTCTGTCCCCATAGGAAACACAGTATAGTAGAAGAGTGCTCTTTTCTCTAAAGCAGAGTGTGTTTCTTGTAAGGTGAGCTAGCGTTTGTTTCCCAGTCCTAAATGGAGTTGAATCACATGCAGTTTTTGGTCCTACGAACAAAAGATGTTTTCTGGTAAGGAAAGTCACTGTTGTGCTCCCTTTGCCTTACACAGTGCAAATAGCACTCACGTCTGTTCCCAGCAAGTACAGTGTATTGGACTGAAGAGGAACTTCTGTTCTTGTCAGTTTCCTAAGCAGAGTTGAACTAGATATTGCCCTTTTGTTTAGGAAGCACATTTCTTTTGTTCTGAGCAAGCTCACTGTTTGGACCCCATAGGAAACACCGTAGAGTAGAAGAGTGCTCTTTTCTCAAAAGCAGAGTGTGTTTTTGTAAGGCGAGCTAGCATTTGTTTCCCAGTTCTAAATGGAGTTGAATCACATGCAGTTTCTGGTCCTACGTGCAAGAGTTGTTTTCTGGTAAGGAAAGTCACTATTGCGCTCTCATTGCCATACACAGTGCAATTAGCACATGCGTCTGTTCCCAGCAAGTACAGTGTATTGGACTGAAGAGGATCTACTGTTCTTGTCAGTTTCCTAAGCAGAGTTGAACTAGATATGTCCCGTGTGTGTAGGAAGCAAAGTTCTTTGGTCTGAACAAGCTCACTTTTCGGACCCCATAGGAAACACAGTAGAGTAGAAGACTGCTCTTTTCTCAAAAGCAGAGTGTGTTTCATGTAAGGCGAGCTAGCATTTGTTTCCTATTCCTAAATGTAGTTGAATCACATGCAGTTTCTGGTCCTATGAGCAAGAGTTGTTTTCTGGTAAGGAAAGTCACTATTGTGCTCCCATTGCCACACACAGTGCAAATAGCACTCGTGTCTGTTCCCAGCAAGTAAGGTGTATCGGACTGAAGAGGAGCTACTGTTCTTGTCAGTTTCCTAAGCAGAGTTGAACTAGATATGGCCCGTGTGTGGGAAGCACAGTTCTTTTGTTCTGAGCATGCTCACTGTTCTGGCCCTATAGGAAACACAGTAGAGTAGAAGAGTGCTCTTTTCTCTAAAGCAGAGTGTGTTTCTTGTAAGGCGAGCTAGCGTTTGTTTCCCAGTCCTAAATGGAGTTGAATCACATGCAGTTTCTGGTCCTACGAGCAAGAGTTTTTTTTATGGTAAGAATAGTCCCTATTGCGCTGCCATTGCCATACACAGGACAAATAGCACTGGCGTCTGTTCCCAGCAAGTACAGTGTATTGGACAGAAGAGGATCTACTGTTCTTGTCAGTTTCCTAAGCAGAGTTGAACTAGATATGGCCCGTGTGTGTAGGAAGCCCAGTTCTTTTGTTCTGAGCAAGCTCACTGTTCGAGCCCATAGGAAACACAGTAGAGTAGAAGAGTGCTCTTTTCTCAAAAGCAGAGTGTGTTTTTGGTAAGGAAAGCTAGCGTTTGTTTCCCAGTCCTTAATGGAGTTGAATCACATGCAGTTTCTGGTCCTACGAGCAAGAGTTGTTTTCTGGTAAGGAAAGTCACTATTGCGCTCCCTTTGCCATACACAGTGCAAATAGCAATCGCGTCTTTTCCCAACAAGTACAGTGTACCAGACTGAAGAGGATATACTGTTCTTGTCAGGTTCCTAAGCAGACTTGAACTAGATATGGCCCGTGTGTTTAGGAAGCACAGTTATTATGTTCTGAGCAAGCTCACTGTTCTGGCCCTATAGGAAACACAGTAGAGTAGAAGAGTGCTCTTTTCTCTAAAGCAGAGTGTGTTTCTTGTAAGGCGAGCTTGCGTTTGTTTCCCAGTCTTAAATGGAGTTGAGTCACATGCAGTTTTTGGTCCTATGAGCAAGAGTTGTTTTCTGGTAAGAAGAGTCACTATTGTGCTCCAAATGCCATACACAGGGCAAATAGCACTCGCGACTTTTTCCAGCAAGTACAGTGTATTGGACTTAATAGGAGCTACAGTTCTTGTCAGTTTCCTAAGCAGAGTTGAACTACATATGGCCCGTGTGTGGGAAGCACAGTTCTTTTGTTCTGAGCAAGCTCACTGTTCTGGCCCTATAGGAAACACAGTAGAGTAGAAGAGTGCTCTTTTCTCTAAAGCAGAGTGTGTTTCTTGTAAGGCGAGCTAGCGTTTGTTTCCCAGTCCTAAATGGAGTTGAATCACATGCAGTTTCTGGTCCTACGAGCAAGAGTTTTTTTTATGGTAAGAATAGTCCCTATTGCGCTGCCATTGCCATACACAGGACAAATAGCACTGGCGTCTGTTCCCAGCAAGTACAGTGTATTGGACAGAAGAGGATCTACTGTTCTTGTCAGTTTCCTAAGCAGAGTTGAACTAGATATGGCCCGTGTGTGTAGGAAGCCCAGTTCTTTTGTTCTGAGCAAGCTCACTGTTCGAGCCCATAGGAAACACAGTAGAGTAGAAGAGTGCTCTTTTCTCAAAAGCAGAGTGTGTTTTTGGTAAGGAAAGCTAGCGTTTGTTTCCCAGTCCTTAATGGAGTTGAATCACATGCAGTTTCTGGTCCTACGAGCAAGAGTTGTTTTCTGGTAAGGAAAGTCACTATTGCGCTCCCTTTGCCATACACAGTGCAAATAGCAATCGCGTCTGTTCCCAAAAAGTACAGTGTACCGGACTGAAGAGGATATACTGTTCTTGTCAGGTTCCTAAGCAGACTTGAACTAGATATGGCCCGTGTGTTTAGGAAGCACAGTTATTATGTTCTGAGCAAGCTCACTGTTCTGGCCCTATAGGAAACACAGTAGAGTAGAAGAGTGCTCTTTTCTCTAAAGCAGAGTGTGTTTCTTGTAAGGCGAGCTCCCGTTTGTTTCCCAGTCTTAAATGGAGTTGAGTCACATGCAGTTTTTGGTCCTACGAGCAAGAGTTGTTTTCTGGTAAGAAGAGTCACTATTGTGCTCCAAATGCCATACACAGGGCAAATAGCACTCGCGACTTTTCCCAGCAAGTACAGTGTATTGGACTTAATAGGAGCTACAGTTCTTGTCAGTTTCCTAAGCAGAGTTGAACTACATATGGTCCGTGTGTGTAGTAAACACAGTTCTTTTGTTCTGAGCAAGCTCACTGTTTGGACACCTTAGGAAACACAGTAGAATAGAAGAGTGCACTTTTCTCTAAAGCAGAGTGTGTTTCTTGTAAGGCGATCTAGCGTTTGTTTCCCAGTCCTAAATGGAGTTGAATCCCATGCAGTTTCTAGTCTTACGAGCAAGAGTTGTTTTCTGGTAAGAAGAGTCACTATTGTGCTACCATTGCCATAAACAGTGCAAACAGCACTCGCGTCTGTTCCCAGCAAGTACAGTGTATTTTACAGAAGAGGAGCTACCCTTCTTGTCAGTTTCCTAAGCAGAGTTGAACTAGATATGGCCCGTGTGTGTGAAGCACAGTTCTTTTGTTCTGAGCAAGCTCAATTTTCAGGCCCTATAGGAAACACGGTAGAGTAGAATAGTGCTCTTTTCTCAAAAGCAGAGTGTGTTTCTTGTAAGTTGAGCTAGCGTTTGTTTCCCAGTCCTAAATGGAGTTGAATCACATGCAGTTTTTGGTCCTACGAACAAAAGATGTTTTCTGGTAAGGAAAGTCACTATTGTGCTCCCTTTGCCTTACACAGTGCAAATAGCACTCACGTCTGTTCCCAGCATGTACAGTGTATTGGACTGAAGAGGAACTTCTGTTCTTGTCAGTTTCGTAAGCAGAGTTGAACTAGATATTGCCCTTGTGTTTAGGAAGCACATTTCTTTTGTTCTGAGAAAGCTCACTGTTTGGACCCCATAGGAAACACCGTAGAGTAGAAGAGTGCTCTTTTCTCAAAAGCAGAGTGTGTTTTTGTAAGGCGAGCTAGCATTTGTTTCCCAGTTCTAAATGGAGTTGAATCACATGCAGTTTCTGGTCCTACGAGCAAGAGTTGTTTTCTGGTAAGAAAAGTCACTATTGCGCTCTCATTGCCATACACAGTGCAATTAGCATCTGCGTCTGTTCCCAGCAAGTACAGTGTTTTGGACTGAAGAGGATCTACTGTTCTTGTCAGTTTCCTAAGCAGAGTTGAACTAGATATGTCCCGTGTGTGTAGGAAGCAAAGTTCTTTGGTCTGAACAAGCTCACTTTTCGGACCCCATAGGAAACACAGTAGAGTAGAAGACTGCTCTTTTCTCAAAAGCAGAGTGTGTTTCATGTAAGGCAAGCTAGCATTTGTTTCCTATTCCTAAATGTAGTTGAATCACATGCAGTTTCTGGTCCTATGAGCAAGAGTTGTTTTCTGGTAAGGAAAGTCACTATTGCGCTCCCATTGCCACACACAGTGCAAATAGCACTCGTGTCTGTTCCCAGCAAATAAGGTGTATCGGACTGAAGAGGAGCTACTGTTCTTGTCAGTTTCCTAAGCAGAGTTGAACTAGATATGGCCCGTGTGTGGGAAGCACAGTTCTTTTGTTCTGAGCAAGCTCACTGTTCTGTCCCTATAGGAAACACAGTAGAGTAGAAGAGTGCACTTCTCTCTAAAGCAGAGTGTGTTTCTTGTAAGGCGAGCTAGCGTTTGTTTCCCAGTCCTAAATGGAGTTGAATCACATGCAGTTTCTGGTCCTACGAGCAAGAGTTTTTTTTATGGTAAGAATAGTCACTATTGCGCTGCCATTGCCATACACAGGACAAATAGCACTGGCGTCTGTTCCCAGCAAGTACAGTGTATTGGACAGAAGAGGATCTACTGTTCTTGTCAGTTTCCTAAGCAGAGTTGAACTAGATATGGCCCGTGTGTGTAGGAAGCCCAGTTCTTTTGTTCTGAGCAAGCTCACTGTTCGAGCCCATAGGAAACACAGTAGAGTAGAAGAGTGCTCTTTTCTCAAAAGCAGAGTGTGTTTTTGGTAAGGAAAGCTAGCGTTTGTTTCCCAGTCCTTAATGGAGTTGAATCACATGCAGTTTCTGGTCCTACGAGCAAGAGTTGTTTTCTGGTAAGGAAAGTCACTATTGCGCTCCCTTTGCCATACACAGTGCAAATAGCAATCGCGTCTTTTCCCAACAAGTACAGTGTACCGGACTGAAGAGGATATACTGTTCTTGTCAGGTTCCTAAGCAGACTTGAACTAGATATGGCCCGTGTGTTTAGGAAGCACAGTTATTATGTTCTGAGCAAGCTCACTGTTCTGGCCCTATAGGAAACGCAGTAGAGTAGAAGAGTGCTCTTTTCTCTAAAGCAGAGTGTGTTTCTTGTAAGGCGAGCTCGCATTTGTTTCCCAGTCTTAAATGGAGTTGAGTCACATGCAGTTTTTGGTCCTACGAGCAAGAGTTGTTTTCTGGTAAGAAGAGTCACTATTGTGCTCCAAATGCCATACACAGGGCAAATAGCACTCGCGACTTTTTCCAGCAAGTACAGTGTATTGGACTTAATAGGAGCTACAGTTCTTGTCAGTTTCCTAAGCAGAGTTGAACTACATATGGCCCGTGTGTGGGAAGCACAGTTCTTTTGTTCTGAGCAAGCTCACTGTTCTGGCCCTATAGGAAACACAGTAGAGTAGAAGAGTGCTCTTTTCTCTAAAGCAGAGTGTGTTTCTTGTAAGGCGAGCTAGCGTTTGTTTCCCAGTCCTAAATGGAGTTGAATCACATGCAGTTTCTGGTCCTACGAGCAAGAGTTGTTTTCTGGTAAGAAGAGTCACTATTGTGCTACCATTGCCATAAACAGTGCAAACAGCACTCGCGTCTGTTCCCAGCAAGTACAGTGTATTTTACAGAAGAGGAGCTACCCTTCTTGTCAGTTTCCTAAGCAGACTTGAACTAGATATGGCCCGTGTGTGTAGGAAGCACAGTTCTTTTGTTCTGAGCAAGCTCACTGTTCTGGCCCTATAGGAAACACAGTAGAGTAGAAGAGTGCTCTTTTCTCAAAAGCAGAGTGTGTTTCTTGTAAGGCGAGCTAGCGTTTGTTTTCTAGTCCAAAATGGAGTTGAATCACATGCAGTTTCTGGTCCTACAAACAAGAGTTGTTTTCTGGTAACGAAAGTCACTATTGCGCTCCCATTGCCATACACAGGGCAAATAGCACTCGCGTCTTTTCCCAGCAAGTACAGTGTATTGGACTGAATAGGAGCTACTGTTCTTGTCAGTTTCCTAAGCAGATTTGAACTACATATGGTCCGTGTGTGTAGGAAGCACATTTCTTTTGTTCTGAGCAAGCTCACTGTTTGGACCCCTTAGGAAACACAGTAGAGTAGAAGAGTGCACTTTTCTCTAAAGCATAGTGTGTTTCTTGTAAGGCGAGCTAGCGTTTGTTTCCAATCCTAAATGGAGTTGAATCACATGCAGTTTCTGGTCCTACGAGCAAGAGTTTTTTTATGGTAAGAATAGTCACTATTGCGCTGCCATTGCCATACACAGGACAAATAGCACTGGCGTCTGTTCCCAGCAAGTACAGTGTATTGGACTGAAGAGGATCTACTGCTCTTGTCAGGTTCCTAAGCAGAATTGAACTAGATATGGCCGTGTGTGTAGGAAGCACACTTCTTTTGTTCTGAGCAAGCTCACTGTTCGAGCCCATAGGAAACACAGTAGAGTAGAAGAGTGCTCTTTTCTCAAAAGCAGAGTGTGTTTTTTGCAAGGCAAGCTAGCGTTTGTTTCCCAGTCCTAAATGGAGTTGAATCCCATGCAGTTTCTAGTCTTACGAGCAAGAGTTGTTTTCTGGTAAGAAGAGTAACTATTGTGCTCCCATTGCCATACACAGTGCAAATAGCACTCGTGTCTGCTCCCAGCAAGTACAGTGTATTGGACGGAAGAGGAGCTACTGTTCTTGTCAGTTTCCTAAGCAGAGTTGAACTAGATATGGCCCGTGTGTGTAGGAAGCACAGTTCTTTTGTTCTGAGCAAGCTCACTGTTTTGGCCCTATAGGAAACACAGTAGAGTAGAAGAGTGCTCTTTTCTCTAAAGCAGAGTGTGTTTCTTGTAAGGTGAGCTAGCGTTTGTTTCCCAGTCCTAAATGGAGTTGAATCACATGCAGTTTTTGGTCCTATGAACAAGGGATGTTTTCTGATGAGGAAAGTCACTATTGTGCTCCCTTTGCCTTACACAGTACAAATAGCACTCACTTCTGTTCCCAGCAAGTACAGTGTATTGGACTGAAGAGGAACAACTGTTATTGTCAGTTTCCTCAGCAGAGTTGAACTAGATATTGCCCTTGTGTGTAGGAAGCACAGTTCTTTTGTTCTGAGCAAGCTCACTGTCCTGGCCCTAAAGGAATCACAGTAGAGTAGAAGAGTGCTCTTTTCTCAAAAGCAGAGTGTGTTTCTTGTAAGGCGAGCTAGCGTTTGTTTCCCAGTCCTAAATGGATTTGAATCACATGCAGTTTTAGGTCCTACGAGCAAGGGATGTTTTCTGGTAAGGAAAGTCACTATTGTGCTCCATTTGCCATAAACAGTGCAAATAGCACTCACGTCTGTTCCAAGAAAGTACAGTGTATTGGACTCAAGAGGAGCTACTGTTCTTGTCAGTTTCATAAGCAGAGTTGAACTAGATATGGCCCGTGTGTGTAGGAAGCACAGTTCTTTTGTTCTGAGCAAGCTCACTGTTCTGGCCCTATAGGAAACACAGAAGAGTAGAAGAGTGCTCTTTTCTCAAAAGCAGAGTGTGTTTCTTGTAAGGTGAGCTAGCGTTTGTTTCCCAGTCCTAAATGGAGTTGAATTACATGCAGTTTCTGGTCCTATGAGCAAGAGTTGTTTTCTGGTGCAAAGAGTCACTATTGCGCTCCCATTGCCATACACAGTGCAAACAATACTCGCTACTGATCTTTGCAAGTACAATGTATTGGACAGAATAGGAGCTACTGTTCTTCTCAGTTTCCTAAGCAGAGTTGAACTAGATATGGCCCGTGTGTAGGAAGCACAGTTGTTTTGTTCTGAGCAAGCTCACTGTTCGGACCCCATAGGAAACACAGTAGAGTAGAAGAGTGCTCTTTTCTCAAAAGCAGAGTGTGTTTCTTGTAAGGTGAGCTAGCGTTTGTTTCCCAGTCCTAAATGGAGTTGAATCCCATACAATTTCTGGTCCTACGAGCAAGGGATGTTTTCTGGTAATGAAAGTCACTATTGCGCTCACTTTGCCATAAACAGTGCAGATAGCACTGGCGTCTGTTCCCAGCAAGTACAGTGTATTGGACTGAAGAGGAGCTAGTGTTCTTGTCAGTTTCCTAAGCAGAGTTGAACTAGATATGGCCCGTGTGTGTAGGAAGCACAGTTCTTTTGTTCTGAGCAAGCTCACTGTTCTGTCCCCATAGGAAACACAGTATAGTAGAAGAGTGCTCTTTTCTCTAAAGCAGAGTGTGTTTCTTGTAAGGTGAGCTAGCGTTTGTTTCCCAGTCCTAAATGGAGTTGAATCACATGCAGTTTTTGGTCCTACGAACAAAAGATGTTTTCTGGTAAGGAAAGTCACTATTGTGCTCCCTTTGCCTTACACAGTGCAAATAGCACTCACGTCTGTTCCCAGCAAGTACAGTGTATTGGACTGAAGAGGAACTTCTGTTCTTGTCAGTTTCCTAAGCAGAGTTGAACTAGATATTGCCCTTGTGTTTAGGAAGCACATTTCTTTTGTTCTGAGCAAGCTCACTGTTTGGACCCCATAGGAAACACCGTAGAGTAGAAGAGTGCTCTTTTCTCAAAAGCAGAGTGTGTTTTTGTAAGGCGAGCTAGCATTTGTTTCCCAGTTCTAAATGGAGTTGAATCACATGCAGTTTCTGGTCCTACGAGCAAGAGTTGTTTTCTGGTAAGGAAAGTCACTATTGTGCTCTCATTGCCATACACAGTGCAATTAGCACATGCGTCTGTTCCCAGCAAGTACAGTGTATTGGACTGAAGAGGAGCTACTGTTCTTGTCAGTTTCCTAAGCAGAGTTGAACTAGATATGGCCCGTGTGTGTAGGAAGCAAAGTTCTTTGGTCTGAACAAGCTCACTTTTCGGACCCCATAGGAAACACAGTAGAGTAGAAGACTGCTCTTTTCTCAAAAGCAGAGTGTGTTTCATGTAAGGCGAGCTAGCATTTGTTTCCTATTCCTAAATGTAGTTGAATCACATGCAGTTTCTGGTCCTATGAGCAAGAGTTGTTTTCTGGTAAGGAAAGTCACTATTGCGCTCCCATTGCCACACACAGTGCAAATAGCACTCGTGTCTGTTCCCAGCAAGTAAGGTGTATCGGACTGAAGAGGAGCTACTGTTCTTGTCAGTTTCCTAAGCAGAGTTGAACTAAATATGGCCCGTGTGTGGGAAGCACAGTTCTTTTGTTCTGAGCAAGCTCACTGTTCTGTCCCTATAGGAAACACAGTAGAGTAGAAGAGTGCTCTTTTCTCTAAAGCAGAGTGTGTTTCTTGTAAGGCGAGCTAGCGTTTGTTTCCCAGTCCTAAATGGAGTTGAATCACATGCAGTTTCTGGTCCTACGAGCAAGAGTTTTTTTTATGGTAAGAATAGTCCCTATTGCGCTGCCATTGCCATACACAGGACAAATAGCACTGGCGTCTGTTCCCAGCAAGTACAGTGTATTGGACAGAAGAGGATCTACTGTTCTTGTCAGTTTCCTAAGCAGAGTTGAACTAGATATGGCCCGTGTGTGTAGGAAGCCCAGTTCTTTTGTTCTGAGCAAGCTCACTGTTCGAGCCCATAGGAAACACAGTAGAGTAGAAGAGTGCTCTTTTCTCAAAAGCAGAGTGTGTTTTTGGTAAGGAAAGCTAGCGTTTGTTTCCCAGTCCTTAATGGAGTTGAATCACATGCAGTTTCTGGTCCTACGAGCAAGAGTTGTTTTCTGGTAAGGAAAGTCACTATTGCGCTCCCTTTGCCATACACAGTGCAAATAGCAATCGCGTCTTTTCCCAACAAGTACAGTGTACCGGACTGAAGAGGATATACTGTTCTTGTCAGGTTCCTAAGCAGACTTGAACTAGATATGGCCCGTGTGTTTAGGAAGCACAGTTATTATGTTCTGAGCAAGCTCACTGTTCTGGCCCTATAGGAAACGCAGTAGAGTAGAAGAGTGCTCTTTTCTCTAAAGCAGAGTGTGATTCTTGTAAGGTGAGCTCGCATTTGTTTCCCAGTCTTAAATGGAGTTGAGTCACATGCAGTTTTTGGTCCTACGAGCAAGAGTTGTTTTCTGGTAAGAAGAGTCACTATTGTGCTCCAAATGCCATACACAGGGCAAATAGCACTCGCGACTTTTTCCAGCAAGTACAGTGTATTGGACTTAATAGGAGCTACAGTTCTTGTCAGTTTCCTAAGCAGAGTTGAACTACATATGGCCCGTGTGTGGGAAGCACAGTTCTTTTGTTCTGAGCAAGCTCACTGTTCTGGCCCTATAGGAAACACAGTAGAGTAGAAGAGTGCTCTTTTCTCTAAAGCAGAGTGTGTTTCTTGTAAGGCGAGCTAGCGTTTGTTTCCCAGTCCTAAATGGAGTTGAATCACATGCAGTTTCTGGTCCTACGAGCAAGAGTTGTTTTCTGGTAAGAAGAGTCACTATTGTGCTACCATTGCCATAAACAGTGCAAACAGCACTCGCGTCTGTTCCCAGCAAGTACAGTGTATTTTACAGAAGAGGAGCTACCCTTCTTGTCAGTTTCCTAAGCAGAGTTGAACTAGATATGGCCCGTGTGTGTAGGAAGCACAGTTCTTTTGTTCTGAGCAAGCTCACTGTTCTGGCCCTATAGGAAACACAGTAGAGTAGAAGAGTGCTCTTTTCTCAAAAGCAGAGTGTGTTTCTTGTAAGGCGAGCTAGCGTTTGTTTTCTAGTCCAAAATGGAGTTGAATCACATGCAGTTTCTGGTCCTACAAACAAGAGTTGTTTTCTGGTAACGAAAGTCACTATTGCGCTCCCATTGCCATACACAGGGCAAATAGCACTCGCGTCTTTTCCCAGCAAGTACAGTGTATTGGACTGAATAGGAGCTACTGTTCTTGTCAGTTTCCTAAGCAGATTTGAACTACATATGGTCCGTGTGTGTAGGAAGCACATTTCTTTTGTTCTGAGCAAGCTCACTGTTTGGACCCCTTAGGAAACACAGTAGAGTAGAAGAGTGCACTTTTCTCTAAAGCATAGTGTGTTTCTTGTAAGGCGAGCTAGCGTTTGTTTCCAATCCTAAATGGAGTTGAATCACATGCAGTTTCTGGTCCTACGAGCAAGAGTTTTTTTATGGTAAGAATAGTCACTATTGCGCTGCCATTGCCATACACAGGACAAATAGCACTGGCGTCTGTTCCCAGCAAGTACAGTGTATTGGACTGAAGAGGATCTACTGCTCTTGTCAGGTTCCTAAGCAGAATTGAACTAGATATGGCCGTGTGTGTAGGAAGCACACTTCTTTTGTTCTGAGCAAGCTCACTGTTCGAGCCCATAGGAAACACAGTAGAGTAGAAGAGTGCTCTTTTCTCAAAAGCAGAGTGTGTTTTTTGCAAGGCAAGCTAGCGTTTGTTTCCCAGTCCTAAATGGAGTTGAATCCCATGCAGTTTCTAGTCTTACGAGCAAGAGTTGTTTTCTGGTAAGAAGAGTAACTATTGTGCTCCCATTGCCATACACAGTGCAAATAGCACTCGTGTCTGCTCCCAGCAAGTACAGTGTATTGGACGGAAGAGGAGCTACTGTTCTTGTCAGTTTCCTAAGCAGAGTTGAACTAGATATGGCCCGTGTGTGTAGGAAGCACAGTTCTTTTGTTCTGAGCAAGCTCACTGTTTTGGCCCTATAGGAAACACAGTAGAGTAGAAGAGTGCTCTTTTCTCTAAAGCAGAGTGTGTTTCTTGTAAGGTGAGCTAGCGTTTGTTTCCCAGTCCTAAATGGAGTTGAATCACATGCAGTTTTTGGTCCTATGAACAAGGGATGTTTTCTGATGAGGAAAGTCACTATTGTGCTCCCTTTGCCTTACACAGTACAAATAGCACTCACTTCTGTTCCCAGCAAGTACAGTGTATTGGACTGAAGAGGAACAACTGTTATTGTCAGTTTCCTCAGCAGAGTTGAACTAGATATTGCCCTTGTGTGTAGGAAGCACAGTTCTTTTGTTCTGAGCAAGCTCACTGTCCTGGCCCTAAAGGAATCACAGTAGAGTAGAAGAGTGCTCTTTTCTCAAAAGCAGAGTGTGTTTCTTGTAAGGCGAGCTAGCGTTTGTTTCCCAGTCCTAAATGGATTTGAATCACATGCAGTTTTAGGTCCTACGAGCAAGGGATGTTTTCTGGTAAGGAAAGTCACTATTGTGCTCCCTTTGCCATAAACAGTGCAAATAGCACTCACGTCTGTTCCAAGAAAGTACAGTGTATTGGACTCAAGAGGAGCTACTGTTCTTGTCAGTTTCATAAGCAGAGTTGAACTAGATATGGCCCGTGTGTGTAGGAAGCACAGTTCTTTTGTTCTGAGCAAGCTCACTGTTCTGGCCCTATAGGAAACACAGAAGAGTAGAAGAGTGCTCTTTTCTCAAAAGCAGAGTGTGTTTCTTGTAAGGTGAGCTAGCGTTTGTTTCCCAGTCCTAAATGGAGTTGAATTACATGCAGTTTCTGGTCCTATGAGCAAGAGTTGTTTTCTGGTGCAAAGAGTCACTATTGCGCTCCCATTGCCATACACAGTGCAAACAATACTCGCTACTGATCTTTGCAAGTACAATGTATTGGACAGAATAGGAGCTACTGTTCTTCTCAGTTTCCTAAGCAGAGTTGAACTAGATATGGCCCGTGTGTAGGAAGCACAGTTGTTTTGTTCTGAGCAAGCTCACTGTTCGGACCCCATAGGAAACACAGTAGAGTAGAAGAGTGCTCTTTTCTCAAAAGCAGAGTGTGTTTCTTGTAAGGTGAGCTAGCGTTTGTTTCCCAGTCCTAAATGGAGTTGAATCCCATACAATTTCTGGTCCTACGAGCAAGGGATGTTTTCTGGTAATGAAAGTCACTATTGCGCTCACTTTGCCATAAACAGTGCAGATAGCACTGGCGTCTGTTCCCAGCAAGTACAGTGTATTGGACTGAAGAGGAGCTAGTGTTCTTGTCAGTTTCCTAAGCAGAGTTGAACTAGATATGGCCCGTGTGTGTAGGAAGCACAGTTCTTTTGTTCTGAGCAAGCTCACTGTTCTGTCCCCATAGGAAACACAGTATAGTAGAAGAGTGCTCTTTTCTCTAAAGCAGAGTGTGTTTCTTGTAAGGTGAGCTAGCGTTTGTTTCCCAGTCCTAAATGGAGTTGAATCACATGCAGTTTTTGGTCCTACGAACAAAAGATGTTTTCTGGTAAGGAAAGTCACTATTGTGCTCCCTTTGCCTTACACAGTGCAAATAGCACTCACGTCTGTTCCCAGCAAGTACAGTGTATTGGACTGAAGAGGAACTTCTGTTCTTGTCAGTTTCCTAAGCAGAGTTGAACTAGATATTGCCCTTGTGTTTAGGAAGCACATTTCTTTTGTTCTGAGCAAGCTCACTGTTTGGACCCCATAGGAAACACCGTAGAGTAGAAGAGTGCTCTTTTCTCAAAAGCAGAGTGTGTTTTTGTAAGGCGAGCTAGCATTTGTTTCCCAGTTCTAAATGGAGTTGAATCACATGCAGTTTCTGGTCCTACGAGCAAGAGTTGTTTTCTGGTAAGGAAAGTCACTATTGTGCTCTCATTGCCATACACAGTGCAATTAGCACATGCGTCTGTTCCCAGCAAGTACAGTGTATTGGACTGAAGAGGAGCTACTGTTCTTGTCAGTTTCCTAAGCAGAGTTGAACTAGATATGGCCCGTGTGTGTAGGAAGCAAAGTTCTTTGGTCTGAACAAGCTCACTTTTCGGACCCCATAGGAAACACAGTAGAGTAGAAGACTGCTCTTTTCTCAAAAGCAGAGTGTGTTTCATGTAAGGCGAGCTAGCATTTGTTTCCTATTCCTAAATGTAGTTGAATCACATGCAGTTTCTGGTCCTATGAGCAAGAGTTGTTTTCTGGTAAGGAAAGTCACTATTGCGCTCCCATTGCCACACACAGTGCAAATAGCACTCGTGTCTGTTCCCAGCAAGTAAGGTGTATCGGACTGAAGAGGAGCTACTGTTCTTGTCAGTTTCCTAAGCAGAGTTGAACTAAATATGGCCCGTGTGTGGGAAGCACAGTTCTTTTGTTCTGAGCAAGCTCACTGTTCTGTCCCTATAGGAAACACAGTAGAGTAGAAGAGTGCTCTTTTCTCTAAAGCAGAGTGTGTTTCTTGTAAGGCGAGCTAGCGTTTGTTTCCCAGTCCTAAATGGAGTTGAATCACATGCAGTTTCTGGTCCTACGAGCAAGAGTTTTTTTTATGGTAAGAATAGTCCCTATTGCGCTGCCATTGCCATACACAGGACAAATAGCACTGGCGTCTGTTCCCAGCAAGTACAGTGTATTGGACAGAAGAGGATCTACTGTTCTTGTCAGTTTCCTAAGCAGAGTTGAACTAGATATGGCCCGTGTGTGTAGGAAGCCCAGTTCTTTTGTTCTGAGCAAGCTCACTGTTCGAGCCCATAGGAAACACAGTAGAGTAGAAGAGTGCTCTTTTCTCAAAAGCAGAGTGTGTTTTTGGTAAGGAAAGCTAGCGTTTGTTTCCCAGTCCTTAATGGAGTTGAATCACATGCAGTTTCTGGTCCTACGAGCAAGAGTTGTTTTCTGGTAAGGAAAGTCACTATTGCGCTCCCTTTGCCATACACAGTGCAAATAGCAATCGCGTCTTTTCCCAACAAGTACAGTGTACCGGACTGAAGAGGATATACAGTTCTTGTCAGGTTCCTAAGCAGACTTGAACTAGATATGGCCCGTGTGTTTAGGAAGCACAGTTATTATGTTCTGAGCAAGCTCACTGTTCTGGCCCTATAGGAAACGCAGTAGAGTAGAAGAGTGCTCTTTTCTCTAAAGCAGAGTGTGATTCTTGTAAGGTGAGCTCGCATTTGTTTCCCAGTCTTAAATGGAGTTGAGTCACATGCAGTTTTTGGTCCTACGAGCAAGAGTTGTTTTCTGGTAAGAAGAGTCACTATTGTGCTCCAAATGCCATACACAGGGCAAATAGCACTCGCGACTTTTTCCAGCAAGTACAGTGTATTGGACTTAATAGGAGCTACAGTTCTTGTCAGTTTCCTAAGCAGAGTTGAACTACATATGGCCCGTGTGTGGGAAGCACAGTTCTTTTGTTCTGAGCAAGCTCACTGTTCTGGCCCTATAGGAAACACAGTAGAGTAGAAGAGTGCTCTTTTCTCTAAAGCAGAGTGTGTTTCTTGTAAGGCGAGCTAGCGTTTGTTTCCCAGTCCTAAATGGAGTTGAATCACATGCAGTTTCTGGTCCTACGAGCAAGAGTTTTTTTAAGGTAAGAATAGTCACTATTGCGCTGCCATTGCCATACACAGGACAAATAGCACTGGCGTCTGTTCCCAGCAAGTACAGTGTATTGGACAGAATAGGATCTACTGTTCTTGTCAGTTTCCTAAGCAGAGTTGAACTAGATATGGCCCGTGTGTGTAGGAAGCCCAGTTCTTTTGTTCTGAGCAAGCTCACTGTTCGAGCCCATAGGAAACACAGTAGAGTAGAAGAGTGCTCTTTTCTCAAAAGCAGAGTGTGTTTTTTGTAAGGAAAGCTAGCGTTTGTTTCCCAGTCCTTAATGGAGTTGAATCACATGCAGTTTCTGGTCCTACGAGCAAGAGTTGTTTTCTGGTAAGGAAAGTCACTATTGCGCTCCCTTTGCCTTACACAGTACAAATAGCAATCGCGTCTTTTCCCAACAAGTACAGTGTACCTGACTGAAGAGGATATACTGTTCTTGTCAGGTTCCTAAGCAGACTTGAGCTAGATATGGCCCGTGTGTTTAGGAAGCACAGTTATTATGTTCTGAGCAAGCTCACTGTTCTGGCCCTATAGGAAACACAGTAGAATAGAAGAGTGCTCTTTTCTCTAAAGCAGAGTGTGTTTCTTGTAAGGCGAGCTCGCGTTTGTTTCCCCTCTTAAATGGAGTTGAGTCACATGCAGTTTTTGGTCCTACGAGCAAGAGTTGTTTTCTGGTAAGAAGAGTCACTATTGTGCTCCAAATGCCATACACAGGGCAAATAGCACTCGCGACTTTTCCCAGCAAGTACAGTGTATTGGACTTAATAGGAGCTACAGTTCTTGTCAGTTTCCTAAGCAGAGTTGAACTACATATGGTCCGTGTGTGTAGTAAACACAGTTCTTTTGTTCTGAACAAGCTCACTGTTTGGACACCTTAGGAAACACAGTAGAATAGAAGAGTGCACTTTTCTCTAAAGCAGAGTGTGTTTCTTGTAAGGCGATCTAGCGTTTGTTTCCCAGTCCTAAATGGAGTTGAATCCCATGCAGTTTCTAGTCTTACAAGCAAGAGTTGTTTTCTGGTAAGAAGAGTCACTATTGTGCTACCATTGCCATAAACAGTGCAAACAGCACTCGCGTCTGTTCCCAGCAAGTACAGTGTATTTTACAGAAGAGGAGCTACCCTTCTTGTCAGTTTCCTAAGCAGAGTTGAACTAGATATGGCCCGTGTGTGTGAAGCACAGTTCTTTTGTTCTGAGCAAGCTCAATTTTCAGGCCCTATAGGAAACACGGTAGAGTAGAATAGTGCTCTTTTCTCAAAAGCAGAGTGTGTTTCTTATAAGGCGAGCTAGCATTTGTTTCCCAGTTCTAAATGGCATTGAATCACATGCAGTTTGTGGTCCTACGAGCAAGAGTTGTTTTCTGGTAAGTAGAGTCACTATTGTGCTACCATTGCCATACACAGTGCAAATAGCACTCGCGTCTGTTCCCAGCAAGTACAGTGTATTGGACAGAAGAGGAGCTACCCTTCTTGTCAGTTTCCTAAGCAGAGTTGAACTAGATATGGCCCGTGTGTGTGAAGCACAGTTCTTTTGTTCTGAGCAAGCTCAATTTTCAGGCCTCATAGGAAACACGGTAGAGTAGAATAGTGCTCTTATCTCAAAAGCAGAGTGTGTTTCTTGTAAGGCTAGCTGGTGTTTGTTTCCCAGTCAGAAACGGAGTTGAATCCCATGCAGTTTCTGGTCCTACAAGCAAGATTTTTTTCTGGTAAGAAGAGTCACTATTGCGCTCCCCTTGCCATTCACTGTGCAAATAGCACTGGCGTCTGTTCCCAGCAAGTACAGTATATTGGACTGAAGAGGAGCTACTGTTCTTGTCAGTTTCCTAAGCAGAGTTGAACTAGATATGGCCCGTGTGTGTAGGAAGCACAGTTCTTTTGTTCTGAGCAAGCTCACTGTTCTGGCCCTATAGGAAACACAGTAGAGTAGAAGAGTGCTCTTTTCTCAAAAGCAGAGTGTGTTTCTTGTAAGGCGAGCTAGCGTTTGTTTTCTAGTCCAAAATGGAGTTGAATCACATGCAGTTTCTGGTCCTACAAACAAGAGTTGTTTTCTGGTAACGAAAGTCACTATTGCGCTCCCATTGCCATACACAGGGCAAATAGCACTCGCGTCTTTTCCCAGCAAGTACAGTGTATTGGACTGAATAGGAGCTACTGTTCTTGTCAGTTTCCTAAGCAGATTTGAACTACATATGGTCCGTGTGTGTAGGAAGCACAGTTCTTTTGTTCTGAGCAAGCTCACTGTTTGGACCCCTTAGGAAACACAGTAGAGTAGAAGAGTGCACTTTTCTCTAAAGCATAGTGTGTTTCTTGTAAGGCGAGCTAGCGTTTGTTTCCAATCCTAAATGGAGTTGAATCACATGCAGTTTCTGGTCCTACGAGCAAGAGTTTTTTTATGGTAAGAATAGTCACTATTGCGCTGCCATTGCCATACACAGGACAAATAGCACTGGCGTCTGTTCCCAGCAAGTACAGTGTATTGGACTGAAGAGGATCTACTGCTCTTGTCAGGTTCCTAAGCAGAATTGAACTAGATATGGCCGTGTGTGTAGGAAGCACACTTCTTTTGTTCTGAGCAAGCTCACTGTTCGAGCCCATAGGAAACACAGTAGAGTAGAAGAGTGCTCTTTTCTCAAAAGCAGAGTGTGTTTTTTGCAAGGCAAGCTAGTGTTTGTTTCCCAGTCCTAAATGGAGTTGAATCCCATGCAGTTTTTGGTCCTACGAGCAAGGGATGTTTTCTGGTAAGGAAAGTCACTACTGTGCTCCCTTTGCCATAAACAGTGCAAATAGCACTCATGTCTGTTCCCAGAAAGTACAGTGTATTGGACTCAAGAGGAGCTACTGTTCTTGTCAGTTTCATAAGCAGAGTTGAACTAGATATGGCCCGTGTGTGTAGGACGCACAGTTCTTTTGTTCTGAGCAAGCTCACTGTTCTGGCCCTATAGGAAACACAGAAGAGTAGAAGAGTGCTCTTTTCTCAAAAGCAGAGTGTGTTTCTTGTAAGGTGAGCTAGCGTTTGTTTCCCAGTCCTAAATGGAGTTGAATTACATGCAGTTTCTGGTCCTATGAGCAAGAGTTGTTTTCTGGTGCAAAGAGTCACTATTGCGCTCCCATTGCCATACACAGTGCAAACAATACTCGCTACTGATCTTTGCAAGTACAGTGTATTGGACAGAATAGGAGCTACTGTTCTTGTCAGTTTCCTAAGCAGAGTTGAACTAGATATGGCCCGTGTGTAGGAAGCACAGTTGTTTTGTTCTGAGCAAGCTCACTGTTCGGACCCCATAGGAAACACAGTAGAGTAGAAGAGTGCTCTTTTCTCAAAAGCAGAGTGTGTTTCTTGTAAGGCGAGCTAGCGTTTGTTTCCCAGTCCTAAATGGAGTTGAATCACATGCAGTATCTGATCCTAGGAGCAAGAGTTGTTTTCTGGTAAGAAGAGTCACTATTGCGCTCCCATTGTCATACACAGGGTAAATAGCACTGCCGTCTGTTCCCAGCAAGTACAGTGTATCGGACTGAAGAGGAGCTACTGTTCTTGTCAGTTTCCTAAGCAGAGTTGAACTAGATATGGCCCGTGTGTGTAGGAATCACAGTTCTTTTGTTCTGAGCAAGCTCACTGTTCTGGCCCTATAGGAAACACACTAGAGTAGAAGAGTGCTCGTTTCTCAAAAGCAGAGTGTGTTTCTTGTAAGGCGAGGTAGCGTTTGTTTCCCAGTCCTAAATGCAGTTGAATCCCATGAAGTTTCTAGTCTTACGAGCAAGAGTTGTTTTCTGGTAAGAAGAGTCACTATTGTTCTACCATTGCCATACACAGTGCAAATAGCACTCGCGTCTGTTCCCAGCAAGTACAGTGTATTGGACAGAAGAGGAGCTACCCTTCTTGTCAGTTTCCTAAGCAGAGTTGAACTAGATATGGCCCGTGTGTGTGAAGCACAGTTCTTTTGTTCTGAGCAAGCTCAATTTTCAGGCCCCATAGGAAACATAGTAGAGTAGAATAGTGCTCTTTTCTGAAAAGCAGAGTTTGTTTTTTGTAAGGAAAGCTAGCGTTTGTTTCCCAGTCCTTAATGGAGTTGAATCACATGCAGTTTCTGGTCCTACGAGCAAGAGTTGTTTTCTGGTAAGGAAAGTCACTATTGCGCTCCCTTTGCCATACACAGTGCAAATAGCAATCGCGTCTTTTCCCAACAAGTACAGTGTACCGGACTGAAGAGGATATACTGTTCTTGTCAGGTTCCTAAGCAGACTTGAACTAGATATGGCCCGTGTGTTTAGGAAGCACAGTTTTTATGTTCTGAGCAAGCTCACTGTTCTGGCCCTATAGGAAACACAGTAGAGTAGAAGAGTGCTCTTTTCTCTAAAGCAGAGTGTGTTTCTTGTAAGGCGAGCTCGCGTTTGTTTCCCAGTCTTAAATGGAGTTGAGTCACATGCAGTTTTTGGTCCTACGAGCAAGAGTTGTTTTCTGGTAAGAAGAGTCACTATTGTGCTCCAAATGCCATACACAGTGCAAATAGCACTCCTGTCGGTTCCCATCAAGTACAGTTTATTGGACTGAATAGGAGCTACTGTTCTTGTCAGTTTCCTAATCAGAGTTGAACTAGATATAGCGTGTGTGTGTAGGAAGCACCGTTCTTTTGTTCTGAGCAAGCTCACTGTTTTGGCACTATAGGAAACACAGTAGAGTAGAAGAGTGCTCTTTTCTCAAAAGCAGAGTGTGTTTCTTGTAAGGCGAGCTAGCGTTTGTTTCCCAGTCCTAAATGGAGTTGAATCACATGCAGTTTTTGGTCCTATGAGCAAGGGATGTTTTCTGGTAAGGAAAGTCACTATTGTGCTCCCTTTGCCATAAACAGTGCAAATAGCACTCACGGATGTTCCCAGAAAGTACAGTGTATTGGACTAAACAGGAGCTACTGTTCTTGTCATTTTCCTAAGCAGAGTTGAACTAGATATGGCCCATGTGTGTAGGAAGCACAGTTCTTTTGTTCTGAGCAAGCTCACTCTTCTGGCCCTATAGGAAACACAGTAGAGAAGAAGAGTGCTCTTTTCTCAAAAGCAGAGTGTGTTTCTTGTAAGGCTAGCTAGCATTTGTTTCCCAGTCCTAAATGGAGTTGAATCACATGCAGTTTCTGGTCCTATGAGCAAGAGTTGTTTTCTGGTGCAAAGAGTCACTATTGCGCTCCCATTGCCATACACAGTGCAAACAACACTCGCTACTGTTCCTTGCAAGTACAGTGTATTGGACAGAAGAGGAGCTACTGTTCTTGTCAGTTTCCTAAGCAGAGTTGAACTAGATATGGGACGTGTGTGTAGGAAGCACAGTTCTTTTGTTCTGAGCAAGCTCACTGTTCGGACACCATAGGAAACACAGTAGAGTAGAAGAGTGCTCTTTTCTCAAAAGCAGAGTGTGTTTCTTGTAAGGCGAGCTAGCGTTTGTTTCCCAGTCTTAAATGGAGTTGAATCACATGCAGTTTCTGATCCTAGGAGCAAGAGTGGTTTTCTGGTAAGAAGAGTCACTATTGTGCTCCCATTGTCATAAACAGGGTAAATAGCACTGGCGTCTGTTCCCAGCATGTACAGTGTATTGGACTGAAGAGGATCTACTGTTCTTGTCAGTTTCCTAATCAGAGTTGAACAATATATGGCCCGTGTGTGTAGGAAGCACAGTTCTTTTGTTCTGAGCAAGCTCACTGTTCTGGCCCTATAGGAAACACAGTAGAGTAGAAGAGTGCTCTTTTCTCTAAAGCAGAGTGTGTTTCTTGTAAGGTGAGCTAGCGTTTGTTTCCCAGTCCTAAATGGAGTTGAATCACATGCAGGTTTTGGTCCTATGAGCAAGGGATGTTTTCTGGTAAGGAAAGTCACTATTGTGCTACCATTGCCATACACAGTGCAAATAGCACTCTCGTCTGTTCCCAGCAAGTACAGTGTATTGGACAGAAGAGGAGCTACTGTTCTTGTCAGTTTTCTAAGCAGAGTTGAACTAGATATAGCCCGAGTGTTTCGGAAGCACAGTTCTTTTGTTCTGAGCGTGCTCACTGTTCTGGCCTTATAGGAAACACAGTAGAGTAGAAGAGTGCTCTTTTCTCTAAAGCAGAGTGTGTTTCTTGTAAGGTGAGCTATCGTTTGTTTCCCAGTCCTAAATGGAGTTGAATCCCATGCAGTTTTTGGTCCTATGAGCAAGGGATGTTTTCTGGTAAGGAAAGTCACTATTGTGCTCCCTTTGCCATACACAGTGCAAATAGCACTCGCGTCTGCTCCCAGCAAGTACAGTGTATTGGACTGAAGAGGATCTACTGTTCTTCTGTGTTTCCTAAGCAGAGTTGAACTAGATATGGCCCGTGTGTGTAGGAAGTACACTTCTTTTGTTCTGAGCAAGCTCACTGTTCTGGCCCTGTAGGAAACATAGTAGAGTAGAAGAGTGTTTTTTTCTCAAAAGCAGAGTGGGTTTCATGTAAGGCGAGCTAGCATTTGTTTCCCAGTCATAAATGGAGTTGAATCACATGCAGTTTCTGTTCCTAGGAGCAAGAGTTGTTTTCTGGTAAGAAGAGTCACTATTGTGCTCCCATTGCCATACACAGGGCAAATAGCACTCGCGTCTGTTCCCAGGATGTACAATGTATTGGTCTGAAGAGGATCTACTGTTCTTGTCAGTTTCCTAAGCAAACTTGAAATAGATATGGCCCGTGTGTGTAGGAAGTACACTTCTTTTGTTCTGAGCAAGCACACTCTTCTGGCCCTATAGGAAACACAGTAGAGTAGAAGAGTGCTCTTTTCTCATAAGCAGAATGTGTTTCTTGTAAGGCGAGCTAGCGTTTGTTTCCCAGTCCTAAATGGAGTTCAATCACATGCAGTTTCTGGTCCTAGGAGCAACAGTTGTTTTATGGTAAGAAGAGTCACTATTGCGCTCCACTTGTCATACACAGGGCAAATAGCACTGGCGTCTGTTCCCAGCAAGTACAGTGTATTGGACTGAAGAGGAGCTACTGTTCTTTTCAGTTTCTTAAGCAGAGTTGAACTAGATATGGCCTGTGTGTGTAGGAAGCACAGTTCTTACGTTCTGAGCAAGCTCACTATTCTGGCCCTATAGGAAACACAGTATAGTAGAAGAGTGCTCTTTTCTCAAAAGCAGAGTGTGTTTCTTGTAAGGCGAGCTAGCGTTTGTTTTCTAGTCCTAAATGGAGTTGAATCACATGCAGTTTCTGGTCCTACAAACAAGAGTTGTTTTATGGGAAGGAAAGTCACTATTACGCTGCCATTGCCATACACAGGGCAAATAGCACTCGCGTCTTTTCCTAGCAAGTACAGTGTATTGGACTGAATAGGAGCTACTGTTCTAGTCAGTTTCCTAAGCAGAGTTGAACTTCATATGGTCCGTGTGTAGGAAGCACAGTTCTTTTGTTCTGAGCAAGCTCACTGTTTGGACACCTTAGGAAACACAGTAGAGTAGACGAATGCTCTTTTCTCTAAAGCAGAGTGTGTTTCTTGTAAGGCGAGCTAGCGTTTGTTTCCCAGTCCTAAATGAAGTGGAATCACATGCAGTTTCTGGTCCTATGAGCAAGAGTTGTTTTATGGTAAGAATAGTCACTATTGCGCTGCCATTGCCATACACAGGACAAATAGCACTGTCGTCTGTTCCCAGCAAGTACAGTGTATTGGACTGAAGAGGATCTACTGTTCTTGTCAGGTTCCTAAGCAGAATTGAACTAGATATGGCCGTGTGTGTAGGAAGCACAGTTCTTTTGTTCTGAGCAAGCTCACTGTTGTGGCCCTATAGGAAACACAGTAGAGTAGAAGAGTGCTCTTTTCTCTAAAGCAGAGGGTGTTTCTTTAAGGCGAGCTCACATTTGTTTCCCAGTCTTAAATGGAGTTGAGTCACATGCAGTTTTTGGTTCTACGAGCAAGAGTTGTTTTCTGGTAAGAAGAGTCACTATTGTGCTCCAAATGCCATACACAGTGCAAATAGCACTCCCGTCTGTTCCCAGCAAGTACAGTGTATTGGACTGAATAGGAGCTACTGTTCTTGTCAGTTTCCTAAGCAGAGTTGAACTAGACATGGCCTGTGTGTGTAGGAAGCAAAGTTCTTTTGTTCTGAACAAGCTTACTTTTCGGACCACATAGGAAACACAGTAGAGTAGAAGACTGCTCTTTTCTCAAAAGCAGAGTGTGTTTCATGTAAGGCAAGCTAGCATTTGTTTCCTATTCCTAAATGTAGTTGAATTACATGCAGTTTCTGGTCCTATGAGCAAGAGTTGTTTTCTGGTAAGGAAAGTCACTATTGCGCTCCCATTGCCACACACAGTGCAAATAGCACTCGTGTCTGTTCCCAGCAAGTAAGGTGTATCAGACTGAAGAGGAGCTACAGTTCTTGTCAGTTTTTTAAGCAGAGTTGAACTAGATATGGCCCGTGTGTGGGAAGCACAGTTCTTTTGTTCTGAGCAAGCTCACTGTTCTGGCCCTATAGGAAACACAGTAGAGTAGAAGAGTGCTCTTTTCTCAAAAGCAGAGTGTGTTTCTTGTAAGGCAAGCTAGCATTTGTTTCTTATTCCTAAATGTAGTTGAATTACATGCAGTTTCTGGTCCTATGAGCAAGAGTTGTTTTCTGGTAAGGAAAGTCACTATTGCGCTCCCATTGCCACACACAGTGCAAATAGCACTCGTGTCTGTTCCCAGCAAGTAAGGTGTATCGGACTGAAGAGGAGCTACTGTTCTTGTCAGTTTTTTAAGCAGAGTTGAACTAGATATGGCCCGTGTGTGGGAAGCACAGTTCTTTTGTTCTGAGCAAGCTCACTGTTCTGGCCCTATAGGAAACACAGTAGAGTAGAAGAGTGCTCTTTTCTCTAAAGCAGAGTGTTTTTCTTGTAAGGCGAGCTAGCGTTTGTTTCCCAGTCCTAAATGGAGTTGAATCACATGCAGTTTCTGGTCCTACGAGCAAGAGTTTTTTTATGGTAAGAATAGTCACTATTGCGCTGCCATTGCCAAACACAGGACAAATAGCACAGGCGTCTGTACCCAGCAAGTACAGTGTATTGGACTGAAGAGGATCTACTGCTCTTGTCAGGTTCCTAAGCAGAATTGAACTAGATATGGCCGTGTGTGTAGGAAGAACAGTTCTTTTGTTCTGAGCAAGCTCACTGTTCGAGCCCATAGGAAACACAGTAGAGTAGAAGAGTGCTCTTTTCTCAAAAGCAGAGTGTGTTTTTTGTAAGGCAAGCTAGCGTTTGTTTCCCAGTCCTAAATGGAGTTGAATCACATGCAGTTTCTGGTCCTACGAGCAAGAGTTGTTTTCTGGTAAGGAAAGTCACTATTGTGCTCCCTTTGCCATACAGAGTGCAAATAGCAATCGCGTCTTTTCCCAACAAGTACAGTGTACCGGACTGAAGAGGATATACTGTTTTTGTCAGGTTCCTAAGCAGACTTGAACTACATATGGCCCGTGTGTTTAGGAAGCACAGTTATTATGTTCTGAGCAAGCTCACTGTTCTGGCCCTATAGGAAACACAGTAGAGTAGAAGAGTGCTCTTTTCTCAAAAGCAGAGTGTGTTTCTTGTAAGGCGAGCTAGCATTTGTTTCCCAGTTCTAAATGGCATTGAATCACATGCAGTTTGTGGTCCTACAAGCAAGAGTTGTTTTCTGGTAAGGAAAGTCACTATTGTGCTCTCATTGCCATACACAGTGCAAATAGCACATGCGTCTGTTCCCAGCAAGTACAGTGTACTGGACAGAAGAGGACCTACTGTTCTTGTCAGTTTCCTAAGCAGAGTTGAACTAGATATGGCCCGTGTGTGTAGGAAGCACAGTTCTTATGTTCTGAGCAAGCTCACTGTTTGGACACCTTAGGAAACAAAGTAGAGTAGAAGAGTGTACTTTTCTCTAAAGCAGAGTGTGTTTCTTGTAAGGCGAGCTAGCGTTTGTTTCCCAGTCCTAAATGGAGTTGAATCACATGCAGTTTCTGGTCCTACGAGCAAGAGTTGTTTTCTGGTAAGGAAAGTCACTATTGCGCTCCCATTGCCATACATAGTGCAAATAGCACTCGCGTCTGTTCCCAGCAAGTACAGTGTATCGGACTGAAGAGGAGCTACTGTTCTTGTCAGTTTCCTAAGCAGAGTTGAACTAGATATGGCCCGTGTGTGTAGGAAGCACAGTTCTTTTGTTCTGAGCAAGCTCAATTTTCAGGCCCCTTAGGAAACACGGTAGAGTAGAATAGTGCTCTTTTCTCAAAAGCAGAGTGTGTTTCTTGTAAGGCTAGCTGGTGTTTGTTTCCCAGTCAGAAACGGAGTTGAATCCCATGCAGTTTCTGGTCCTACAAGCAAGATTTGTTTTCTGGTAAGAAGAGTCACTATTGTGCTCCCATTGCCATTCACTGTGCAAATAGCACTGGCGTCTGTTCCCAGCAAGTACAGTATATTGGACTGAAGAGGAGCTACTGTTCTTGTCAGTTTCCTAAGCAGAGTTGAACTAGATATGGCCCGTGTGTGTAGGAAGCACAGTTCTTTTGTTCTGAGCAAGCTCACTGTTCTGGCCTTATAGGAAACACAGTAGAGTAGAAGAGTGCTGTTTTCTCAAAAGCAGAGTGTGTTTCTTGTAAGGCGAGCTAGCGTTTGTTTTCTAGTCCTAAATGGAGTTGAATCACATCCATTTTCTGGTCCTACAAACAAGAGTTGTTTTCTGGTAAGGAAAGTCACTATTGCGCTCCCATTGCCATACACAGGGCAAATAGCACTCGTGTCTTTTCCCAGCAAGTACAGTGTATTGGACTGAATAGGAGCTACTGTTCTTGTCAGTTTCCTAAGCAGAGTTGAACTACATATGGTCCGTGTGTGTAGGAAGCACAGTTCTTTTGTTCTGAGCAAGCTCACTGTTTGGACCCCTTAGGAAACACAGTAGAGTAGAAGAGTGCACTTTTCTCTAAAGCATAGTGTGTTTCTTGTAAGGCGAGCTAGCGTTTGTTTCCAATCATAAATGGAGTTGAATCACATGCAGTTTCTGGTCCTACGAGCAAGAGTTTTTTTATGGTAAGAATAGTCACTATTGCGCTGCCATTGCCATACACAGGACAAATAACACTGGCGTCTGTTCCCAGCAAGTACAGTGTATTGGACTGAAGAGGATCTACTGCTCTTGTCAGGTTCCTAAGCAGAATTGAACTAGATATGGCCGTGTGTGTAGGAAGCACACTTCTTTTGTTCTGAGCAAGCTCACTGTTCGAGGCAATAGGAAACACAGTAGAGTAGAAGAGTGCTCTTTTCTCAAAAGCAGAGTGTGTTTTTTGCAAGGCAAGCTAGCGTTTGTTTCCCAGTCCTAAATGGAGTTGAATCACATGCAGTTTCTGGTCCTACGAGCAAGAGTTGTTTTCTGGTAAGGAAAGTCACTATTGTGCTCCCTTTGCCATACACAGTGCAAATAGCAATCGCGTCTTTTCCCAACAAGTACAGTGTATCGGACTGAAGAGGAGCTACTGTTCTTGTCAGTTTCCTAAGCAGAGTTGAACTACATATGGCCCGTGTGTGTGTAGGAAGCACAGTTATTATGTTCTGAGCAAGCTCACTGTTCTGGCTCTATAGGAAACAGAGAAGAATAGAAGAGTGCTCTTTTTTCTACAGCAGAGTGTGTTTCTTGTAAGGCGAGCTCGCGTTTGTTTCCCAGTCTTAAATGGAGTTGAGTCACATGCAGTTTTTGGTCCTACGAGCAAGAGTTGTTTTCTGGTAAGAAGAGTCACTATTGTGCTCCAAATGCCATACACAGTGCAAATAGCGCTCCCGTCTGTTCTCAGCAAGTACAGTGTATTGGACTGAATAGTAGCTACTGTTCTTGTCAGTTTCCTAAGCAGAGTTGAACTAGATATGTTCCATGATTGTAGGAAGCACAGTTCTTTTGTTCTGAGCAAGCTCACTGTTTGGACCCCATAGGCAACACCGTAGAGTAGAAGAGTGTTCTTTTCTCTAAAGCAGAGTGTGTTTCTTGTAAGGCGAGCTAGCATTTGTTAGTCAGTTCTAAATGGCGTTCAATCACATGCAGTTTGTGGTCCTACGAGCAACAGTTATTTTCTGGTAAGGAAAGTCACTATTGCGCTCTCATTGCCATACACAATGCAAATAGCACATGCGTCTGTTCCCAGCAAGTACAGTGTGTTGGACTGAAGAGGATCTACTGTTCTTGTCACGTTCCTAAACAGAGTTGAACTAGATATGGCCCGTGTGTGTAGGAAGCACAGTTATTATGTTCTGAGCAAGCTCACTGTTCTGGCCCTATAGGAAACACAGTGGAGTAGAAGAGTGCTCTTTTTTCTAAAGCAGAGTGTGTTTCTTGTAAGGCGAGCTCGCGTTTGTTTCCCAGTCCTAAATGGAGTTGAGTCACAGGCAGTTTTTGGTCCTACGAGCAAGAGTTGTTTTCTGGTAAGAAGAGTCACTATTGCGCTCTAAATGCCATACACAATGCAAATAGCACTGGCGTCTGTTCCCAGCAAGTACAGTGTATTGGACTGAAGAGGATCTACTGTTCTTGTCAGGTTCCTAAGTAGAATTGAACTAGATATGGCCGTGTGTGTAGGAAGCACAGTTCTTTTGTTCTGAGCAAGCTCACTGTTAGGACCCCATAGGAAACACATTAGAGTAGAAGAGTGCTCTTTTCTCAAAAGCAGAGTGTGTTTCTTATAAGGCAAGCTAGCGTTTGTTTCCCAGTCCTAAATGGAGTTGAATCACATGCAGTTTCTGGTCCTACGAGCAAGAGTTGTTTTCTGGTAAAGAAAGTCACTCTTGCGCTCCCATTGCCATACACAGTGCAAATAGCACTCGCGTCTGTTCCCAGCAAGTACAGTGTATCGGACTGAAGAGGACCTACTGTACTTGTCAGTTTCCTAAGCAGAGTTGAACTATATATGGCCCGTGTATGTAGGAAGCACAGTTCTTATGTTCTGAGCAAGCTCACTGTTCTGGCCCTATAGGAAACACAGTAGAGTAGAAGAGTGCTCTTTTCTCAAAAGCAGAGTGTGTTTCTTGTAAGGCGAGCTAGCGTTTGTTTTCTAGTCCTAAATGGAGTTGAATCGCATGCAGTTTCTGGTCCTACAAACAAGAGTTGTTTTCTGGTAAGGAAAGTCACTATTGTGCTCCCATTGCCATACACAGGGCAAATAGCACTCGCGTCTTTTCCCAGCAAGTACAGTGTATTGGACTGAATAGGAGCTACAGTTCTTGTCTGTTTCCTAAGCAGAGTTGAACTACATATGGTCCGTGTGTGTAGTAAACACAGTTCTTTTGTTCTGAGCAAGCTCACTGTTTGGACACCTTAGGAAACACAGTAGAATAGAAGAGTGCACTTTTCTCTAAAGCAGAGTGTGTTTCTTGTAAGGCGATCTAGCGTTTGTTTCCCAGTCCTAAATGGAGTTGAATCCCATGCAGTTTCTAGTCTTACGAGCAAGAGTTGTTTTCTGGTAAGAAGAGTCACTATTGTGCTACCATAGCCATAAACAGTGCAAATAGCACTCGCGTCTGTTCCCAGCAAGTACAGTGTATTTTACAGAAGAGGAGCTACCCTTCTTGTCAGTTTCCTAAGCAGAGTTGAACTAGATATGGCCCGGGTGTGAGAAGCACAGTTCTTTTGTTCTGAGCAAGCTCAATTTTCAGGCCCCATAGGAAACACGGTAGAGTAGAATAGTGCTCTTATCTCAAAAGCACAGTGTGTTTCTTGTAAGGCTAGCTGGTATTTGTTTCCCAGTCAGAAACGGAGTTGAATCTCATGCAGTTTCTGGTCCTACAAGCAAGATTTGTTTTCTGGTAAGAAGAGTCACTATTGTGCTCCCATTGCCATACACAGTGCAAATAGCACTGGCAAGTACAGTGTATTGGACAGAAGCGGAGCTACTGTTCTTGTCAGTTTCCTAAGAAGAGTTGAACTAGATATAGCCCGTGATTGTAGGAAGCACAGTTCTTTTGTTCTGAGCAAGCTCACTGTTCTGGCCCTGTAGGAAACACAGTAGAGTAGAAGAGTGCTCTTTTCTCTAAAGCAGAGTGTGTTTCTTGTAAGGTGAGCTAGCGTTGGTTTCCCAGTCCTAAATGGAGTTGAATCACATACAGTTTCTGGTCCTACGAGCAAGGGATGTTTTCTGGTAACGAAAATCACTATTGCGCTCCCTTTGCCATACACAGTGCAAATAGCACTGGTGTCTGTTCTCAGCAAGTACAGTGTATTGGACTGAAGAGGAGCTACTGTTCTTGTCAATTTCCTAAGCAGAGTTGAACTAGATATGGCCCATGTGTGTAGGAAGCACAGTTCTTTTGTTCTGAGCAAGCTCACTTTTCGGACACCATAGGAAACACAGTAGAGTAGAAGAGTTCTCTTTTCTCAAAAGAAGAGTGTGTTTCTTGTAAGGCTAGCTAGCGTTTGTTTCCCAGTCCTAAATGGAGTTGAATCACATGCAGTTTCTGGTCCTATGAGCAAGAGTTGTTTTCTGGTAAGAAGAGTCACTATTGCGCTCCCTTTGCCATACACAGTGCAAACAACACTCGCTACTGTTCCTTGCAAGTACAGTGTTTTGGACAGAAGAAGAGCTACTGTTCTTGTCAGTTTCCTAAGCAGAGTTGAACTAGATATGGGACGTGTGTGTAGGAAGCACAGTTCTTTTGTTCTGAGCAAGCTCACTGTTCGGACACCATAGGAAACACAGTAGAGTAGAAGAGTGCTCTTTTCTCAAAAGCAGAGTGTGTTTCTTGTAAGGCGAGCTAGCATTTGTTTCCCAGTCCTAAATGGAGTTGAATCACATGCAGTTTCTGATCATAGGAGCAAGAGTTGTTTTCTGGTAAGAAGAGTCACTATTGCGCTCCCATTGTCATGCACAGGGTAAATAGCACTGGCGTCTGTTCCCAGCAATTACAGTGTATCGGACTGAAGAGGAGCTACTGTTGTTGTCAGTTTCCTAAACAGAGTTGAACTAGATATGGCCAGTGTGTGTAGGAAGCACAGTTCTTATGTTCTGAGCAAGCTCACTGTTCTGGCTCTATAGGAAACACAGTAGAGTAGAAGAGTGCTCTTTTCTCAAAAGCAGAGTGTGTTTCTTGTAAGGCGAGTTAGCGTTTGTTTTCTAGTCCTAAATGGAGTTGAATCACATGAAGTTTCTGGTCCTACAAACAAGAGTTGTTTTCTGGTAAGGAAAGTCACTATTGCGCTCCCATTGCCATACACAGGGCAAATAGCACTCGCGTCTTTTCACAGCAAGTACAGTGTATTGGACTGAATAGGAGCTACTGTTCTTGTCAGTTTCCTAAGCAGAGTTGAACAACATATGGGCCGTGTGTAGGAAGCACAGTTCTTTTGTTATGAGCAAGCTCACTGTTTGGACCCTTAGGAAACACAGTAGAGTAGAAGAGTGCTCTTTTCTCTAAAGCAGATTGTGTTTCTTGTAAGGTGAGCTAGCGTTTGTTTCCCAGTCTTAAATGGAGTGGAATCACATGCAGTTTCTGGTCCTATGAGCAAGAGTTGTTTTATGGTAAGAATAGTCACTATTGCGCTGCCATTGCCATACACAGGACAAATAGCACTGTCGTCTGTTCCCAGCAAGTACAGTGTATTGGAATGAAGGCGATCTACTGTTCTTGTCAGGGTCCTAAGCAGAATTGAACTAGATATGGCCCGTGTGTGTAGGAAGCACAGTTCTTTTGTTCTGAGCAAGCTCACTGTTCGGACCCCATAGGAAACACAGTAGAGTAGAAGAGTGCTCTTTTCTCAAAAGCAGAGTGTGTTTCTTGTAAGGCGAGCTAGCGTTTGTTTCCCAGTCCTAAATGGAGTTGAATCACATGCAGTTTCTGGTCCTACGAGCAAGAGTTGTTTTCTGGTAATGAAAGTCACTATCGCGCTCCCATTGCCATACACAGTGCAAATAGCTCTCACGTCTGTTCCCAGCAAGTACAGTGCATCGGACCGAAGAGGAGCTACTGTTCTTGTCAGTTTCCTAAGCAGAGTTGAACTAGATATGGCCCGTGTGTGTAGGAAGCACAGTTCTTTTGTTCTGAGCAAGCTCACTGTTCTGGCCCTATAGAAAACACAGTAGAGTAGAAGAGTGCTCTTTTCTCAAAAGCAGTGTGTGTTTCTTGTAAGGCGAACTAGCGTTTGTTTCCCAGTCTTAAATGGAGATGAATCCCATGCAGTTTCTAGTCTTATGAGCAAGAGTTGTTTTCTGGTAAGAAGAGTCACTATTGTGCTACCATTGCCATAAACAGTGCAAATAGCAGTCGCGTCTGTTCCCAGTAAGTACAGTGTATTGGACAGAAGAGGAGCTACCCTTCTTGTTAGTTTCCTAAGCAGAGTTGAACTAGATATGGCCCGTGTGTGTGAAGCACAGTTCTTTTGTTCTGAGCAAGCTCAATTTTCGGACCCCATAGAAAACACTGTAGAGTAGAAGAGTGCTCTTTTATCAAAAGCAGAGTGTGTTTCTTGTAAGGCTAGCTGGTGGTTGTTTCCCAGTCAGAAACGGAGTTGAATCTCATGCAGTTTCTGGTCCTACAAGCAAGAGTTGTTTTCTGGTAGAAAGAGTCACTATTGCGCTCCCATTGCCATACACAGTGCAAATAGCACTCGCGTCTGCTCCCAGCAAGTACTGTGTATTGGACTGAAGAGGAGCTGTTCTTGTCAGTTTCCTAAGCAGAGTTGAACTAGATATAGCCCGTGACTGTAGGAAGCACAGCTCTTTTGTTCTGAGCAAGCTCACTGTTCTGGCCCTATAGGAAACACAGTAGAGTAGAAGAGTGCTCTTTTCTCAAAAGCAGAGTGTGTTTCTTGTAAGGTGAGCTAGCATTTGTTTCCCAGTCTAAATTCTAGTTTAATCACATGCAGTTTTTGGTCCTACGAACAAGGGATGTTTTCTGGTAAGGAAAGCCACTATTGTGTTCCCTTTGCCTTACACAGTGCAAATAGCACTCACGTCTTTTCCCAGCAGGTACAGTGTATTGGACTGAAGAGGAACTACTGTTCTTGTCAGTTTCCTAAGCAGAGTTGAACTAGATATTGCCCTTGTGTGTAGAAAGCACAGTTCTTTTGTTCTGAGCAAGCTCACTCTTCTGGCCCTATAGGAATCACAGTAGAGTAGAAGAGTGCTCTTTTCTCTAAAGCAGAGTGTGTTTCTTGTAAGGTGAGCTATCGTTTGTTTCCCAGTCCAAAATGGAGTTGAATCACATGCAGTTTTTGGTCCTACGAGCAAGGGATGTTTTCTGGTAAGGAAAGTCACTATTGTGCTCCCTTTGCCATAAACAGTGCAAATAGCACTCACGTCTGTTCCCAGAAAGTACAGTGTATTGGACTGAAGAGGATCTACTGTTCTTGTCAGTTTCCTAAGCAGAGTTGAACTAGATATGGCCAATGTGTGTGGGAAGCAAAGTTCTTTTGTTCTGAGCAAGCTCACTGTTCAGACCCCATAGGAAACACAGTAGAGTAGAAGAGTGCTCTTTTCTCAAAAGCAGAGTGTGTTTTTTGTAAGGCTAGCTAGCGTTTGTTTTCCCAGTCCTAAATGGAGTTGAATCACATGCAGTTTCTGGTCCTATGAGCAAGAGTTGTTTTCTGGTAAGAAGAGTCACTATTGCGCTCCCATTGCAATACACGTGCAAACAACACTCGCTACTGTTCCTTGCAAGTACAGTGTTTTGGACAGAAGAGGAGCTACTGTTCTTGTCAGTTTCCTAAGCAGAGTTGAACTAGATATGGGCCGTGTGTGTAGGAAGCACAGTTCATTTGTACTGAGCAAGCTCACTGTTCGGACACCATAGGAAACACAGTAGAGTAGAACAGTGCTCTTTTCTCAAAAGTAGAGTGTGTTTCTTGTAAGGCGAGCTAGCATTTCTTTCCCAGTCCTAAATGGAGTTGAATCACATGCAGTTTCTGATCCTAGGAGCAAGAGTTGTTTTCTGGTAAGAAGAGTCAATATTGTGCTCCCATTGTCATACACAGTGTAAATAGCACTGGCGTCTGTTCCCAGCAAGTACAGTGTATTGGACTGAAGAGGAACTACAGTTCTTGTCAGTTTCCTAAGTAGAGTTGAACAAGATATTGCCCGTGTGTGTAGGAAGCACAGTTCTTTTGTTCTGAGCAAGCTCACTGTCCTGGCCTTATAGGAATCACAGTAGAGTAGAAGAGTGCTCTTTTCTCAAAAGCAGAGTGTGTTTCTTGTAAGGCGAGCTAGCGTTTGTTTCCCAGTCCTAAATGGAGTTGAATCACATGCAGTTTTTGGTACTACGAGCAAGGGATATTTTCTGGTAAGGAAAGTCACTATTGTGCTCCCTTTGCCATACACAGTGCAAATAGCACTCGCGTCTGCTCCCAGCAAGTACAGTGTATTGGACTGAAGAGGATCTACTGTTCTTGTCAGTTTCCTAAGCAGAGTTGAACTAGATATAGCGTGTGTGTGTAGGAAGCACAGTTCTTTTGTTCTGAGCAAGCTCACTGTTCTGGCCCTATAGGAAACACAGTAGAGTAGAAGAGTGCTCTTTTCTCAAAAGCCGAGTGTGTTTCTTGTAAGGCGAGCTATCGTTTGTTTCCCAGTCCTAAATGGAGTTGAATCACATGCAGTTTCTGGTCCTATGTGCAAGAGTTTTTTTCTGGTAAGAAGAGTCACTATTGCGCTCCCTTTGCCATACACAGTGCAAACAACACTCGCTACTGTTCCTTGCAAGTACAGTGTATTGGACAGAAGAGGAGCTACTGTTCTTGTCAGTTTCCTAAGCAGAGTTGAACTAGATATGGGAAATGTGTGTAGGAAGCACAGTTCTTTTGTTCTGAGCAAGCTCACTGTTCTGGCCTTATAGGAAACACAGTAGAGTAGAAGAGTGCTCTTTTCTCTAAAGCAGATTGTGTTTCTTGTAAGGTGAGCTATCGTTTCTTTCCCAGTCCTAAATGGAGTTGAATCACATGCAGTTTTTGGTCCTACGAGCAAGGGATGTTTTCTGGCAAGGAAAGTCACTATTGTGTTCCCTTTGCCTTGAACAGTGCAAATAGCACTGGCATCTGTTCCCAGCAAGTACAGTGTATTGGACTGAAGAGGAGCTACTGTTCTTGTCAGTTTCCTAAGCAGAGTTGAACTACATATGGCCCGTGTGTGTAGGAAGCTCAGTTCTTTTGTTCTGAGCAAGCTCACTGTTCGGAACCCATAGGAAATACAGAAGAGTAGAAGAGTGCTCTTTTCTCTAAAGCAGAGTGTGTTTCTTGTAAGGTGAGCTAGCGTTTGTTTCCCAGTCCTAAATGGATTTGAATTACATGCAGTATCTGGTCCTACAAGCAAGAGTTGTTTTCTGGTAAGAAGTGTCACTATTGTGTTCCCATTGCCATACACAGGGCAAATAGCACTCGCGTCTGTTCCCAGGATGTACAGTGTATTGGACTGAAGAGGATCTACTGTTCTTGTCAGTTTCCTAAGCAAACTTGAAATAGATATGGCCCGTGTGTGTAGGAAGTACACTTCTTTTGTTCTGAGCAAGTTCACTCTTCTGGCCCTATAGGAAACACAGTAGAGTAGAAGAGTGCTCTTTTCTCAAAAGCAGAATGTGTTTCTTGTAAGGCGAGCTAGCGTTTGTTTCCCAGTCCTAAATGGACTTCAATCACATTCATTTTCTGGTCCTAGGAGCAAGAGTAGTTTTATGGTAAGAAGAGTCACTATTGCGCTCCAATTGTCATACACAGGGCAAATAGCACTGGCGTGTGTTCCCAGCATGTACAGTGTATTGGACTGAAGAGGAGCTACTGTTCTTGTCAGTTTCCTAAGCAGAGTTGAACTAGATATGGCCCGTGTGTGTAGGAAGCACAGTTCTTTTGTTCTGAGCAAGTTCACAGTTCTGGCCCTATAGGAAACACAGTAGAGTAGAAGAGTGCTCTTTTCTCCAAAGCAGAGTGTGTTTCTTCTAAGGCGAACTAGCATTTGTTTCCAAGTCCTAAATGGAGTTTAATCACATGCAGTTTCTGGTCCTATAAGTAAGAGTTGTTTTCTGGTTGTGAAAGTCACTATTGCGCTCCCATTGCCATACACAGTGCAAATAGCTCTCGCGTCCGTTCCCAGCAAGTACAGTGTATCGGACCGAAGAGGAGCTACTGTTCTTCTCAGTTTCCTAAGCAGAGTTGAACTAGATATAGCGTGTGTGTGTAGTAAGCACACTTCTTTTATTCTGAGCAAGCTCACTCTTCTGCCCCTATAGGAAACACAGTAGAGTAGAAGAGTGCTCTTTTCTCAAAAGCAGAGTGTGTTTCTTGTAAGGCGAGCTAGCGTTTGTTTCCCAGTCCTAAATGGAGTTGAATCACATGCAGTTTTTGGTCCTAAGAGCAAGGGATGTTTTCTGGTAAGGAAAGTCACTATTGTGCTCCCTTTGCCATAAACAGTGCAAATAGCACTCACGTCTGTTCCCAGAAAGTACAGTTTATTGGACTGAATTGGATCTACTGTTCTTGTCAGTTTCCTAAGCAGAGTTGAACTAGATATGGCCCGTGTGTGTAGGAAGCACAGTTCTTTTGTTCTGAGCAAGCTCAGTGTTCGGACCCCATAGGAAATACAGAAGAGTAGAAGAGTGCTCTTTTCTCAAAAGCAGAGTGTGTTTCTTGTAAGGTGAGCTAGCGTTTGTTTCTCAGTCCTAAATGGAGTTGAATTACATGCAGTTTCTGGTCCTACAAGCAAGAGTTGTTTTGTGGTAAGAAGAGTCACTATTGTGCTCCCTTTGCCATACACAGGGCAAATGGCACTCATGTCTGTTCCCAGGATGTACAGTGTATTGGACTGAAGAGGATCTACTGTTCTTCTCAGTTTCCTAAGCAAACTTGAAATAGATATGGCCCGTGGGTGTAAAAAGTACACTTCTTTTGTACTGAGCAAGCTCACTCTTCTGGCCCTATAGGAAACACAGTAGAGTAGAAGAGTGCTCTTTTCTCAAAATCAGAGTGTGTTTCTTGTAAAGCGAGCTAGAGTTTGTTTCCCAGTCGTAAATGGAGTTGAAGCACATGCAGTTTCTGGTCCTATGAGCAAGAGTTGTTTTCTGTTAAGGAAAGTCACTATTGCGCTCCCATTGCCACACCCAGTGCAAATAGCACTCGTGTCTGTTCCCAGCAAGTAAGGTGTATCGGAGTGAAGAAGAGCTACTGTTCTTGTCAGTTTCCTAAGCAGAGTTGAACTAGATATGGCCCGTGTGTGGGAAGCACAGTTCTTTTGTTCTGAGCAAGCTCACTGTTCTGGCCCTACAGGAAACACAGTAGAGTAGAAGAGTACTCTTTTCTCTAAAGCAGAGTGTGTTTCTTGTAAGGCGAGCTAGCGTTTGTTTCCCAGTCCTAAATGGAGTTGAATCACATGCAGTTTCTGGTCCTACGAGCAAGAGTTTTTTTATGGTAAGAATAGTCACTATTGCGCGGCCATTGCCATAAACAGGACAAATAGCACAGGCGTCTGTACCCAGCAATACAGTGTATTGGACTGAAGAGGATCTACTGCTCTTGTCAGGTTCCTAAGCAGAATTGAACTAGATATGGCCGTGTGTGTAGGAAGCACAGTTCTTTTGTTCTGAGCAAGCTCACTGTTCGAGCCCATAGGAAACACAGTAGAGTAGAAGAGTGCTCTTTTCTCAAAAGCAGAGTGTGTTTTTTGTAAGGCAAGCTAGCGTTTGTTTCCCAGTCCTAAATGGAGTTGAATCACATGCAGTTTCTGGTCCTACGAGCAAGAGTTGTTTTCTGGTAAATAAAGTCACTATTGCGCTCACTTTGCCATACACAGTGCAAATAGCAATCGCGTCTTTTCCCAACAAGTACAGTGTACCGTACTGAAGAGGATATACTGTTTTTGTCAGGTTCCTAAGCAGACTTGAACTACATATGGCCCGTGTGTTTAGGAAGCACAGTTATTATGTTCTGAGCAAGCTCAATGTTCTGGCCCTATAGGAAACACAGTAGAGTAGAAGAGTGCTCTTTTCTCTAAAGCAGAGTTTGTTTCTTGTAAGGCGAGCTCCCGTTTGTTTCCCAGTCTTAAATGGAGTTGAGTCACATGCAGTTTTTGGTCCTACGAGCAAGAGTTGTTTTCTGGTAAGAAGAGTCACTATTGTGCTCCAAATGGCATACACAGTGCAAATAGCACTCCCGTCGGTTCCCAGCAAGTACAGTGTATTGGACTGAATAGGAGCTACTGTTTCTTGTCAGTTTCCTAAGCAGAGTTGAACTAGATATGGTCCATGTGTGTAGGAAGCACAGTTCTTTTGTTCTGAGCAAGCTTACTGTTTGGAACCCATAGGTAACACCGTAGAGTAGAAGAGTGTCTTTTCTCAAAAGCAGAGTGTGTTTCTTGTAAGGCGAGCTAGCATTTGTTTCCCAGTTCTAAATGGCATTGAATCACATGCAGTTTGTGGTCCTAAAGCAAGAGTTGTTTTCTGGTAAGGAAAGTCACTATTGTGCTCTCATTGCCATACACAGTGCAAATAGCACATGCCTCTGTTCCCAGCAAGTACAGTGTACTGGACAGAAGAGGACCTACTGTTCTTGTCAGTTTCCTAAGCAGAGTTGAACTAGATATGGCCCGTGTGTGTAGGAAGCACAGTTCTTATGTTCTGAGCAAGCTCACTGTTTGGACACCTTAGGAAACACAGTAGAGTAGAAGAGTGTACTTTTCTCTAAAGCAGAGTGTGTTTCTTGTAAGGCGAGCTAGCGTTTGTTTTCTAGTCCTAAATGGAGTTGAATCACATCCAGTTTCTGGTCCTACAAACAAGAGTTGTTTTCTGGTAAGGAAAGTCACTATTGTGCTCCCATTGCCATACACTGGGCAAATAGCACTCGCATCTTTTCCCAGCAAGTACAGTGTATTGGACTGAAGAGGAGCTACTGTTCTTGTCAGTTTCCTAAGCAGAGTTGAACTACATATGGTCCGTGTGTGTAGGAAGCACAGTTCTTTTGTTCTGAGCAAGCTCACTGTTTGGACCCCTTAGGAAACACAGTAGAGTAGAAGAGTGCACTTTTCTCTAAAGCATAGTGTGTTTCTTGTAAGGCGAGCTAGCGTTTGTTTCCAATCATAAATGGAGTTGAATCACATGCAGTTTCTGGTCCTACGAGCAAGAGTTTTTTTATGGTAAGAATAGTCACTATTGCGCTGCCATTGCCATACACAGGACAAATAGCACTGGCGTCTGTTCCCAGCAAGTACAGTGTATTGGACTGAAGAGGATCTACTGCTCTTGTCAGGTTCCTAAGCAGAATTGAACTAGATATGGCCGTGTGTGTAGGAAGCACACTTCTTTTGTTCTGAGCAAGCTCACTGTTCGAGGCAATAGGAAACACAGTAGAGTAGAAGAGTGCTCTTTTCTCAAAAGCAGAGTGTGTTTTTTGCAAGGCAAGCTAGCGTTTGTTTCCCAGTCCTAAATGGAGTTGAATCACATGCAGTTCCTGGTCCTACGAGCAAGAGTTGTTTTCTGGTAAGGAAAGTCACTATTGTGCTCCCTTTGCCATACACAGTGCAAATAGCAATCGTGTCTTTTCCCAACAAGTACAGTGTATCGGACTGAAGAGGAGCTACTGTTCTTGTCAGTTTCCTAAGCAGAGTTGAACTAGATATGGCCCGAGTGTGTGTAGGAAGCACAGTTATTATGTTCTGAGCAAGCTCACTGTTCTGGCTCTATAGGAAACAGAGAAGAATAGAAGAGTGCTCTTTTCTCTACAGCAGAGTGTGTTTCTTGCAAGGCGAGCTCGCGTTTGTTTCCCAGTCTTAAATGGAGTTGAGTCACATGCAGTTTTTGGTCCTACGAGCAAGAGTTGTTTTCTGGTAAGAAGAGTCACTATTGTGCTCCAAATGCCATGCACAGTGCAAATAGCGCTCCCGTCTGTTCGCAGCAAGTACAGTGTATTGGACTGAATTGGAGCTACTGTTCTTGTCAGTTTCCTAAGCAGAGTTGAACTAGATATGGTCCATGTGTGTAGGAAGCACAGTTCTTTTGTTCTGAGCAAGCTCACTGTTTGGACCCCATAGGAAACACCGTAGAGTAGAAGAGTGCTCTTTTCTCTAAAGCAGAGTGTGTTTCTTGTAAGGCGAGATAGCATTTGTTTCCCAGTTCTAAATGACGTTCAAAAACATGCAGGTTGTGGTCCTACGAGCAAGAGTTATTTTCTGGTAAGGAAAGTCACTATTGCGCTCTCATTGCCAAACACAATGCAAATAGCACATGCGTCTGTTCCCAGCAAGTACAGTGTGTTGGACTGAAGAGGATCTACTGTTCTTGTCAGGTTCCTAAACAGAGTTGAACTAGATATGGCCCGTGTGTGTAGGAAGCACAGTTATTATGTTCTGAGCAAGCTCACTGTTCTGGCCCTATAGGAAACACAGTAGAGTAGAAGAGTGCTCTTTTTTCTAAAGCAGAGTGTGTTTCTTGTAAGGCAAGCTCGCGTTTGTTTCCCAGTCCTAAATGGAGTTGAGTCACAGGCAGTTTCTGGTCCTACGAGCAAGAGTTGTTTTCTGGTAATGAAAGTCACTATTGTGCTCCCATTGCCATACACAGTGCAAATAGCTCTCGCGTCTGTTCCCAGCAAGTACAGTGTATCGGACCGAAGAGGAGCTACTGTTCTTCTCAGTTTCCTAAGCAGAGTTGAACTAGCTATAGCGTGTGTGTGTAGTAAGCACAGTTCTTTTATTCTGAGCAAGCTCACTCTTCTGCCGCTATAGGAAACACAGTAGAGTAGAAGAGTGCTCTTTTCTCAAAAGCAGAGTGTGTTTCTTGTAAGGCGAGCTAGCGTTTGTTTCCCAGTCCTAAATGGAGTTGAATCACATGCAGTTTTTGGTCCTACGAGCAAGGGATGTTTTCTGGTAAGGAAAGTCACTATTGTGCTCCCTTTGCCATAAACAGTGCAAATAGCACTCACATCTGTTCCCAGAAAGTACAGTGTATTGGACTGAATTGGATGTACTGTTCTTGTCAGTTTCCTAAGCAGAGTTGAACTAGATATGGCCCGTGTGTGTAGGAAGCACAGTTCTTTTGTTCTGAGCAAGCTCAGTGTTCGGACCCCATAGGAAATACAGAAGAGTAGAAGAGTGCTCTTTTCTCAAAAGCAGAGTGTGTTTCTTGTAAGGTGAGCTAGCGTTTGTTTCCCAGTCCTAAATGGAGTTGAATTACATGCAGTTTCTGGTCCTACAAGCAAGAGTTGTTTTGTGGTAAGAAGAGTCACTATTGTGCTCCCTTTGCCATACACAGGGCAAATGGCACTCGTGTCTGTTCCCAGGATGTACAGTGTATTGGACTGAAGAGGATCTACTGTTCTTCTCAGTTTCCTAAGCAAACTTGAAATAGATATGGCCCGTGGGTGTAGAAAGTACACTTCTTTTGTACTGAGCAAGCTCACTCTTCTGGCCCTATAGGAAACACAGTAGAGTAGAAGAATGCTCTTTTCTCAAAATCAGAGTGTGTTTCTTGTAAAGCGAGCTAGAGTTTGTTTCCCAGTCGTAAATGGAGTTGAAGCACATGCAGTTTCTGGTCCTATGAGCAAGAGTTGTTTTCTGGTAAGGAAAGTCACTATTGCGCTCCCATTGCCACACACAGTGCAAATAGCACTCGTGTCTGTTCCCAGCAAGTAAGGTGTATCGGAGTGAAGAAGAGCTACTGTTCTTGTCAGTTTCCTAAGCAGAGTTGAACTAGATATGGCCCGTGTGTGGGAAGCACAGTTCTTTTGTTCTGAGCAAGCTCACTGTTCTGGCCCTATAGGAAACACAGTAGAGTAGAAGAGTGCTTTTTTCTCTAAAGCAGAGTGTGTTTCTTGTAAGGCGAGCTAGCGTTTGTTTCCCAGTCCTAAATGGAGTTGAATCACATGCAGTTTCTGGTCCTACGAGCAAGAGTTTTTTTATGGTAAGAATAGTCACTATTGCGCTGCCATTGCCATACACAGGACAAATAGCACAGGCGTCTGTACCCAGCAAGTACAGTGTATTGGACTGAAGAGGATCTACTGCTCTTGTCAGGTTCCTAAGCAGAATTGAACTAGATATGGCCGTGTGTGTAGGAAGCACAGTTCTTTTGTTCTGATCAAGCTCACTGTTCGAGCCCATAGGAAACACAGTAGAGTAGAAGAGTGCTCTTTTCTCAAAAGCAGAGTGTGTTTTTTGTAAGGCAAGCTAGCGTTTGTTTCCCAGTCCTAAATGGAGTTGAATCACATGCAGTTTCTGGTCCTACGAGCAAGAGTTGTTTTCTGGTAAGGAAAGTCACTATTGCGCTCCCTTTGCCATACACAGTGCAAATAGCAATCGCGTCTTTTCCCAACAAGTACAGTGTACCGGACTGAAGAGGATATACTGTTTTTGTCAGGTTCCTAAGCAGACTTGAACTACATATGGCCCGTGTGTTTAGGAAGCACAGTTATTATGTTCTGAGCAAGCTCACTGTTCTGGCCCTATAGGAAACACAGTAGAGTAGAAGAGTGCTCTTTTCTCTAAAGCAGAGTGTGTTTCTTGTAAGGCGAGCTCCCGTTTGTTTCCCAGTCTTAAATGGAGTTGAGTCACATGCAGTTTTTGGTCCTACGAGCAAGAGTTGTTTTCTGGTAAGAAGAGTCACTATTGTGCTCCAAATGGCATACACAGTGCAAATAGCTCTCCCGTCGGTTCCCAACAAGTACAGTGTATTGGACTGAATAGGAGCTACTGTTTCTTGTCAGTTTCCTAAGCAGAGTTGAACTAGATATGGTCCATGTGTGTAGGAAGCACAGTTCTTTTGTTCTGAGCAAGCCTACTGTTTGGAACCCATAGGTAACACCGTAGAGTAGAAGAGTGTCTTTTCTCAAAAGCAGAGTGTGTTTCTTGTAAGGCGAGCTAGCATTTGTTTCCCAGTTCTAAATGGCATTGAATCACATGCAGTTTGTGGTCCTACAAGCAAGAGTTGTTTTCTGGTAAGGAAAGTCACTATTGTGCTCTCATTGCCATACACAGTGCAAATAGCACATGCGTCTGTTCCCAGCAAGTACAGTGTACTGGACAGAAGAGGACCTACTGTTCTTGTCAGTTTCCTAAGCAGAGTTGAACTAGATATGGCCCGTGTGTGTAGGAAGCACAGTTCTTATGTTCTGAGCAAGCTCACTGTTTGGACACCTTAGGAAACACAGTAGAGTAGAAGAGTGTACTTTTCTCTAAAGCAGAGTGTGTTTCTTGTAAGGCGAGCTAGCGTTTGTTTCCCAGTCCTAAATGGAGTTGAATCACATGCAGTTTGTGGTCCTACGAGCAAGAGTTGTTTTCTGGTAAGGAAAGTCACTATTGCGCTCCCATTGCCATACACAGTGCAAATAGCACTCGCGTCTGTTCCCAGCAAGTACAGTGTATCGGACTGAAGAGGAGCTACTGTTCTTGTCAGTTTCCTAAGCAGAGTTGAACTAGATATGGCCCGTGTGTGTAGGAAGCACAGTTCGTTTGTTCTGAGCAAGCTCAATTTTCAGGCCCCATAGGAAACACGGTAGAGTAGAATAGTGCTCTTTTCTCAAAAGCAGAGTGTGTTTCTTGTAAGGCGAGCTAGCGTTTGTTTTCTAGTCCTAAATGGAGTTGAATTACATCCAGTTTCTGGTCCTACAAACAAGAGTTGTTTTCTGGTAAGGAAAGTCACTATTGCGCTCCCATTGCCATACACAGGGCAAATAGCACTCGCGTCTTTTCCCAGCAAGTACAGTGTATTGGACTGAAGAGGAGCTACTGTTCTTGTCAGTTTCCTAAGCAGAGTTGAACTACATATGGTCCGTGTGTGTAGGAAGTACAGTTCTTTTGTTCTGAGCAAGCTCACTGTTTGGACCCCTTAGGAAACACAGTAGAGTAGAAGAGTGCACTTTTCTCTAAAGCATAGTGTGTTTCTTGTAAGGCGAGCTAGCGTTTGTTTCCAATCATAAATGGAGTTGAATCACATGCAGTTTCTGGTCCTACGAGCAAGAGTTTTTTTATGGTAAGAATAGTCACTATTGCGCTGCCATTGCCATACACAGTGCAAATAGCACTGGCGTCTGTTCCCAGCAAGTACAGTGTATTGGACTGAAGAGGATCTAGTGCTCTTGTCAGGTTCCTAAGCAGAATTGAACTAGATATGGCCGTGTGTGTAGGAAGCACACTTCTTTTGTTCTGAGCAAGCTCACTGTTCGAGGCAATAGGAAACACAGTAGAGTAGAAGAGTGCTCTTTTCTCAAAAGCAGAGTGTGTTTTTTGCAAGGCAAGCTAGCGTTTGTTTCCCAGTCCTAAATGGAGTTGAATCACATGCAGTTTCTGGTCCTACGAGCAAGAGTTGTTTTCTGGTAAGGAAAGTCACTATTGTGCTCCCTTTGCCATACACAGTGCAAATAGCAATCGCGTCTTTTCCCAACAAGTACAGTGTATCGGACTGAAGATGAGCTACTGTTCTTGTCAGTTTCCTAAGCAGAGTTGAACTAGATATGGTCCATGTGTGTAGGAAGCACAGTTCTTTTGTTCTGAGCAAGCTCACTGTTTGGACCCCATAGGAAACACCGTAGAGTAGAAGAGTGCTCTTTTCTCTAAAGCAGAGTGTGTTTCTTGTAAGGCGAGATAGCATTTGTTTCCCAGTTCTAAATGGCGTTCAATCACATGCAGTTTGTGGTCCTACGAGCAAGAGTTATTTTCTGGTAAGGAAAGTCACTATTGCGCTCTCATTGCCATACACAATGCAAATAGCACATGCGTCTGTTCCCAGCAAGTACAGTGTGTTGGACTGAAGAGGATCTACTGTTCTTGTCAGGTTCCTAAACAGAGTTGAACTAGATATGGCCCGTGTGTGTAGGAAGCACAGTTATTATGTTCTGAGCAAGCTCACTGTTCTGGCCCTATAGGAAACACAGTAGAGTAGAAGAGTGCTCTTTTTTCTAAAGTAGAGTGTGTTTCTTGTAAGGCAAGCTCGCGTTTGTTTCCCAGTCCTAAATGGAGTTGAGTCACAGGCAGTTTTTGGTCCTATGAGCAAGAGTTGTTTTCTGGTAAGAAGAGTCACTATTGCGCTCCCATTGCCATACACAATACAAATAGCACTGGCGTCTGTTCCCAGCAAGTACAGTGTATTGGACTGAAGAGGATCTACTGTTCTTGTCAGGTTCCTAAGTAGAATTGAACTAGATATGTCCGTGTGTGTAGGAAGCACAGTTCTTTTGTTCTGAGCAAGCTCACTGTTAGGACCCCATAGGAAACACATTAGAGTAGAAGAGTGCTCTTTTCTCAAAAGCAGAGTGTGTTTCTTATAAGGCGAGCTAGCGTTTGTTTCCCAGTCCTAAATGGAGTTGAATCACATGCAGTTTCTGGTCCTACGAGCGAGAGTTGTTTTCTGGTAAAGAAAGTCACTCTTGCGCTCCCATTGCCATACACAGTGCAAATAGCACTCGCGTCTGTTCCCAGCAAGTACAGTGTATCGGACTGAAGAGGAGCTACTGTTCTTGTCAGTTTCCTAAGCAGAGTTGAACTATATATGGCCCGTGTATGTAGGAAGCACAGTTCTTATGTTCTGAGCAAGCTCACTGTTCTGGCCCTATAGGAAACACAGTAGAGTAGAAGAGTGCTCTTTTCTCAAAAGCAGAGTGTGTTTCTTGTAAGGCGAGCTAGCGTTTGTTTTCTAGTCCTAAATGGAGTTGAATCACATGCAGTTTCTGGTCCTACAAACAAGAGTTGTTTTCTGGTAAGGAAAGTCACTATTGTGCTCCCATTGCCATACACAGGGCAAATAGCACTCGCGTCTTTTCCCAGCAAGTACAGTGTATTGGACTGAATAGGAGCTACAGTTCTTGTCAGTTTCCTAAGCAGAGTTGAACTACATATGGTCCGTGTGTGTAGTAAACACAGTTCTTTTGTTCTGAGCAAGCTCAGTGTTTGGACACCTTAGGAAACACAGTAGAATAGAAGAGTGCACTTTTCTCTAAAGCAGAGTGTATTTCTTGTAAGGCGATCTAGCGTTTGTTTCCCAGTCCTAAATGGAGTTGAATCCCATGCAGTTTCTGGTCCTACTAGCAAGAGTTGTTTTCTGGTAAGAAGAGTCACTATTGTGCTCCCATTGCCATACACAGTGCAAATAGCACTCGCGTCTGCTCCCAGCAAGTACAGTGTATTGGACAGAAGCGGAGCTACTGTTCTTGTCAGTTTCCTAAGAAGAGTTGAACTAGATATAGCCCGTGATTGTGGGAAGCACAGTTCTTTTGTTCTGAGCAAGCTCACTGTTCTGGCCCTGTACGAAACACAGTAGAGTAGAAGAGTGCTCTTTTCTCTAAAGCAGAGTGTGTTTCTTGTAAGGTGAGCTAGCGTTTGTTTCCCAGTCCTAAATGGAGTTGAATCACATAGAGTTTCTGGTCCTACGAGCAAGGGATGTTTTCTGGTAACGAAAATCACTATTGCGCTCCCTTTGCCATACACAGTGCAAATAGCACTGGTGTCTGTTCTCAGCAAGTACAGTGTATTGGACTGAAGAGGAGCTACTGTTCTTGTCAATTTCCTAAGCAGAGTTGAACTAGATATGGCCCATGTGTGTAGGAAGCACAGTTCTTTTGTTCTGAGCAAGCTCACTTTTCAGACACCATAGGAAACACAGTAGAGTAGAAGAGTGCTCTTTTCTCAAAAGCAGAGTGTGTTTCTTGTAAGGCTAGCTAGCGTTTGTTTCCCAGTCCTAAATGGAGTTGAATCACATGCAGTTTCTGGTCCTATGAGCAAGAGTTGTTTTCTGGTAAGAAGAGTCACTATTGCGCTCCCATTGCCATACACAGTGCAAACAACACTCGCTACTGTTCCTTGCAAGTACAGTGTTTTGGACAGAAGAGGAGCTACTGTTCTTGTCAGTTTCCTAAGCAGAGTTGAACTAGATATGGGACGTGTGTGTAGGAAGCACAGTTCTTTTGTTCTGAGCAAGCTCACTGTTCGGACACCGTAGGAAACACAGTAGAGTAGAAGAGTGCTCTTTTCTCAAAAGCAGAGTGTGTTTCTTGTAAGGCGAGCTAGCGTTTGTTTCCCAGTCCTAAATGGATTTGAATCACATGCAGTTTCTGATCATAGGAGCAAGAGTTGTTTTCTGGTAAGAAGAGTCACTATTGTGCTCCCATTGTCATACACAGGGTAAATAGCACTGGCGTCTGTTCCCAGCAAGTACAGTGTATCGGACTGAAGAGGAGCTACTGTTCTTGTCAGTTTTCTAAGCAGAGTTGAACTAGATATGGCCAGTGTGTGTAGGAAGCACAGTTCTTATGTTCTGAGCAAGCTCACTGTTCTGGCCCTATAGGAAACACAGTAGAGTAGAAGAGTGCTCTTTTCTCAAAAGCAGAGTGTGTTTCTTGTAAGGCGAGTTAGCGTTTGTTTTCTAGTCCTAAATGGAGTTGAATCACATGAAGTTTCTGGTCCTACAAACAAGAGTTGTTTTCTGGTAAGGAAAGTCACTATTGCGCTCCCATTGCCATACACAGGGCAAATAGCACTCGCGTCTTTTCCCAGCAAGTACAGTGTATTGGACTGAATAGGAGCTACTGTTCTTGTCAGTTTCCTAAGCAGAGTTGAACTACATATGGTCCGTGTGTAGGAAGCACAGTTCTTTTGTTATGAGCAAGCTCACTGTTTGGACGCTTAGGAAACACAGTAGAGTAGAAGAGTGCTCTTTTCTCTAAAGCAGATTGTGTTTCTTGTAAGGTGAGCTAGCGTTTGTTTCCCAGTCTTAAATGGTGTGGAATCACATGCAGTTTCTGGTCCTATGAGCAAGAGTTGATTTATGGTAAGAATAGTCACTATTGCGCTGCCATTGCCATACACAGGACAAATAGCACTGTCATCTGTTCCCAGCAAGTACAGTGTATTGGAATGAAGACGATCTACTGTTCTTGTCAGGTTCCTAAGCAGAATTGAACTAGATATGGCCGTGTGTGTAGGAAGCACAGTTCTTTTGTTCTGAGCAAGCTCACTGTTTGGACCCCATAGGAAACACAGTAGAGTTGAAGAGTGCTCTTTTCTCAAAAGCAGAGTGTGTTTCTAAGGCGAGCTAGCGTTTGTTTCCCAGTCCTAAATGGAGTTGAATCACATGCAGTTTCTGGTCCTACGAGCAAGAGTTGTTTTCTGGTAATGAAAGTCACTATTGCGCTCCCATTGCCATACACAGTGCAAATAGCTCTCGCGTCTGTTCCCAGCAAGTACAGTGTATCGGACCGAAGAGGAGCTACTGTTCTTCTCAGTTTCCTAAGCAGAGTTGAACTAGATATAGCGTGTGTGTGTAGTAAGCACAGTTCTTTTATTCTGAGCAAGCTCACTCTTCTGCCCCTATAGGAAACACAGTAGAGTAGAAGAGTGCTCTTTCCTCAAAAGCAGAGTGTGTTTCTTGTAAGGCGAGCTAGCGTTTGTTTCCCAGTCCTAAATGGAGTTGAATCACATGCAGTTTTTGGTCCTACGAGCAAGGGATGTTTTCTGGTAAGGAAAGTCACTATTGTGCTCCCTTTGCCATAAACAGTGCAAATAGCACTCACGTCTGTTCCCAGAAAGTACAGTGTATTGGACTGAATTGGATCTACTGTTCTTGTCAGTTTCCTAAGCAGAGTTAAACTAGATATGCCCAATGTGTGTGGGAAGCAAAGTTCTTTTGTTCTGAGCAAGCTCACTGTTCGGACCCCATAGGAAACACAGTAGAGTAGAAGAGTGCTCTTTTCTCAAAAGCAGAGTGTGTTTTTTGTAAGGCTAGCTAGCGTTTGTTTCCCAGTCCTAAATGGAGTTGAATCACATGCAGTTTCTGGTCCTATGAGCAAGAGTTGTTTTCTGGTAAGAAGAGTCACTATTGCGCTCCCATTGCAATACACAGTGCAAACAACACTCGCTACTGTTCCTTGCAAGTACAGTGTATTGGACAGAAGAGGAGCTACTGTTCTTGTCAGTTTCCTAAGCAGAGTTGAACTAGATATGGGCCGTGTGTGTAGGAAGCACAGTTCATTTGTACTGAGCAAGCTCACTGTTCGGACACCATAGGAAACACAGTAGAGTAGAAGAGTGCTCTTTTCTCAAAAGTAGAGTGTGTTTCTTATAAGGCGAGCTAGCATTTCTTTCCCAGTCCTAAATGGAGTTGAATCACATGCAGTTTCTGATCCTAGGAGCAAGAGTTGTTTTCTGGTAAGAAGAGTCAATATTGTGCTCCCATTGTCATACACAGGGTAAATAGCACTGGCGTCTGTTCCCAGCATGTACAGTGTATTGGACTGAAGAGGAACTACAGTTCTTGTCAGTTTCCTAAGTAGAGTTGAACAAGATATTGCCCGTGTGTGTAGGAAGCACAGTTCTTTTGTTCTGAGCAAGCTCACTGTCCTGGCCTTATAGGAATCACAGTAGAGTAGAAGAGTGCTCTTTTCTCTAAAGCAGAGTGTGTTTCTTGTAAGGCGAGCTATCGTTTGTTTCCCAGTCCTAAATGGAGTTGAATCCCATGCAGTTTTTGGTCCTACGAGCAAGGGATATTTTCTGGTAAGGAAAGTCACTATTGTGCTCCCTTTGCCATACACAGTGCAAATAGCACTCGCGTCTGCTCCCAGCAAGTACAGTGTATTGGACTGAAGAGGATCTACTGTTCTTGTCAATTTCCTAAGCAGAGTTGAACTAGATATAGCGTGTGTGTGTAGGAAGCACAGTTCTTTTGTTCTGAGCAAGCTCACTGTTCTGGCCCTATAGGAAACACAGTAGAGTAGAAGAGTGCTCTTTTCTCAAAAGCCGAGTGTGTTTCTTGTAAGGCGAGCTATCGTTTGTTTCCCAGTCCTAAATGGAGTTGAATCACATGCAGTTTCTGGTCCTATGTTCAAGAGTTGTTTTCTGGTAAGAAGAGTCACTATTACGCTCCCATTGCCATACACAGTGCAAACAACACTCGCTACTGTTCCTTGCAAGTACAGTGTATTGGACAGAAGAGGAGCTACTGTTCTTGTCAGTTTCCTAAGCAGAGTTGAACTAGATATAGCGTGTGTGTGTAGGAAGCACAGTTCTTTTGTTCTGAGCAAGCTCACTGTTCTGGCCTTATAGGAAACACAGTAGAGTAGAAGAGTGCTCTTTTCTCTAAAGCAGAGTGTGTTTCTCGTAAGGCGAGCTATTGTTTGTTTCCCAGTCCTAAATGGAGTTGAATTGCATGCAGTTTCTGGTCCTACAAGCAAGAGTTGTTTTCTGGTAAGAAGAGTCACTATTGTGCTCCCTTTGCCATACACAGGGCAAATAGCACTCGGGTCTGTTCCCAGGATGTACAGTGTATTGGACTGAAGAGGATCTACTGTTCTTGTCAGTTTCCTAAGCAAAATTGAAATAGATATGGCCCGTGGGTGTAGAAAGTACACTTCTTTTGTTCTGAGCAAGCTCACTCTTCTGGCCCTATAGGAAACACAGTAGAGTAGAAGAGTGCTCTTTTCTCAAAAGCAGAATGTGTTTCTTGTAAGGCGAGCTAGCGTTTGTTTCCCAGTCCTAAATGGAGTTCAATCACATGCAGTTTCTGGTCCTAAGAGCAAAAGTTGTTTTATGTTAAGAAGAGTCACTATTGCGCTCCAATTGTCATACACAGGGCAAATAGCACTGGCGTTTGTTCCCAGCATGTACAGTGTATTGGACTGAAGAGGATCTACTGTTCTTGTCAGTTTCCTAAGCAGAGTTGAACTAGATATGGCCCGTGTGTGTAGGAAGCACAGTTCTTTTGTTCTGAGCAAGTTCACAGTTCTGGCCCCTATAGGAAACACAGTAGAGTAGAAGAGTGCTCTTTTCTCCAAAGCAGAGTGTGTTTCTTCTAAGGCGAACTAGCATTTGTTTCCAAGTCCTAAATGGAGTTTAATCATATGCAGTTTCTGGTCCTGTAAGTAAGAGTTGTTTTCTGGTAAGAAGTGTCACTATTTCGTTCCCATTGCCATACACAGTGCAAATAAGACTCGCGTCTGCTACCTGGAAGTACAGTGTATTGGACTGAAGAGGAGCTACTGTTCTTGTCAGTTTCCTAAGCAGAGTTTAACTAGATATGGCCCGTTTGTGTAGAATGCACAGTTCTTTTCTTCTGAGCAAGCTCACTGTTCTGGCCCTATAGGAAACACAGTAGAGTAGAAGAGTGCTCTTTTCTCAAAAGCAGAGTGTGTTTGTTGTAAGGCGAACTAGCGTTTTTTTCCCAGTCCTAAATGGAGTTGAATCACATGCAGTTTTTGGTCCTACGAGCAAGGGATGTTTTCTGGTAAGGAAAGTCACTATTGTGCTACCATTGCCATACACAGTGCAAATAGCACTCACGTCTGTTCCCAGCAAGTACAGTGTATTGGACAGAAGAGGAGCTACTGCTCTTGTCAGTTTCCTAAGCAGAGTTGAACTAGATATGGCCCATGTGTGTAGGAAGCACAGTTCGTTGTTCTGAGCAAGCTCACTGTTCTGGCCTTATAGGAAACACAGTAGAGTAGAAGAGTGCTCTTTTCTCTAAAGCAGAGTGTGTTTCTTGTAAGGTGACCTATCGTTTGTTTCCCAGTCCTAAATGGAGTTGAATCCCATGCAGTTTTTGGTCTTACGAGCAAGGGATTTTTTCTGGTAAGGAAAGTCACTATTGTGTTCCCTTTGCCTTAAACAGTGCAAATAGCACTCGCTTTTGTTCCCAGCAAGTACAGTGTATTGGACTGAAGAGGAGCTACTGTTCTTGTCAGTTTCCTAAGCAGAGTTGAACTAGATATGCCCCGTGTGTGTAGGAAGCACAGTTCTTTTGTTCTGAGCAAGCTCTGTGTTCGGACCCCAGGGAAATACAGAAGAGTAGAAGAGTGCTCTTTTCTCAAAAGCAGAGTGTGTTTCTTGTAAGGTGAGCTAGCGTTTGTTTCCCAGTCCTAAATGGAGTTGAATTACATGCAGTTTCTGGTCCTACAAGCAAGAGTTGTTTTGTGGTAAGAAGAGTCACTATTGTGCTCCCTTTGCCATACACAGGGCAAATGGCACTCGTGTCTGTTCCCAGGATGTACAGTGTATTGGACTGAAGAGGATCTACTGTTCTTCTCAGTTTCCTAAGCAAACTTGAAATAGATATGGCCCGTGGGTGTAGAAAGTACACTTCTTTTGTACTGAGCAAGCTCACAGTTCTGGCCCTATATGAAACACAGTAGAGTAGAAGAGTGCTCTTTTCTCAAAAGCAGAATGTGTTTCTTGTAAGGCGAGCTAGTGTTTGTTTCCCAGTCCTAAATGGAGTTCAATCACATGCAGTTTCTGGTCCTAGGAGCAAGAGTTGTTTTATGGTAAGAAGAGTCACTATTACGCTCCAATTGTCATACACAGGGCATATAGCACTGGCGTCTGTTCCCAGCATGTACAGTGTATTGGACTGAAGAGGATCTACTGTTCTTGTCAGTTTCTTAAGCAGAGTTGAACTAGCTTTGGCCCGTGTGTGTAGGAAGCACAGTTCTTTTGTTCTGAGCAAGCTCACAGTTCTGGCCCTATAGGAAACACAGTAGAGTAGAATAGTACTCTTTTCTCAAATGCAGAGTGTTTTTCTTGTAAGGCTAGCTGGTGTTTGTTTCCCAGTCAGAAACGGAGTTGAATTCCATGCAGTTTCTGGTCCTTCGAGCAAGAGTTGTTTTCTGGTAAGAAGAGTCACTATTGCGCTCCCATTGCCATACACAGTGCAAATAGCACTCGCGTCTCCTCCCAGCAAGTACAGTGTATTGGACTGAAGAGGAGCTACTGTTCTTGTCAGTTTCCTAAGCAGAGTTGAACTAGATATAGCCCGTGATTGTAGGAAGCACAGTTCTTTTGTTCTGAGCAAGCTCACTGTTCTGGCCCTATAGGAAACACAGTAGAGTAGAAGAGTGCTCTTTTCTCAAAAGCAGAGTGTGTTTCTTGTAAGGTGAGCTAGCGTTTGTTTCCCAGTCCTAAATGGAGTTGAATCACATACAGGTTTAGGTCCTACGAGAAAGGGATGTTTTCTGGTAACGAAAGTCACTATTGTGCTCCCTTTGCCATAAACAGTGCAAATAGCACTCACGTCTGTCCCAGAAAGTACAGTGTATTGGACTGAAGAGGAGCTACTGTTCTTGTCAGTTTCCTAAGCAGAGTTGAACTAGATATGGCCCATGTGTGTAGGAAGCACAGTTCTTTTGTTCTGAGCAAGCTCACTGTTCTGGCCCTATAGGAAACATAAAAGAGGAGAAGAGTGCTCTTTTCTCAAAAGCAGAGTGTGTTTCTTGTAAGGTGAGCTAGCGTTTGTTTCCCAGTCCTAAATGGAGTTGAATTACATGCAGTTTCTGGTCCTATGAGCAAGAGTTGTTTTCTTGTGCAAAGAGTCACTATTGTGCTCCCATTGCCATACACAGTGCAAATAGGCCTCGTGTCTGCTACCTGCAAGTACAGTTTATTGGACTGAAGAGGAGCTACTGTTCTTGTCAGTTTCCTAACCAGAGTTGAACTAGATATAGCCCGAGTGTGTAGGAAGCACAGTTCTTTTGTTCTGAGCAAGCTCACTGTTCTGGCCTTATAGGAAACACAGTAGAGTAGAAGAGTGCTCTTTTTTCTAAAGCAGAGTGTGTTTCTTGTAAGGTGAGCTAGCGTTTGTTTCCCAGTCCTAAATGGAGTTTAATCGCATGCAGTTTCTGGTCCTACAAGCAAGAGTTGTTTTCTGGTAAGAAGAGTCACTATTGTGCTCCCTTTGCCATACACAGGGCAAATAGCACTCGCGTCTGTTCCCAGGATGTACAGTGTATTGGACTGAAGAGGATCTACTGTTCTTGTCAGTTTCCTAAGCAAAATTGAAATAGATATGGCCCGTGGGTGTAGAAAGTACACTTCTTTTGTTCTGAGCAAGCTCACTCTTCTTGCCCTATAGGAAACACAGTAGAGTAGAAGAGTGCTCTTTTCTCAAAAGCAGAATGTGTTTCTTGTAAGGCGAGCTAGCGTTTGTTTCCCAGTCCTAAATGGAGTTCAATCACATGCAGTTTCTGGTCCTAAGAGCAAAAGTTGTTTTATGTTAAGAAGAGTCACTATTGCGCTCCAATTGTCATACACAAGGCAAATAGCACTGGCGTCTGTTCCCAGCATGTACAGTGTATTGGACTGAAGAGGATCTACTGTTCTTGTCAGTTTCCTAAGCAGAGTTGAACTAGATATGGCCCGTGTGTGTAGGAAGCACAGTTCTTTTGTTCTGAGCAAGCTCACTGTTCTGGCCCTATAGGAAACACAGAAGAGTAGAAGAGTGCTCTTTTCTCAAAAGCAGATTGTGTTTCTTGTAAGGTGAGCTAGCGTTTGTTTCCCAGTCCTAAATGGAGTTGAATTACATGCAGTTTCTGATGCTACAAGCAAGAGTTGTTTTCTGGTAAGAAGAGTCACTATTGTGCTCCCATTGACATACACAGGGCAAATAGCACTCGCGTCTCTTCCCAGGATGTACAGTGTATTGGACTGAAGAGGAACTACTGTTCTTGTCAGTTTCCTAGCAAATTTGGAATAGATATTGCCCTTGTGTGTACGAAGTACACTTCTTTTGTTCTGAGCAAGCTCACAGTTCTGGCCCTATAGGAAACACAGTAGAGTAGAAGAGTGCTCTTTTCTCAAAAGCAGAATGTGTTTCTTGTAAGGCGAGCTAGCCTTTGTTTCCCAGTCCTAAATGGAGTTCAATCACATGCAGTTTCTGGTCCTAGGAGCAAAAGTTGTTTTATGGTAAGAAGAGTCACTATTGCGCTCCAATTGTCATAAACAGGGCAAATAGCACTGGCGTCTGTTCCCAGCATGTACAGTGTATTGGACTGAAGAGGATCTACTGTTCTTGTCAGTTTCCTAAGCAGAGTTGAACTAGATATGGCCCGTGTGTGTAGGAAGCACAGTTCTTTTGTTCTGAGCAAGCTCACAGTTCTGGCCCTATAGGAAACACATTAGAGTAGAAGAGTGCTCCTTTCTCCAAAGCAGATTGTGTTTCTTCTAAGGTGAACTAGCGTTTGTTTCCCAGTCCTAAATGGAGTTGAATCACATGCAGTTTCTGGTCCTATAAGTAAGAGTTGTTTTCTGGTAAGAGAGGTCACTATTGCGCTCCCATTGCCATACACAGTGCAAATAGGCTCGTGTCTGCTACCTGCAAGTACAGTGTATTGGACTGAAGAGGAGCTACTGTTCTTGTCAGTTTCCTAAGCAGAGTTTAACTAGATATGGCCCGTTTGTGTAGGATGCACAGTTCTTTTCTTCTGAGCAAGCTCACTGTTTTGGCCCTATAGGAAACACAGTAGAGTAGAAGAGTGCTCTTTTCTCAAAAGCAGAGTGTGTTTGTTGTAAGGCGAACTAGTGTTTGTTTCCCAGTCCTAAATGGAGTTGAATCACATGCACTTTTTGGTCCTACGAGCAAGGGATGTTTTCTGGTAAGGAAAGTCACTATTGTGCTACCATTGCCATACACAGTGCAAATAGCACTCTCATCTGTTCCCAGCAAGTACAGTGTATTGGACAGAAGAGGAGCTACTGTTCTTGTCAGTTTCCTAAGCAGAGTTGAACTAGATATAGCCCGAGTGTGTAGGAAGCACAGTTCATTTGTTCTGAGCAAGCTCACTGTTCTGGCCTTATAGGAAACACAGTAGAGTAAGAGTGCTCTTTTCTCAAAAGCAGAGTGTGTTTCTTGTAAGGTGAGCTAGCGTTTGTTTCCCAGTCCTAAATGGAGTTGAATTACATGCAGTTTCTGGTCCTACAAGCAAGAGTTTTTTTCTGGTAAGAAGAGTCACTATTGTGCTCCCATTGCCATACACAGGGCAAATAGCACTCGCGTCTATTCCCAGGATGTACAGTGTATTGGACTGAAGAGGATCTACTGTTCTTGTCAGTTTCCTAAGCAAACTTGAAATAGATATGGCCCGTGTGTGTAGAAAGTACACTTCTTTTGTTCTGAGCAAGCTCACTCTTCTGGCCCTATAGGAAACACAGTAAAGTAGAAGAGTGCTCTTTTCTCAAAAGCAGAATGTGTTTCTTGTAAGGCGAGCTAGCGTTTGTTTCCCAGTCCTAAATGGAGTTCAATTACATGCAGTTTCTGGTCCTAGGAGCAAGAGTTGTTTTATGGTAAGAAGAGTCACATTTGCGCTCCAATTGTCATACACAGTGCAAATAGGACTCGTGTCTGTTACCTGCAAGTACAGTGTATTGGACTGAAGAGGAGCTACTGTTCTTGTCAGTTTCCTAAGCAGAGTTTAACTAGATATGGCCCGTTTGTGTAGGATGCACAGTTCTTTTCATCTTAGCAAGCTCACTGTTCTGGCCCTATAGGAAACACAGTAGAGTAGTAGAGTGCTCTTTCTCTAAAGCAGAGTGTGTTTCTTGTAAGGTGAGCTAGCGTTTGTTTCCCAGTCCTAAATGGAGTTTAATCGCATGCAGTTTTTGGTCCTACGAGCAAGGGATGTTTTCTGGTAAGGAAAGTCACTATTGTGCTCCCTTTGCCTTACACAGTGCAAATAGCACTCTAGTCTGTTCCCAGCAAGTACAGTGTATTGGACTGAAGAGGAACTACTGTTCTTGTCAGTTTCCTAAGCAGAGTTGAACTAGAAATAGTGTGTGTGTGTAGGAAGCACAGTTCTTTTGTTCTGAGCAAGCTCACTGTTCTGGCCTTATAGGAAACACAGTAGAGTAGAAGAGTGCTCTTTTCTCAAAAGCAGAGTGTGTTTCTTGTAAGGCGAGCTAGCGTTTGTTTCCCAGTCCTAAATGGAGTTGAATCACATGCAGTTTTTGTCCTACAAGCAAGGGATGTTTTCTGGTAAGGAAAGTCACTATTGTGCTCCCTTTGCCATAAACAGTGCAAATAGCACTCGCGTCTGTTCCCAGCAAGTACAGTGTATTGGACTGAAGAGGAGCTTCTGTTCTTGTCAGTTTCCTAAGCAGAGTTGAACTAGATATGGCCCATGTGTGTAGGAAGCACAGTTCTTTTGTTCTGAGCAAGCTCACTGTTCTGGCCCTATAGGAAACACAGAAGAGTAGAAGAGTGCTCTTTTCTCAAAAGCAGAGTGTGTTTCTTGTAAGGTGAGCTAGCGTTTGTTTCCCAGTCCTAAATGGAGTTGAATTACATGCAGTTTCTGGTCCTACAAGCAAGAGTTGTTTTCTGGTAAGAAGAGTCACTATTGTGCTCCCATTGCCATACACAGGGCAAATAGCACTCGCGTCTCTTCCCAGGATGTACAGTGTATTGGACTGAAGAGGAACTACTGTTCTTGTCAGTTTCCTAAGCAAATTTGGAATAGATATTGCCCTTGTGTGTAGGAAGTACACTTCTTTTGTTCTTAGCAAGCTCACAGTTCTGGCCCTATAGGAAACACAGTAGAGTAGAAGAGTGCTCTTTTCTCAAAAGCAGAATGTGTTTCTTCTAAGGTGAACTAGCTTTTGTTTCCAAGTCCTAAATGGAGTTGAATCACATGCAGTTTCTGGTCCTATAAGTAAGAGTTGTTTTCTGGTAAGAGGAGTCACTATTGCGCTCCCATTGCCATACACAGTGCAAATAGGCCTCGTGTCTGCTACCTGCAAGTACAGTGTATTGGACTGAAGAGGAGCTTCTGTTCTTGTCAGTTTCCTAAGCAGAGTTGAACTAGATATGGCCCATGTGTGTAGGAAGCACAGTTCTTTTGTTCTGAGCAAGCTCACTGTTCTGGCCCTATAGGAAACACAGTAGAGTAGAAGAGTGCTCTTTTCTCAAAAGCAGAGTGTGTTTCTTGTAAGGTGAGCTAGCGTTTGTTTCCCAGTCCTAAATGGAGTTGAATTACATGCAGTTTCTGGTCCTACAAGCAAGAGTTGTTTTCTGGTAAGAAGAGTCACTATTGTGCTCCCATTGCCATATACAGGGCAAATAGCACTCGCGTCTCTTCCCAGGATGTACAGTGTATTGGACTGAAGAGGAACTACTGTTCTTGTCAGTTTCCTAAGCAAATTTGGAATAGATATTGCCCTTGTGTGTAGGAAGTACACTTCTTTTGTTCTTAGCAAGCTCACAGTTCTGGCCCTATAGGAAACACAGTAGAGTAGAAGAGTGCTCTTTTCTCAAAAGCAGAATGTGTTTCTTGTAAGGCGAGCTAGCGTTTGTTTCCCAGTCCTAAATGGAGTTCAATCACATGCAGTTTCTGGTCCTAGCAGCAAAAGTTGTTTTATGGTAAGAAGAGTCACTATTGCGCTCCAATTGTCATAAACAGGGCAAATAGCACTGGCGTCTGTTCCATTCATGTACAGTGTATTGGACTGAAGAGGATCTACTGTTCTTGTCAGTTTCCTAAGCAGAGTTGAACTAGATATGGCCCGTGTGTGTAGGAAGCACAGTTCTTTTGTTCTGAGCAAGCTCACAGTTCTGGCCCTATAGGAAACACATTAGAGTAGAAGAGTGCTCTTTTCTCCAAAGCAGAGTGTGTTTCTTCTAAGGTGAACTAGCTTATGTTTCCAAGTCCTAAATGGAGTTGAATCACATGCAGTTTCTGGTCCTATAAGTAAGAGTTGTTTTCTGGTAAGAGGAGTCACTATTGCGCTCCCATTGCCATACACAGTGCAAATAGGCCTCGTGTCTGCTACCTGCAAGTACAGTGTATTGGACTGAAGAGGAGCTACTGTTCTTGTCAGTTTCCTAAGCAGAGTTGAACTAGATATAGCCCGAGTGTGTAGGAAGCACAGTTCTTTTGTTCTGAGCAAGCTCACTGTTCTGGCCTTATAGGAAACACAGTAGAGTAGAAGAGTGCTCTTTTCTCTAAAGCAGAGTGTGTTTCTTGTAAGGCGAGCTAGCGTTTGTTTCCCAGTCCTAAATGGAGTTCAATTACATGCAGTTTCTGGTCCTACAAGCAAGAGTTGTTTTCTGGTAAGAAGAGTCACTATTGTGCTCCCTTTGCCATACACAGGGCAAATAGCACTCGCGTCTGTTCCCAGGATGTACAGTGTATTGGACTGAAGAGGATCTACTGTTCTTGTCAGTTTCCTAAGCAAAATTGAAATAGATATGGCCCGTGGGTGTAGAAAGTACACATCTTTTGTTCTGAGCAAGCGCACTCTTCTGGCCCTATAGGAAACACAGTAGAGTAGAAGAGTGCTCTTTTCTCAAAAGCAGAATGTGTTTCTTGTAAGGCGAGCTAGCGTTTTTTTCCCAGTCCTAAATGGAGTTCAATCACATGCAGTTTCTGGTCCTAAGAGCAAAAGTTGTTTTATGGTAAGAAGAGTCACTATTGCGCTCCAATTGTCATACACAGGGCAAATACACTGGCGTCTGTTCCCAGCATGTACAGTGTATTGGACTGAAGAGGATCTACTGTTCTTCTCAGTTTCCTAAGCAAAATTGAAATAGATATGGCCCGTGGGTGTAGAAAGTACACTTTTTTTGTTCTGAGCAAGCTCACTCTTCTGGCCCTATAGGAAACACAGTAGAGTAGAAGAGTGCTCTTTTCTCAAAAGCAGAATGTGTTTCTTGTAAGGCGAGCTAGCGTTTGTTTCCCAGTCCTAAATGGAGTTCAATCACATGCAGTTTCTGGTCCTAAGAGCAAAAGTTGTTTTATGTTAAGAAGAGTCACTATTGCGCTCCAATTGTCATACACAGGGCAAATAGCACTGGCGTCTGTTCCCAGCATGTACAGTGTATTGGACTGAAGAGGATCTACTGTTCCTGTCAGTTTCCTAAGCAGAGTTGAACTAGATATGGCCCGTGTGTGTAGGAAGCACAGTTCTTTTGTTCTGAGCAAGCTCACAGTTCTGGCCCTATAGGAAACACAGTAGAGTAGAAGAAGGCTCTTTTCTCCAAAGCAGAGTGTGTTTCTTCTAAGGCGAACTAGCATTTGTTTCCCAGTCCTAAATGGAGTTGAATCACATGCACTTTTTGGTCCTACGAGCAAGGGATGTTTTCTGGTAAGGAAAGTCACTATTGTGCTACCATTGCCATACACAGTGCAAATAGCACTCTCGTCTGTTCCCAGCAAGTACAGTGTATTGGACAGAAGAGGAGCTACTGTTCTTGTCAGTTTCCTAAGCAGAGTTGAACTAGATATAGCCCGAGTGTTTAGGAAGCACAGTTCTTTTGTTCTGAGCAAGCTCACTCTTCTGGCCTTATAGGAAACACAGTAGAGTAAGAGTGCTCTTTTCTCTAAAGCAGAGTGTGTTTCTTGTAAGGCGATCTATCGTTTGTTTTCCAGTCCTAAATGGAGTTGAATCACATGCAGTTTTTGGTCCTACAAGCAAGGGATGTTTTCTGGTAAGGGAAGTCACTATTGTGTTCCCTTTGCCTTAAACAGTGCAAATAGCACTCGCGTCTGTTCCCAGCAAGTACAGTGTATTGGACTGAAGAGGAGCTACTGTTCTTGTCAGTTTCCTAAGCAGAGTTGAACTAGATATGGCCCGTGTGTGTAGGAAGCATAGTTCTTTTGTTCTGAGCAAGCTCACTGTTCGGACCCCATAGGAAACACAGGAGAGTAGAAGAGTGCTCTTTTCTCAAAAGCAGAGTGTGTTTCTTGTAAGGTGAGCTAGCGTTTGTTTCCCAGTCCTAAATGGAGTTGAATTACATGCAGTTTCTGGTCCTACAAGCAAGAGTTTTTTTCTGGTAAGAAGAGTCACTATTGTGCTCCCATTGCCATACACAGGGCAAATAGCACTCGCGTCTATTCCCAGGATGTACAGAGTATTGGACTGAAGAGGATCTACTGTTCTTGTCAGTTTCCTAAGCAAACTTCAAATAGATATGGCCCGTGGGTGTAGAAAGTACACTTCTTTTGTTCTGAGCAAGCTCACTCTTCTGGCCCTATAGGAAACACAGTAGAGTAGAAGAGTGCTCTTTTCTCAAAAGCAGAATGTGTTTCTTGTAAGGCGAGCTAGCGTTTGTTTCCCAGTCCTAAATGGAGTTCAATTACATGCAGTTTCTGGTCCTAGGAGCAAGAGTTGTTTTATGGTAAGAAGAGTCACATTTGCGCTCCAATTGTCATACACAGGGCAAATAGCACTGGCGTCTGTTCCCAGCATGTACAGTGTATTGGACTGAAGAGCATCTACTGTTCTTGTCAGTTTCCTAAGCAGAGTTGAACTAGATATAGACCGTGTGTAGGAACCACAGTTCTTTTGTTCTGAGCAAGCTCACAGTTCTGGCCTTATAGGAAACACAGTAGAGTAGAAGAGTGCTCTTTTCTCAAAAGCAGAGTGTGTTTCTTCTAAGGCGAACTGGCGTTTGTTTCCAAGTCCTAAATGGAGTTTAATCAAATGCAGTTTCTGGTCCTATAAGTAAGAGTTGTTTTCTGGTAAGAGGAGTCACTATTGCCCTCCCATTGCCATATACAGTGCAAATAGGTCTCGCGTCTGTTACCTGCAAGTACAGTGTATTGGACTGAAGAGGAGCTACTGTTCTTGTCAGTTTCCTAAGCAGAGTTTAACTAGATATGGCCCGTTTGTGTAGGATGCACAGTTCTTTTCATCTGAGCAAGCTCACTGTTCTGGCCCTATAGGAAACACAGTAGAGTAGAAGAGTGCTCTTTCTCTAAAGCAGAGTGTGTTTCTTGTAAGGTGAGCTAGCGTTTGTTTCCCAGTCCTAAATGGAGTTTAATCGCATGCAGTTTTTGGTCCTACGAGCAAGGGATGTTTTCTGGTAAGGAAAGTCACTATTGTGCTCCCTTTGCCTTACACAGTGCAAATAGCACTCTCGTCTGTTCCCAGCAAGTACAGTGTATTGGACTGAAGAGGAACTACTGTTCTTGTCAGTTTCCTAAGCAGAGTTGAACTAGAAATAGCGTGTGTGTGTAGGAAGCACAGTTCTTTTGTTCTGAGCAAGCTCACTGTTCTGGCCCTATAGGAAACACAGTAGAGTAGAAGGGTGCTCTTTTCTCAAAAGCAGAGTGTGTTTCTTGTAAGGCGAGCTAGCCTTTGTTTCCCAGTCCTAAATGGAGTTGAATCACATGCAGTTTTTGTCCTACAAGCAAGGGATGTTTTCTGGTAAGGAAAGTCACTATTGTGCTCCCTTTGCCATAAACAGTGCAAATAGCAATCGCGTCTGTTCCCAGCAAGTACAGTGTATTGGACTGAAGAGGAGCTTCTATTCTTGTCAGTTTCCTAAGCAGAGTTGAACTAGATATGGCCCATGTGTGTAGGAAGCACAGTTCTTTTGTTCTGAGCAAGCTCACTGTTCGGACCCCATAGGAAACACAGGAGAGTAGAAGAGTGCTCTTTTCTCAAAAGCAGAGTGTGTTTCTTGTAAGGTGAGCTAGCGTTTGTTTCCCAGTCCTAAATGGAGTTGAATTACATGCAGTTTCTGGTCCTACAAGCAAGAGTTGTTTTCTGGTAAGAAGAGTCACTATTGTGCTCCCATTGCCATACACAGGGCAAATAGCACTCGCGTCTATTCCCAGGATGTACAGTGTATTGGACTGAAGAGGATCTACTGTTCTTGTCAGTTTCCTAAGCAAACTTGAAATAGATATGGCCCGTGTGTGTAGAAAGTACACTTCTTTTGTTCTGAGCAAGCTCAATCTTCTGGCCCTATAGGAAACAGAGTAAAGTAGAAGAGTGCTCTTTTCTCAAAAGCAGAATGTGTTTCTTGTAAGGCGAGCTAGCGTTTGTTTCCCAGTCCTAAATGGAGTTCAATTACATGCAGTTTCTGGTCCTAGGAGCAAGAGTTGTTTTATGGTAAGAAGAGTCACATTTGCGCTCCAATTGTCATACACAGGGCAAATAGCACTGGCGTCTGTTCCCAGCATGTACAGTGTATTGGACTGAAGAGCATCTACTGTTCTTGTCAGTTTCCTAAGCAGAGTTGAACTAGATATGGACCGTGTGTAGGAACCACAGTTCTTTTGTTCTGAGCAAGCTCACAGTTCTGGCCCTATAGGAAACACAGTAGAGTAGAATAGTGCTCTTTTCTCAAAAGCAGAGTGTGTTTCTTCTAAGGCGAACTGGCGTTTGTTTCCAAGTCCTAAATGGAGTTTAATCAAATGCAGTTTCTGGTCCTATAAGTAAGAGTTGTTTTCTGGTAAGAGGAGTCACTATTGCCCTCCCATTGCCATATACAGTGCAAGTAGGTCTCGCGTCTGTTACCTGCAATTACAGTGTATTGGACTGAAGAGGAGCTACTGTTCTTGTCAGTTTCCTAAGCAGAGTTTAACTAGATATGGCCCGTTTGTGTAGGATGCACAGTTCTTTTCATCTGAGCAAGCTCACTGTTCTGGCCCTATAGGAAACACAGTAGAGTAGAAGAGTGCTCTTTCTCTAAAGCAGAGTGTGTTTCTTTTAAGGTGAGCTAGCGTTTGTTTCCCAGTCCTAAATGGAGTTTAATTGCATGCAGTTTTTGGTCCTACGAGCAAGGGATGTTTTCTGGTAAGGAAAGTCACTATTGTGCTCCCTTTGCCTTACACAGTGCAAATAGCACTCTCGTCTGTTCCCAGCAAGTACAGTGTATTGGACTGAAGAGGAACTACTGTTCTTGTCAGTTTCCTAAGCAGAGTTGAACTAGAAATAGCGTGTGTGTGTAGGAAGCACAGTTCTTTTGTTCTGAGCAAGCTCACTGTTCTGGCCCTATAGGAAACACAGTAGAGTAGAAGAGTGCTCTTTTCTCAAAAGCAGAGTGTGTTTCTTGTAAGGCGAGCTAGCGTTTGTTTCCCAGTCATAAATGGAGTTGAATCACATGCAGTTTTTGTCCTACAAGCAAGGGATGTTTTCTGGTAAGGAAAGTCACTATTGTGCTCCCTTTGCCATAAACAGTGCAAATAGCAATCGCGTCTGTTCCCAGCAAGTACAGTGTATTGGACTGAAGAGGAGCTTCTGTTCTTGTTTGTTTCCTAAGCAGAGTTGAACTAGATATGGCCCATGTGTGTAGGAAGCACAGTTCTTTTGTTCTGAGCAAGCTCACTGTTCTGGCCCTATAGGAAACACAGAAGAGTAGAAGAGTGCTCTTTTCTCAAAAGCAGAGTGTGTTTCTTGTAAGGTGAGCTAGCGTTTGTTTCCCAGTCCTAAATGGAGTTGAATTACATGCAGTTTCTGGTCCTACAAGCAAGAGTTGTTTTCTGGTAAGAAGAGTCACTATTGTGCTCCCATTGCCATACACAGGGCAAATAGCACTCGCGTCTCTTCCCAGGATGTACAGTGTATTGGACTGAAGAGGAACTACTGTTCTCGTCAGTTTCCTAAGCAAATTTGGAATAGATATTGCCCTTGTGTGTAGGAAGTACACTTCTTTTGTTCTGAGCAAGCTCACAGTTCTGGCCCTATAGGAAACACAGTAGAGTAGAAGAGTGCTCTTTTCTCAAAAGCAGAATGTGTTTCTTGTAAGGCGAGCTAGCGTTTGTTTCCCAGTCCTAAATGGAGTTCAATCACATGCAATTTCTGGTCCTAGGAGCAAAAGTTGTTTTATGGTAAGAAGAGTCACTATTGTGCTCCAATTGTCATAAACAGGGCAAATAGCACTGGCGTCTGTTCCCAGCATGTACAGTGTATTGGACTGAAGAGGATCTACTGTTCTTGTCAGTTTCCTAAGCAGAGTTGAACTAGATATGGCCCGTGTGTGTAGGAAGCACAGTTCTTTTGTTCTGAGCAAGCTCACAGTTCTGGCCCTATAGGAAACACATTAGAGTAGAAGAGTGCTCTTTTCTCCAAAGCAGAGTGTGTTTCTTCTAAGGTGAACTAGCTTTTTTTTCCAAGTCCTAAATGGAGTTGAATCACATGCAGTTTCTGGTCCTATAAGTAAGAGTTGTTTTCTGGTAAGAGGAGTCACTATTGCCCTCCCATTGCCATATACAGTGCAAGTAGGTCTCGCGTCTGTTACCTGCAAGTACAGTGTATTGGACTTAAGAGGAGCTACTGTTCTTGTCAGTTTCCTAAGCAGAGTTTAACTAGATATGGCCCGTTTGTGTAGGATGCACAGTTCTTTTCATCTGAGCAAGCTCACTGTTCTGGCCCTATAGGAAACACAGTAGAGTAGAAGAGTGCTCTTTCTCTAAAGCAGAGTGTGTTTCTTTTAAGGTGAGCTAGTGTTTGTTTTGCAGTCCTAAATGGAGTTTAATCGCATGCAGTTTTTGGTCCTATGAGCAAGGGATGTTTTCTGGTAAGGAAAGTCACTATTGTGCTCCCTTTGCCTTACACAGTGCAAATAGCACTCTCGTCTGTTCCCAGCAAGTACAGTGTATTGGACTGAAGAGGAACTACTGTTCTTGTCAGTTTCCTAAGCAGAGTTGAACTAGAAATAGCGTGTGTGTGTAGGAAGCACAGTTCTTTTGTTCTGAGCAAGCTCACTGTTCTGGCCCTATAGGAAACACAGTAGAGTAGAAGGGTGCTCTTTTCTCAAAAGCAGAGTGTGTTTCTTGTAAGGCGAGCTAGCCTTTGTTTCCCAGTCCTAAATGGAGTTGAATCACATGCAGTTTTTGTCCTACAAGCAAGGGATGTTTTCTGGTAAGGAAAGTCACTATTGTGCTCCCTTTGCCATAAACAGTGCAAATAGCACTCGCGTCTGTTCCCAGCAAGTACAGTGTATTGGACTGAAGAGGAGCTTCTGTTCTTGTCAGTTTCCTAAGCAGAGTTGAACTAGATATGGCCCATGTGTGTAGGAAGCACAGTTCTTTTGTTCTGAGCAAGCTCACTGTTCGGACCCCATAGGAAACACAGGAGAGTAGAAGAGTGCTCTTTTCTCAAAAGCAGAGTGTGTTCCTTGTAAGGTGAGCTAGCGTTTGTTTCCCAGTCCTAAATGGAGTTGAATTACATGCAGTTTCTGGTCCTACAAGCAAGAGTTTTTTTCTGGTAAGAAGAGTCACTATTGTGCTCCCATTGCCATACACAGGGCAAATAGCACTCGCGTCTATTCCCAGGATGTACAGTGTATTGGACTGAAGAGGATCTACTGTTCTTGTCAGTTTCCTAAGCAAACTTTAAATAGATATGGCCCGTGGGTGTAGAAAGTACACTTCTTTTGTTCTGAGCAAGCTCACTCTTCTGGCCCTATAGGAAACACAGTAGAGTAGAAGAGTGCTCTTTTCTCAAAAGCAGAATGTGTTTCTTGTAAGGCGAGCTAGCGTTTGTTTCCCAGTCCTAAATGGAGTTCAATTACATGCAGTTTCTGGTCCTAGGAGCAAGAGTTGTTTTATGGTAAGAAGAGTCACATTTGCACTCCAATTGTCATACACAGGGCAAATAGCACTGGCGTCTGTTCCCAGCATGTACAGTGTATTGGACTGAAGAGCATCTACTGTTCTTGTCAGTTTCCTAAGCAGAGTTGAACTAGATATGGACCGTGTGTAGGAACCACAGTTCTTTTGTTCTGAGCAAGCTCACAGTTCTGGCCCTATAGGAAACACAGTAGAGTAGAATAGTGCTCTTTTCTCAAAAGCAGAGTGTGTTTCTTCTAAGGCGAACTGGCGTTTGTTTCCAAGTCCTATATGGAGTTTAATCAAATGCAGTTTCTGGTCCTATAAGTAAGAGTTGTTTTCTGGTAAGAGGAGTCACTATTGCCCTCCCATTGCCATATACAGTGCAAGTAGGTCTCGCGTCTGTTACCTGCAAGTACAGTGTATTGGACTGAAGAGGAGCTACTGTTCTTGTCAGTTTCCTAAGCAGAGTTTAACTAGATATGGCCCGTTTGTGTAGGATGCACAGTTCTTTTCATCTGAGCAAGCTCACTGTTCTGGCCCTATAGGAAACACAGTAGAGTAGAAGAGTGCTCTTTCTCTAAAGCAGAGTGTGTTTCTTTTAAGGTGAGCTAGCGTTTGTTTCCCAGTCCTAAATGGAGTTTAATCGCATGCAGTTTTTGGTCCTACGAGCAAGGGATGTTTTCTGGTAAGGAAAGTCACTATTGTGCTCCCTTTGCCTTACACAGTGCAAATAGCACTCTCGTCTGTTCCCAGCAAGTACAGTGTATTGGACTGAAGAGGAACTACTGTTCTTGTCAGTTTCCTAAGCAGAGTTGAACTAGAAATAGCGTGTGTGTGTAGGAAGCACAGTTCTTTTGTTCTGAGCAAGCTCACTGTTCTGGCCCTATAGGAAACACAGTAGAGTAGAAGAGTGCTCTTTTCTCAAAAGCAGAGTGTGTTTCTTGTAAGGCGAGCTAGCGTTTGTTTCCCAGTCCTAAATGGAGTTGAATCACATGCAGTTTTTGTCCTACAAGCAAGGGATGTTTTCTGGTAAGGAAAGTCACTATTGTGCTCCCTTTGCCATAAACAGTGCAAATAGCAATCGCGTCTGTTCCCAGCAAGTACAGTGTATTGGACTGAAGAGGAGCTTCTGTTCTTGTTTGTTTCCTAAGCAGAGTTGAACTAGATATGGCCCATGTGTGTAGGAAGCACAGTTCTTTTGTTCTGAGCAAGCTCACTGTTCTGGCCCTATAGGAAACACAGAAGAGTAGAAGAGTGCTCTTTTCTCAAAAGCAGAGTGTGTTTCTTGTAAGGTGAGCTAGCGTTTGTTTCCCAGTCCTAAATGGAGTTGAATTACATGCAGTTTCTGGTCCTACAAGCAAGAGTTGTTTTCTGGTAAGAAGAGTCACTATTGTGCTCCCATTGCCATACACAGGGCAAATAGCACTCGCGTCTCTTCCCAGGATGTACAGTGTATTGGACTGAAGAGGAACTACTGTTCTTGTCAGTTTCCTAAGCAAATTTGGAATAGATATTGCCCTTGTGTGTAGGAAGTACACTTCTTTTGTTCTGAGCAAGCTCACAGTTCTGGCCCTATAGGAAACACAGTAGAGTAGAAGAGTGCTCTTTTCTCAAAAGCAGAATGTGTTTCTTGTAAGGCGAGCTAGCGTTTGTTTCCCAGTCCTAAATGGAGTTCAATCACATGCAATTTCTGGTCCTAGGAGCAAAAGTTGTTTTATGGTAAGAAGAGTCACTATTGTGCTCCAATTGTCATAAACAGGGCAAATAGCACTGGCGTCTGTTCCCAGCATGTACAGTGTATTGGACTGAAGAGGATCTACTGTTCTTGTCAGTTTCCTAAGCAGAGTTGAACTAGATATGGCCCGTGTGTGTAGGAAGCACAGTTCTTTTGTTCTGAGCAAGCTCACAGTTCTGGCCCTATAGGAAACACATTAGAGTAGAAGAGTGCTCTTTTCTCCAAAGCAGAGTGTGTTTCTTCTAAGGTGAACTAGCTTTTTTTTCCAAGTCCTAAATGGAGTTGAATCACATGCAGTTTCTGGTCCTATAAGTAAGAGTTGTTTTCTGGTAAGAGGAGTCACTATTGCCCTCCCATTGCCATATACAGTGCAAGTAGGTCTCGCGTCTGTTACCTGCAAGTACAGTGTATTGGACTGAAGAGGAGCTACTGTTCTTGTCAGTTTCCTAAGCAGAGTTTAACTAGATATGGCCCGTTTGTGTAGGATGCACAGTTCTTTTCATCTGAGCAAGCTCACTGTTCTGGCCCTATAGGAAACACAGTAGAGTAGAAGAGTGCTCTTTCTCTAAAGCAGAGTGTGTTTCTTGTAAGGTGAGCTAGTGTTTGTTTCGCAGTCCTAAATGGAGTTTAATCGCATGCAGTTTTTGGTCCTATGAGCAAGGGATGTTTTCTGGTAAGGAAAGTCACTATTGTGCTCCCTTTGCCTTACACAGTGCAAATAGCACTCTCGTCTGTTCCCAGCAAGTACAGTGTATTGGACTGAAGAGGAACTACTGTTCTTGTCAGTTTCCTAAGCAGAGTTGAACTAGAAATAGCGTGTGTGTGTAGGAAGCACAGTTCTTTTGTTCTGAGCAAGCTCACTGTTCTGGCCCTATAGGAAACACAGTAGAGTAGAAGAGTGCTCTTTTCTCAAAAGCAGAGTGTGTTTCTTGTAAGGCGAGCTAGCCTTTGTTTCCCAGTCCTAAATGGAGTTGAATCACATGCAGTTTTTGTCCTACAAGCAAGGGATGTTTTCTGGTAAGGAAAGTCACTATTGTGCTCCCTTTGCCATAAACAGTGCAAATAGCACTCGCGTCTGTTCCCAGCAAGTACAGTGTATTGGACTGAAGAGGAGCTTCTGTTCTTGTCAGTTTCCTAAGCAGAGTTGAACTAGATATGGCCCATGTGTGTAGGAAGCACAGTTCTTTTGTTCTGAGCAAGCTCACTGTTCGGACCCCATAGGAAACACAGTAGAGTAGAAGAGTGCTCTTTTCTCAAAAGCAGAGTGTGTTTCTTGTAAGGTGAGCTAGCGTTTGTTTCCCAGTCCTAAATGGAGTTGAATTACATGCAGTTTCTGGTCCTACAAGCAAGAGTTTTTTTCTGGTAAGAAGAGTCACTATTATGCTCCCATTGCCATACACAGGGCAAATAGCACTCGCGTCTATTCCCAGGATGTACAGTGTATTGGACTGAAGAGGATCTACTGTTCTTGTCAGTTTCCTAAGCAAACTTCAAATAGATATGGCCCGTGGGTGTAGAAAGTACACTTCTTTTGTTCTGAGCAAGCTCACTCTTCTGGCCCTATAGGAAACACAGTAGAGTAGAAGAGTGCTCTTTTCTCAAAAGCAGAATGTGTTTCTTGTAAGGCGAGCTAGCGTTTGTTTCCCAGTCCTAAATGGAGTTCAATTACATGCAGTTTCTGGTCCTAGGAGCAAGAGTTGTTTTATGGTAAGAAGAGTCACATTTGCACTCCAATTGTCATACACAGGGCAAATAGCACTGGCGTCTGTTCCCAGCATGTACAGTGTATTGGACTGAAGAGCATCTACTGTTCTTGTCAGTTTCCTAAGCAGAGTTGAACTAGATATGGACCGTGTGTAGGAACCACAGTTCTTTTGTTCTGAGCAAGCTCACAGTTCTGGCCCTATAGGAAACACAGTAGAGTAGAATAGTGCTCTTTTCTCAAAAGCAGAGTGTGTTTCTTCTAAGGCGAACTGGCGTTTGTTTCCAAGTCCTATATGGAGTTTAATCAAATGCAGTTTCTGGTCCTATAAGTAAGAGTTGTTTTCTGGTAAGAGGAGTCACTATTGCCCTCCCATTGCCATATACAGTGCAAGTAGGTCTCGCGTCTGTTACCTGCAAGTACAGTGTATTGGACTGAAGAGGAGCTACTGTTCTTGTCAGTTTCCTAAGCAGAGTTGAACTAGATATGGCCCGTGTGTGTAGGAAGCATACTTCTTTTGTTCTGAGCAAGCTCACTGTTCTGGCCCTATAGGAAACACAGTAGAGTAGAAGAGTGCTCTTTTCTCAAAAGCAGAGTGTGTTTGTTGTAAGGCGAGCTAGCGTTTGTTTCCCAGTCCTAAATGGAGTTGAATCACATGCACTTTTTGGTCCTACGAGCAAGGGATGTTTTCTGGTAAGGAAAGTCACTATTGTGCTACCATTGCCATACACAGTGCAAATAGCACTCTCGTCTGTTCTCAGCAAGTACAGTGTATTGGACAGAAGAGGAGCTACTGTTCTTGTCAGTTTCCTAAGCAGAGTTGAACTAGATATAGCCCGAGTGTGTAGGAAGCACAGTTCTTTTGTTCTGAGCAAGCTCACTGTTCTGGCCTTATAGGAAACACAGTAGAGTAAGAGTGCTCTTTTCTCTAAAGCATAGTGTGTTTCTTGTAAGGCGAGCTAACGTTTGTTTTCCAGTCCTAAATGGAGTTGAATCACATGCAGTTTTTGGTCCTACGAGCAAGGGATGTTTTCTGGTATGGGAAGTCACTATTGTGTTCCCTTTGCCTTAAACAGTGCAAATAGCACTCGCGTCTGTTCCCAGCAAGTACAGTGTATTGGACTGAAGAGGAGCTACTGTTCTTGTCAGTTTACTAAGCAGAGTTGAACTAGATATGGCCCGTGTGTGTAGGAAGCATACTTCTTTTGTTCTGAGCAAGCTCACTGTTCGGACCCCATAGGAAACACAGGAGAGTAGAAGAGTGCTCTTTTCTCAAAAGCAGAGTGTGTTTCTTGTAAGGTGAGCTAGCGTTTGTTTCCCAGTCCTAAATGGAGTTGAATTACATGCAGTTTCTGGTCCTACAAGCAAGAGTTTTTTTCTGGTAAGAAGAGTCACTATTGTGCTCCCATTGCCATACACAGGGCAAATAGCCCTCGCGTCTGTTCCCAGGATGTACAGTGTATTGGACTGAAGAGGATCTACTGTTCTTGTCAGTTTCCTAAGCAAACTTGAAATAGATATGGCCCGTGTGTGTAGAAAGTACACTTCTTTTGTTCTGAGCAAGCTCACTCTTCTGGCCCTATAGGAAACACAGTAAAGTAGAAGAGTGCTCTTTTCTCAAAAGCAGATTGTGTTTCTTGTAAGGCGAGCTAGCGTTTGTTTCCCAGTCCTAAATGGAGTTCAATTACATGCAGTTTCTGGTCCTAGGAGCAAGAGTTGTTTTATGGTAAGAAGAGTCACTATTGCGCTCCAATTGTCATAAACAGGGCAAATAGCACTGGCGTCTGTTCCCAGCATGTACAGTGTATTGGACTGAAGAGGATCTACTGTTCTTGTAAGTTTCCTAAGCAGAGTTGAACTAGATATGGCCCGTGTGTGTAGGAAGCACAGTTCTTTTGTTCTGAGCAAGCTCACAGTTCTGTCCCTATAGGAAACACATTAGAGTAGAAGAGTGCTCATTTCTCCAAAGCAGAGTGTGTTTCTTCTAAGGTGAACTAGCGTTTGTTTCCCAGTCATAAATGGAGTTGAATCACATGCAGTTTCTGGTCCTATAAGTAAGAGTTGTTTTCTGGTAAGAGGAGTCACTATTGCGCTCCCATTGCCATACACAGTGCAAATAGGCCTCGTGTCTGCTACCTGCAAGTACAGTGTATTGGACTGAAGAGGAACCACCGTTCTTGTCAGTTTCCTAAGCAGAGTTGAACTAGATATAGCCCGAGTGTGTAGGAAGCACAGTTCTTTTGTTCTGAGCAAGCTCACTGTTCTGGCCTTATAGGAAACACAGTAGAGTAGAAGAGTGCTCTTTTCTCTAAAGCAGAGTGTGTTTCTTGTAAGGCGAGCTATCGTTTGTTTCCCAGTCCTAAAAGGATTTCAATCCCATGCAGTTTCTGGTCGTACGAGCAAGAGTTTTTTTCTAGTAGGAAGAGTCACTATTGCGCTCCCATTGCCATACACAGGGCAAATAGCACTCGCTTCTGCTCACAGCAAGTACAGTGTATTGGACTGAAGAGGAGCTACTGTTCTTGTCAGTTTCCTAATCAGAGTTGAACTAGATATAGCCCGAGTGTGTAGGAAGCACAGTTCTTTTGTTCTGAGCAAGCTCACTGTTCTGGCCTTATAGGAAACACAGTAGAGTAGAAGAGTGCTCTTTTCTCTAAAGCAGAGTGTGTTTCTTGTAAGGCGAGCTATCGTTTGTTTCCCAGTCCTAAATGGAGTTGAATCACATATAGTTTTTGGTCCTATGAGCAAGAGTTGTTTTCTGGTAAGGAAAGTCACTCTTGTGCTCCTTTTGCCATACACAGTGCAAATAGCACTCGCGTCTGTTCCCAGCAAGTACAGTGTATTGGACTGAAGAGGAGATACTGTTCTTGTCAGTTTCCTAAGGAGAGATGAACTAGATATGTCCCGTGTGTGTAGGAAGCACAGTTCTTTTGTTCTGAGCAAGCTCACTGTTCTGTCCCTATTGGAAACACAGTAGAGTAGAAGAGTGCTCTTTTCTCAGAAGCAGAGTGTGTTTCTTGTAAGGCGAGCTAGCGTTTGTTTCCCAGTCCTAAATGGAGTTGAATCACATGCAGTTTCTGTTCCTAGGAGCAAGAGTTGTTTTCTGGTAAGAAGAGTCACTATTGCGCTCCCATTGCCATACACAGTGCAAATAGCACTGGCGTCTGTTCCCAGCAAGTACAGAGTATTGGACAGAAGAGGAACTACTGTTCTTGTCAGTTTCCTAAGCAGAGTTGAACTAGATATGGCCCGTGTGTGTTAAGCCCAGTTCTTTTGTTCTGAGCAAGCTCACTTTTCGGACCCCATAGGAAACACAGTCGAGTAGAAGAGTGCTCTTTTCTCAAAAGCAGAGTGTGTTTCTTGTAAGTCTAGCTAGTGTTTGTTTCCCATTCAGAAACGGAGTTGAATCCCATGCAGTTTCTGGTCCTACGAGCAAGAGTTGTTTTCTGGTAAGAAGAGTCACTATTGCGCTCCCATTGCCATACACAGTGCAAATAGCACTCGCGTCTGCTCCCAGCATGTACAGTGTATTGGACTGAAGAGGATCTACTGTTCTTGTCTTTTTCCTAAGCAGAGTTTAACTAGATATAGCCCGTGTGTGTAGGAAGCACAGTTCTTTTGTTCTGAGCAAGCTCACTGTTCTGGCCCTATAGAAAACACAGTAGAGTAGAAGAGTGCTCTTTTCTCAAAAGCAGAGTGTGTTTCTTGAAAGGTGAGCTAGCGTTTTTTTTCAGTCCTAAATGGAGTTGAATCACATGCAGTTTCTGGACGTACGAGCAAGAGTTGTTTTCTGGTAAGAAAAGTCACTATTGTGCTCCCATTGCATTACGCAGTGCAAATAGCACTGGCGTCTGTTCCCAGCACGTACAGTGTATTGGACTGAAGAGGAGCTACTGTTCTTGTCAGTTTCCTAAGCAGAGTTGAACTAGATATGGCCCGTGTGTGTAGGAAGCACAGTTCTTTTGTTCTGAGAAAGCTCACTGTTCTGGCCTTATAAGAAACAAAGTAGAGTAGAAGAGTGCTCTTTTCTCAAAAGCAGAGTGTGTTTCTTGTAAGGTGATCTAGCGTTTGTTTCCAAGTCCTAAATGGATTTGAATCACATGCAGTTTCTGTTCCTACAAGCAAGAGTTGTTTTCTGGTAAGAAGAGTCACTATTGCCCTCCCATTGTCATACACAGGGCAAATAGCATTGGCGTCTGTTCCCAGCATGTACAGTGTATTGGACTGAAGAGGATCTACTGTTTTTGTCAGTTTCCTAAGCAGAATTGAACTAGATACGGCCATGTGTGTAGAAAGCACATTCTTTTGTTCTCAGCATGCTAACTCATCTGGCCTATAGGAAACACAGTATACTAGAAGAGTGCTCTTTTCTCAAAAGCAGAGTGTGTTTCTTGTAAGGCGAGCTAACGTTTGTTTCCCAGTCCTAATTGGAATTGAATCACATGCAGTTTCTGGTCCTACGAGCAAGAGTTGTTTTCTGGTAAGAAGTGTCACTATTGTGCTTCCATTGCCATACCCAGTGCAAATAGCACTCGCGTCTGTTCCCAGCAAGTACAGCGTATTGGACAGAAGAGGAGCTACTGTTCTTGTCAGTTTCGTAAGCAGAATTGAACTAGATATGGCCCGTGTGTGTAGGAAGCGCAGTTGTTTTGTTCTGAGCAAGGTCACTGTTCTGTCCCTATAGGAAACACAGAAGAGTAGAAGAGTGCTCTTTTCTCAAAAGCAGAGTGTGTTTGTTGTAAGGCGAGCTAGCTTTTGTTTCCCAGTCCTAAATGGAGTTGAATCACATGCAGTTTCTGGTCCTACAAGCAAGAGTTGTTTTCTAGTAAGAAGAGTCACTATTGTGCTCCCATTGCCATACACAGTGCAAATAGCTCTCGCGAATGTTCCCAGCATGTACAGTGTATTGGACTGAAGAGGATCTACTGTTCTTGTCAGTTACCTAAGCAAAGTTGAACTAGATATGGCCTGTCTGTGTAGGAAGTACAGTTCCTTTGTTTTGAGCAAGCTCACTCTTCTGGCCCTATAGGAAACACAGTAGAGTAGAAGAGTGCTCTTTTCTCAAAAGCAGAGTGTGTTTCTTGTAAGGCGAGCTAGCGTTTGTTTCCCAGTCCTAAATGGAGTTGAATCACACGAAGTTTCTGGTCCTACGAGCAAGAATTGTTTTCTGGTAAGAAGAGTCACTATTGCGCTTCCATTGCCATACACAGTGCAAATAGCACTCGCGTCTGTTGCCAGCAAGTACATTGTATTGGACAGAAGAGGAGCTACTGTTCTTGTCAATTTCCTAAGCAGAGTTGAACTAGATATGGCCCGTGTGCGTAGGAAACACAGTTCTTTTGTTCTGAGCAAGCTCACTGTTCGTACCCCATAGGAAACACAGTAGAGTAGAAGAGTGCTCTTTTCTGAACAGCAGATTGTGTTTCTTGTAAGGCGTGCTAGCCTTTGTTTCCCAGTCCTAAAAGGAGTTGAATCAAATGCAGTTTCTGATCCTAGGAGCAAGAGTTGTTTTCTGGTAAGAAGAGTCATTATTGAGCTCCATTTGTTATACACAGGGCAAATAGCATTGGCGTCTGTTCCCAGCATGTACAGTGTAATGGACTGAAGAGGAACTACTGTTCTTGTCAGTTTCCTAAGCAGAGTTGAACTAGATATAGCCCTTGTGTGTAGCAAGCACAGTTCTTTTTTTCTGAGCAAGCCTACGGTTCTGGCCCTATAGGAAACACAGTAGAGTAGAAGAGTGCTCTTTTCTCAAAAGCAGAGTATGTTTCTTTTAAGGAGAGCTAGCGTTTGTTTCCCAGTCCTAAATGGATTTGAATCACATGCAGTTTTTGGTCCTACAAGCAAGGTATGTTTTCTGGTAAGGAAAGTCACTATTGCGCTCTTTTTGCCATACACAATGTAAATAGCACTCGCGTCTGTTCCCAGCAAGTACAGTGTATTGGACTGAATAGGAGCTACTGTTCTTGTCAGTTTCCTAAGCAGAGTTTAACTAGATATGGCCCGTGTGTGTAGGAAGCACAGTTCTTTTGTTCTGAGCAAGCTCACTGTTCTGGCCCTATAGGAAACACAGTAGAGTAGAAGAGTGCTCTTTTCTCAAAAGCAGATTGTGTTTCTTGTAAGGTGAGCTAGCGTTTGTTTCCCAGTCCTAAATGGAGTTGAATCACATGCAGTTTCTGGTCCTAAGAGCAAGAGTTGTTTTCTGGTAAGAAGAGTCACTATTGCGCTCCCATTGACATACACAGTGCAAATAGCACTGCCGTCTCTTCCCAGCAAGTACAGTGTATTGGACTGAAGCGGAGCTACTGTTCTTGTCAGTTTCCTAAGCAGAGTTTAGCTAGATATGGCCCGTGTGTGTAGGAAGCACAGTTCTTTTGTTCTGAGCAAGCTCACTGTTCTGGCCCTATAGGAAACACAGTAGAGTAGTAGAGTGCTTTTCTCTCAAAAGCAGGGTGTGTTTAGTGTAAGGCGACCTAGTGTTTGCTTCCCAGACCTAAATGGAGTTGAATCACATGTAGTTTCTGGTCCTATGAGCAAGAGTTGTTTTCTGGTAAGAAGAGTCACTATCGCGCTCGCATTGTCATAAACAGGGCAAATAGCACTGGCGTCTGTTCCCAGCCTGTACAGTGTATTGGACTGAAGAGGATCTACTGTTCTTGTCAGTTTCCTAACCAGAGTTGACCTAGATATGGCCCGTGTGTGTAGGAAGCACAGTTCTTTTGTTCTGAGCAAGCTCACTTTTCTGGCCCTATATGAAACACAGTAGAGTAGAAGAGTGCTCTTTACTCCAAAGCAGAGTGTGTTTCTTCTAAGGCGACCTAGCGTTTGTCTCCCAGTCCTAAATATAGTTGAATCACATGCAGTTTCTGGATGTACGAGCAAGAGTTGTTTTCTGGTAAGAAAAGTCACTATTGTGCTCCCATTGCATTACGCAGTGCAAATAGCACTGGCGTCTGTTCCCAGCAAGTACAGTGTATTGGACTGAAGAGGAGCCACTGTTCTTGTCAGTTTCCTAAGCAGAGTTGAACTAGATATGGCCCGTGTGTGTAGGAAGCACAGTTCTTTTGTTCTGAGCAAGCTCACTGTTCGGACACCATAGGAAACACAGTGCTCTTTTCTCTAAAGCACAGTGTGTTTCTTGTAAGGCGAGATAGCGTTTGCTTCCCAGACCTAAATGGAGTTGAATCACATGCATTTTCTGGTCCTACAAGCAAGAGTTGTTTTTTGGTAAGAAGAGTCACTATTGCGCTCCCATTGTCATACACAGGGCAAATAGCACTGGCGTCTGTTCCCAGCATGTACAGTGTATTGGACTGAAGAGGATCTACTTTTCTTGTCAGTTTCCTATGCAGAGTTGAACTAGATATAGCCCGTGTGTGTAGGAAGCACAGTTCTTTTGTTCTGAGCAAGCTCACTGTTCTGGCCCTATAGAAAACACAGTAGAGTATCAGAGTGCTCTTTTCTCAAAAGCAGAGTATGTTTCTTGTAAGGCGAGCTAGTGTTTGTTTCCAAGTCGTAAATGGAGTTGAATCACATGCAGTTTCTGTTCCTACGAGCAAGAGATGTTTTCTGGTAAGAAGAGTCACTATTGTGCTCCCAATTTCATACACAGGGCAAATAGCACTGGCTTCTGTTCCCCCATGTACAGTGTATTGCACTGAAGAGGATCTACTGTTCTTGTCAGTTTCCTAAGCAGAATTGAACTAGATATGTCCATGTTTGCAGGAAGTACAGTTCTTTTGTTCTGAGCAAGCTCACTGTACGGACCCCATAGAAAACACAGTAGAGTAGTAGAGTGCTCTTTTCTCAAAAGCAGAGTGTGTTTCTTGTAAGGCGAGCTAGTGTTTTTTTCCCAGTCCTAAATGGAGTTGAATCACATGCAGTTTCTGTTCCTAGGAGCAAGAGTTGTTTTCTGGTAAGAAGAGTCACTATTGTGCTCCCATTGTCATACACAAGGCAAATAGCACTGGCGTCTGTTCCCAGCATGTACAGTGTATTGGACTGAAGAGGATCTACTGTTCTTGTCAGTTTCCTATGCAGAATTGAACTAGATATGGCCGTGTGTGTAGGAAGCCCAGTTCTTTTGTTCTGAGCAAGTTCACTATTCTGGCGCTATAGGAAACATGTAGAGTAGAAGAGTGCTCTTTTCTCAAAAGCAGAGTGTGTTTCTTGTAAGGCGAGTTAGCGTTTGTGTCCCAGTCCTAAATGGAGTTGAATAACATGCAGTTTTGGGTCCTACGAGCAAGAGTTATTTTCTGGTAAGGAAAGTCCCTATTGCGCTCCCATTGCATTACACAGTGCAAACGGCACTCGCGTCTTTTCCCAGCAATTACAGTGTATTGGACTGAAGAGGAGCTACTGTTCTTGTCAGTTTCCTAAGCAGAGTTGAACTAGATATGGCCCGTGAGTTTAGGAAGCACAGTTCTTTTGTTCTGAGCAAGCTCACTGTTCGGACCTCATAGGAAACACAGTAGAGAAGAAGAGTGCTCTTTTCTCAAAAGTAGAGTGTGTTTCTTGTAAGGCGAGCTAGCGTTTGTTTCCCAGTCCTAAGTGGATTTGAATCACATGCAGTTACTGGTACTAAGAGCAAGAGTTGTTTTCTGGTAAGAAGAGCCACTATTGTGCTCCCATTGCCATACACAGTGCAAATAGCACTCACATCTGTTCCCAGCAAGTACAGTGTATTGTGTAGATGTAACCAACCTTCTTATTTAATAAGAAACACAGAACCAATGCAAAGAAGAAAGCCAAGAGGTCAGAGCTAAGAGCTAAAACCTTACCCTTCCTCCTGCAGTTTTCCTACCTCTCATAACTCACTACCCCTGTTTTAATGTCTTTATATAGTTTTCCTGTTCTGCCTTCTCATTGGTTGTATATCCAACCACATGACTGCCTTGTCACGGCCTGTCTGTATAGGCCTCCAGGTTTTCCTTGCTTGGTATTGTGATTAAAGGCATGTGTGTCCAATAATGACTGTATCCCTGAACACACAGAGACTTACCCAGCTCTGTATACCAAGTGCTGGGAATACAAGTATACGCCACCACTGCCCTGCTTTCCTATGGCTTGCTAATAGCTCTGACCCCCGGGCAACTTTATTTATTAACATACAAATAACATTTTAATATAAATAAAATATCACCATATTTCCCCTTTTCTATTTTAATAAAAAGGAAAAAAGAAAAAGCTTATAACTAACATAAGAAAAACTATATACAAAAGTACAATAACTATATACAATATATACAAGTAATAAATACCTAAACAATGTCTAGTTCATTTGTATTTGACAAATTCAGAGAAAATAATTTCATTATCTATTCTATTGTATCTAATTCACTTTCTATCCTAATTAATCGTCAACTATAACTAACTAATCTTCAACTCCCTCAGAGACCCAAGAAGAAAATAGTATTAGCTAACAAATAAATAAAAACAGGAAGTATATGCAAGCAACTTCCAAAAACTTGTGAGTTGACAGAAACAGCCAGCTGTCTGGACAATCATCTGAGGTTTCTCCACAGTGTTGGGGCATCATCTTCAGCCTATAGGCTTAGCGTATCTGACAGACTCATTTGTGAAGTAGAATGTACACAAGGTCAACAGTTCAACCTCACATTGGGTGAGAGCAGTCTATATACCAGAAATACCTGAATTCCCCTAGTTTCATGTCATGATTCAGGATTTTAAATTCTGGAAATTGTTGATGTTTTTTGAATTCAGCTGTCCATTCTTCTTGGCTATGTGTGTATGTGGCTTCATTTCAGCATCCCGTTCTTCTCCACATCCCTCTATTAAATGCCATTCTTCTGTTGAGAGGTGTGAGCTTAATTACTCTTCAAGAATAACTGTTTCAGCTACCTCCCCATTACACATCAGAAGCCATCGGCCCACTGCCTGTTCAGCTGCCTTCAAAGAAAAGGGCACTGTACCTTTCCCGGATTATGAAGGCCACTTCAGGGATGGTGCCATATTGTCCTGGCCTCAGAAGATGCCTTTTAATAAAGCCATAACCACACTTGTTTTGACAAGAATCAGTAGTCCTTTGTTTCGTGTCTTGTCTGTCCTGTTCATCAGCAGTTGATTCGAGGATACTTTGTTGTCCAGTGGCTAACTTTTGCTACAATGAAATTTAACTCCAATTACAGTTTTTTCAATGCCCATATTTTCTCTGAAGTAGATTGGTACTTTCAGGAGCCGACATGTCTCATAGTCATAACAAAAAAGAAAATTTTTCTAAGTTATTAAAACATTTTAAATGCCATATTCTGTAGATCTCTGAAGGGTTTGATGATAACCTGTCTATCTAAAATATATCTACTCAATATTGAAAACATACGTAATATAACTACAAGTTCTATTATAATGTCTAACTACTAACTTTCATTTCTTTATATCCTAATAGTTGTTAATAACAACATTCAAGGATTAGAAAATTGCATTACATTGTTAAATGAATGGTACAATTAGAAATATACATATAGCATTTTCTAATAATATCAATTTCAATATATATAATTTATATACACTATAAAACAATCCAATCCAATGTAAAGTATTTACATTTTTTTCTTTCTTTCTTTCTTTCTCTCTTTTTTTAATAAGAACGTTAAATCTAATCTCCTTTGCTTAGCCCTTTTCCTCACCCTTTATAACAACTTATAACCAACCCCCCTAATCAATGAAAATTATCCCAGACCCAAAACCCATTAAAAGACCTAGAAGACCAAAAAAAAAAAAAAAACCAACCACCCCACACCACCTCTTTAGGAATGTGGGCGTCGTATTCTTGAAATTGCTTCCTGCTGGGTATGGGCGAAGTTATCTTTATCCTGAAAGAAAAATTTTAGGTTAGTTGTCAAATTCTAGGAAAGGTAACTATATCCTTCGTTATCCAGTCTGTATATAATGCCAAAGTTCAGGGTTTATCTCAAATCCTTATTCAAGTAGTCTTTGAGACTGGATCATTTCAGCTAGCGCTCTCAAAATTGCTCTGAGCACTTTGTAGTTCAAAGCTGATCTGTAGATGATGTTTTGTCAGCTTAGTGATGTTATTATTGTCCATGTGGAATTGTTGTTGTTGTGGGGCCCCATCTTCTTCCTGGAGACTTCAGTTGATGTTAGGCCTGACCGTGATTTCCTGCAAAAAACTGATAACAGACTCGAACACAAAGACTATATATGCGGCTTTTTAGAATTAGTTAGTACTCTATATGACCATTTATATATCTTAACAAAGTTTAAAATGTATATATATCTATATATATTAATCTTGTAAATTTTGATATAAATTTCATACTTTAAGAAAAGTTTAAAGAATCAGAATAGAATCAAAGAGTTGAGATTAGTAATAGAATAGTCCCTTAATTAATTTGGCTTTTCTCCTGTCCCATAGCAGAAGATGGCTCTTTTCCTCTGGCATGATACAGAGAGTCTGTATTTTCCTTTTAACAACATGCTTGAGTTTAAAGAAGGAGCGAGCCATTCTCCAACTCCAAAGTCAGCTTTAAATTTTAATTGAACTGGGACTATTAGAAGTTAAATAGTGTTAAATCTTTAAAGAAAAGCAGAAACAAACATTTAGGAAGACATAAAATTTTTTAGATAACATACCCATATGCCATTTCACTCTGTTTCTTAGGATAGACGATTTGTCCCTTTTCTTCAGTTGTCTCATTTGTCCAGTGTTCTTCAAATTCCTTAACCTTCATTCTCCTAAAAGACAAAAACAAAAACCTTTCCCCAAGGTTTTTTGGGGATGTTCCTTTTTGGCAAGTTACTATCTGATTAAATGAAAAGATATATGTTACTGGTGTAAGTTAGTTTAAATTGGATGTTCATGATAGTTGATGAACTATCACCTCCTCTAATTAAGAGGTCTCTCTTGTTCAAATCGAACCTTTATCAATTTTGATGGTACCCACAGCTTATCTTCTCCTGTAGAAATAAAAGCAAAACCTCGTCCCCAATGTAATACATATCCTGGTTTCCATTCTGAGGTCAGCACATCCTTAAAGTATATAGGTTGATTTAATTCTGTAGTTTTTTCTATTATCCAATGTCTCTCTGCAGCTGTTGTTACTTTCTCATTGGCATTGAGAAAATTTAAAGTTAATAGAGCATTATGTAGTCTATTTCTGGGGGTTTTTGTTACTCCTTTCTGTTTATTTAGCATATCCTTTAGAGTTCTGTTTGATCTTTCTATAACTGCTTGACCTGTAGGATTATGTGGTATACCTGTAATATGGTTTATATTATAATAAGCAAAAAACTGTTTCATTTTAACAGAGACATATGATGGAGCATTATCAGTTTTGATTTGTGCAGGTATACCCATAATGGCCATAACTTCTAGCAAATGAGGGATTACAGAATCAGCTTTTTCAGAACTCAAAGCAGTTGCCCATTGAAATCCTGAATAAGTATCAATAGTGTGGTGTACATATTTCAATTTTCCAAATTCTGCAAAGTGAAACACGTCCATCTGCCAGATTTCATTCCTCTGAGTACCCTTTGGGTTACATCCTGCTGGTAATGGCGTTTGATTGTAGAAGGAACAAGTAGGACATTTCCTTACTATTTCTTTGGCTTGTTGCCAGGTTATGGAAAAATCCTTTTTTAAACCTTTACTATTTACATGATGTTTTTTATGAAATTCTGAGGCCTCCAACACATTTCCTATCAATAATTTATCAATCTCATCATTGCCTTGTGCTAGAGGGCCTGGCAGACCAGTATGGGATCGGATGTGAGTTATATATAAAGGATGACTCCTTTTTCTGATTGTATCTTGTAATTGAATAAATAATGTAGTTAATTCTGAAGTATCGTGGATAAATTCTGCAGTCTCAATATGTAATACTACTCTTTCAGCATACTGAGAGTCAGTTACTACATTGAGAGGTTCTGAAAAATCCATTAATACCAACAGAATAGCATACAATTTTGATTTTTGAACTGAACTATAAGGACTTTGAACCACTTTACTTAAATTTTCTGATTTGTAACCTGCCTTTCCTTGTTTGTTGGCATCTGTATAAAATGTACGAACTCCAGATATGGGTTTTTTCCTCACAATTCGAGGCAAGATCCAATCAGCTCTCTTTATAAGATCAATTCTATTGCTTTTGGGATATTTGCTGTTAATTTCTCCCAAAAAATTACTACAAGCTTTTTGCCAAGCTTCATTTTCTATCCATAATTTTTCAATATCCTCCTTAGTTAAAGGTACAACAATTTCTGCTGGGTCTATTCCTGCTAACTGACGAAGTCTCAATTTTCCTTTCCAAATCAAGTCAGAGATTTTTTCTACATAAGTTTTTAATTTTTTATTTGGTTTATTTGGTAAAAATATCCATTCTAATATAATATCTTCCCTTTGCATTAATATTCCTGTTGGAGAATGCCTAGAAGGTAAAATAACCAAAATGCAATCCAGCTTTGGATCAATACGATCTACGTGCCCTTTATGTACTTTCTTTTCTACCAAGGCCAATTCTTTTTCAGCTTCAGGTGATAATTCTCTTGGACTGTTCAAGTCCTTATCACCTTCTAAGGTTTTAAACAAATTATTCAGTTCATCATTTTTTACCCCAACAATAGTTCTTAGATGAGAAATGTCTCCAAATAATCTTTGAAAGTCATTAAGAGTCTGTAGTCTATCTCTCCTAATTTGCACCTTTTGAGGTCTAATTTTTTGAAGTTCTATTTTATATCCTAAATAATTAATAGAATCTCCTCTTTGTATCTTTTCGGGGGCAATTTGTAAACCCCAGCAAGTCAAAATTTTCTTTACTTCTTCAAACATTCTTTCTAAAGTATCTGCATTTGAGTCAGCTAATAAAATATCATCCATATAATGATAAATTATAGATTTAGGAAATTTTATACGTATCACTTCTAATGGCTGTTTTACAAAATATTGGCACAAAGTTGGGCTATTCAACATTCCCTGTGGGAGAACCCTCCATTGAAATCTTTTAACCGGTTGAGAATTATTATAAGTAGGCACTGTGAAAGCAAATCTTTCTCTGTCTTTTTCTTGTAATGGTATTGAAAAGAAACAGTCTTTTAAATCAATAACTATGAGAGGCCATCCTTTTGGTAACAGAGTAGGCAAAGGAATTCCAGACTGTAAAGAGCCCATTGGCTGAATTACTTTGTTAATTGCTCTAAGGTCTGTTACCATTCTCCATTTACCAGATTTCTTTTTAACAACAAATACAGGAGAATTCCAAGGGCTGGTTGATTCTTCAATATGATGAGCATTTAACTGTTCTTCCACCAGCTCTTGTAAAGCCTGGAGTTTCTCTGTTGTTAAAGGCCATTGCTGAACCCATACAGGCTTATCTGTTGACCATTTTAAAGGTAGAGCTGTTGGTGTTTTTGGAAAATTATCAGTTGTGCCCTGTTCTTGTATGACATGGATGGCTGGTGAGCACTCATTAGAATAATATCTTTTAATATTTCTCTCAGAAACATGTACTAATTTATGATTTGTTTCTGAGATTGGAGGGATATTAATCTGAGTATTCCATTGTTGTAACAAATCTCGACCCCACAGGTTCATAGCTATGTTAGCCATATATGGTTTTAATTTTCCTTTCTGTCCTTCTGGACCTATACATTCAAGCCATCTTGCACTTTGTTTCACTCGAGATAATGTCCCAATTCCTAACAGTTGAACGTTTACCTCCTGAAGAGGCCAAGTTGGATGCCAAAATTCTGGTGCAATTATGGTAATGTCAGCACCTGTGTCTACCAGACAAGACAACAAAACACCATTTATTTTTATTGTTAGTTTTGGTCTTTGTTGATTAATAGAAGTTTGCCAAAAAATTTTCTTTATGTTTTTTCCTGAATTCCCTATTTTCTCTGTTTCATCATCTCGACTAACATGATTTATTCCTATAGACATTTGGTTATTTAGTTGCTTTGAGTGGGGGTTTCCTCTACAACTGCAGGAAAGGTTTGAACTGGATTTACTGTGGGGGCCTGCCTGAGGCACCTCTGGGAGTTTCCCGAGGCTCGAGGCAGAGGATTACCCTGTCTGTCCCTTGTTGATCTACATTCGTTGGTCCAGTGTTTTCCCTTACCACACCTTCTGCATACTCCAGAAGGAAGGGGCATTCTGTTGCCAGTGTTCCTTGAAGAAACATTATTTCTAGGAATGACCTGTTTACAATCCCTTTTCAAATGTCCTTGCTTTCCACATCCAAAACATCTAACATTGCTCAAACCTTTTGAAATTGCTTTTCCTACCCACATATCATCATGGTCATAAGCCTCAACATTAACTGTATCTCTAATCCAATCTTCCAAAGGTGCAGATCTTGCCTTTAACGGCCTGATTATCCTTTTGCATGCTGCATTTGCATTCTCAAAGGCCAAAGATTCAATTTTTATCTGACTAGCCTCTGAATTCGGGACCATTTTCTGTACTGCTGAAGTCAATCTTTGTAAGAAATCTGTGAAAGATTCTTTTGGGCCCTGTATAACCTTTGTAAATGACTCAGTTTTTTTTCCTGGTTCTTCAACTTTGTCCCATGCATTCAAAGCTGCCGTTCGACATAGAACTAGGGTTTGGACATCATATAAACTTTGTGTTTCTACTGAAGCATATTGGCCTTCTCCAATAAGCTGATCCTGACAGACTTGTATTCCGCTATCCCTCCATTGTTTTTCTATATTTTTAGCCTCATTATTGAACCACATTTTCCACTGGAGATGTTGTCCAGGTTCAAGAACAGCCTGTGCCAATTCCCGCCAGTCCTTTGGTATAATCCTATTACTAGTTGACCAGTTGTTTAACATTTGCTTTACATATGGGGAGTGCATGCCATAAGATGCTATTGCCTCCTTAAATCTTCGTAAGTCTAACATTTTAATTGGAGCCCAAGTATTCTGTTCATTCTCTTCATCAGGTAGCTGCTGTACCGCTACCGGATAAATTAAGGGTGATTGTGTGAAAACTGGCTTTCTTTCTGTAACCTTATGATCCAATTTTGAAACAACTTCACTGTTTATTTCTTCTGTCTGATTTTGAATTTCTCTATAATTCATTTTTACTAGTTTAATAGGTTTTTCTAAGACTGTTATCCTGGTACTTAAATTGACTATCTTTTTAAATAGTAAAATGAGGATAAGAAAATTAATAAACTGAATAATTCGATCAATATTAACCTTTTCTTATAGTTGTTCCATTGTCAGAGTGCCTAAAATTTCAAACAAAGTCCAATTTTCTTCCAATGCACACATAAAGCCCATTTTTTTTAATGTAGAAAAAAAATTCTCTTTTAAATAGATATGTTAATTGACTTACCAAGTCTGGGTAGAACAGTAGAATCCCAGGGAATTTCAAAACAGCTTCCTGGTGTTACAGGTGTGAATCCAGAAAGAGAGAGAGAGAGAGAGAGAGAGAGAGAGAGAGAGAGAGAGAGAGAGAGAGAAAGAGTAGCGGCTTGAGCCGAATCAAGCCTTGGCTTTACGGGTATGGGCCCTATTCAGCAGGGCAGGCCTGAGTTGTTTGTAGCAGTTGCAAGTAGCTCCAGCTGCTGGTCAGTCAGGCCTGTGCCCGAGCTAGGCAGCCGGGCCGCCCAGGCCGGAAACCGGACCTGCCGCCAAGCCAAGCCAAGTGGTTGTTAATGGATTCTTGTCACGTTGGGCGCCAAATGTAGATGTAACCAAACTTCTTATTTAATAAGAAACACAGAACCAATGCAAAGAAGAAACCCAAGAGGTCAGAGCTAAGAGCTAAAACCTTACCCTTCCTCCTGCAGTGGTCCTACCTCTCAGAACTCACTACCCCTGTGTTAATGTCTTTATATAGTGTTCCTGTTTTGCCTTCTCATTGGTTGTAAACCCAACCACATGACTGCCTTGTCACGGCCTGTCTGTATAGGCCTCCAGGTTTTCCTTGCCTGGTATTGAGATTAAAGGCATGTGTGTCCAATAATGGCTGTATCCCTGAACACACAGAGACTTACCCAGCTCTGTATACCAAGTGCTGGGAATACAAGTATACGCTACCACTGCCATGCTTTCCTATGGCTTGCTAATAGCTCTGACCCCCGGGCAACTTTATTTATAAACATACAAATAACATTTTAATACAAATAAAATATCACCATAGTATTGGACTGAAGAGGAGCTACTGTTCTCGTCAGTTACCTAAGCAGAGTTGAACTAGATATGGCCCGTGTGTGTAGGAAGCACAGTTCTTTTGTTCTGAGCAAGCTCACTGTTCTGGCCCTATAGGAAACACAGTAGAGTAGAAGAGTGCTCTTTTCTCAAAAGCAGAGTGTGTTTCTTGTAAGGCGAGCTAGCGTTTGTTTCCCAGTCCTAAATGGAGTTGAATCACATGCAGTTTTTGGTCCTACGCGCAAGAGTTGTTTTCTGGTAAGGAAAGTCACTATTGCGCTCCCATTGCCAAACACAGTGCAAATAGCACTCACATCTGTTCCCAGCAAGTACAGTGTATTGGACTGAATAGGAGCTACTGTTCTTGTCAGTTTCCTAAGCAGAGTTGAACTAGATATGGCCCGGGTGCATAGGAAGCACAGTTCTTTTGTTCTGAGCAAGCTCACTGTTCAGACGCCATAGGACACATAATAGAGAAGAAGAGTGCTCTTTTCCCAAAAGCAGAGTGTGTTTCTTGTAAGGCGAGCTAGCTTTTGTTTCCAAGTCCTAAATGAATTTGAATCACATGCAGTTTCTGGTCCTACGAGTAGAGTTATTTTTTGGTAAGAAGAGTCACTATTGCGCTCCAATTGCCATACACAGTACAAATAGCACTTGTGTCTGTTCCAAACAAGTACAGTGTATTGGACTGAAGAGGAGCTACTGTTCTTGTCAGTTTCCTAAGCACAGTTGAACTACATACAGCCCATGTGTATAGGAAGCACAGTTCTTTTGTTCTGAGCAAGCTCACTGTTCGGACCCCATAGGAAACACAGTAGAGTAGAAGAGTGCTCTTTTCTCAAAAGCAGAGTGTGTTTCTTGTATGGCGAGCTAGCGTTTGCTTCCCAGTCCTAAATGGAGTTGAATCACATGCAGTTTTTGGTCCTACGCACAAGAGTTGTGCATCTGTTCCCAGCAAGTACAGTTATTGGACTGAAGAGGAGGTACTGTTCATGTCAGTTTCCTAAGCAGAATTGAACTGGATATGGCCATTTGTGTAGGAAGCACAGTTCTTTTGTTCTGAGCAGGCTCACTGTACTGGCCCTATAGGAAACACAGTAGAGTAGAAGAGTGCTCTTTTCTCAAAAGCAGAGTGTGTTTCTTGTAAGGCGAGAGAGCATTTGTTTCCCAGTCCTAAATGGAGTTGAATCACATCCAGTTTCTGGTCCTACGAGCAAGAGTTTTTTTCTGGTAAAAAGAGTCACTATTGCGCTCCCAATGCCGTACACAGTGCAAATAGCACTCGCGTCTGTTCCCAGCAAGTACAGTGTATTGGACTGAAGAGGAGCTACTGTTCTTGTCAGTTTTCTAAGCAGAGTTGAACTAGATATGGCCCGTGTGTGCAGGAAGCACAGTTCTTTTGTTCTGAGCAAGCTCACTGTTCTGGCCCTATAGGAAACACAGTAGAGTAGAAGAGTGTTCTTTTCTCAAAATCAGAGTGTTTTTCTTGTAAGGGGAGCTAGTGTTTGTTTCCCAGTCCTAAATGGAGTTGAATCACATGCAGTTTTTGGTCCTACGCGCAAGAGTTGTTTTCTGGTAAGGAAAGTCACTATTGCGCTCCCATTGCCAAACACAGTGCAAATAGCACTCGCATCTGTTCCGAGCAAGTACAGTGTATTGGACTGAAGAGGAGCTACTGTTCTTGTCAGTTTCCTTAGCAGAATTGAACTGGATATGGCCATTTGTGTAGGAAGCACAGTTCTTTTGTTCTGACCAAGCTCACTGTACTGGCCCTATAGGAAACACAGTAGAGTAGAAGAGTGCTCTTTTCTCAAAAGCAGAGTGTGTTTCTTGTAAGGCGAGCTAGCGTTTCTTTCCCAGTCCTAAATGGATTTGAATCATATGCAGTTTCTGGTCCTACAAGCAAGAGTATTTTCTGGTAAGAAGAGTCACTATTGCGCTACCATTGTCATACACAGGGCAAATAGCACTGGCATTTGTTCCCAGCATGTACAGTGTATTGGACTTAAGAGGATCTATTGTTCTTGTCAGGTTCCTAAGCAGCGTTGAACTAGATATGGCCCGTGTTTTTATGAAGCACATTTCTTTTATTCTGAGCAAGCTCACTGTTCTGGTCCTATAGGAAACACAGTAGAGTAGAAGAGTGCTCTTTTCTCAAAAGCAGAGTGTGTTTCTTGTAAGGCAAGCTAGCATTTGTTTCCCAGTCCTAAATGGAGTTGAATCACATGCAGTTTCTGGTCCTACGAGCAAGAGTTGTTTTCTGGTAAAAAAAAAAGTCACAACTGCGCTCCCAATGCCGTACACAGTGCAAATAGCACTCGCGTCTGTTCCCAGGAAGTAACGTGTATTGGACTGAAGAGGAGGTACTATTCTTGTCAGTTTCCTTAGCAGAGTTGAACTAGATATGGCCCCTGTGTGCAGGAAGCACAGTTCTTTTGTTCTGAGCAAGCTCACTGTTGTGGCCCTATAGGAAACACAGTAGAATAGAAGAGTGCTCTTTTCTCAAAAGCAGAGTATGTTTCTTGTTAGGCGAGCTGGTGTTTGTTTCCCAGTCCTAAATGGAGTTGAATCACATGCAGTTTTTGGTCCTACGTGCAAGAGTTGTTTTCTGGTAACGAAAGTCACTATTGTGCTCCCATTGCCAAACACAGTGCAAATAGCACTCGCATCTGTTCCCAGCAAGTACAGTGTATTGGACTGAAGAGGAGCTACTGTTCTTGTCAGTTTCCTAAGCAGGATTGAACTGGATATGGCCATTTGTGTAGGAAGCACAGTTCTTTTGTTCTGAGCAAGCTCACTGTACTGGCCCTATAGGAAACACAGTAGAGTAGAAGAGTGCTCTTTTCTCAAAAGCAGAGTGTGTTTCTTGTAAGGCGAGCCAGCGTTTGTTTCCCAGTCCTAAATGGAGTTGAATCACATGCAGTTTTTGGTTCTACGAGCAAGAGTTGTTTTCTGGTAAGGAAAGTCACTATTGCGCTCCCGTTGACATACACAGTGCAAATAGCACTCGCGTCTGTTTACAGCAAGTACAGTGTATAGAACTGAAGAGGAGCTACTGTTCTTGTCAGTTTCCTAAGCAGAATTGAACTAGATATGGCCCGTGTGTGTATGAAGCACATTTCTTTTGTTCTGAGCAAGCTCACTGTTCTGGCCCTATAGGAAACACAGTAGAGTACAAGAGTGCTCTTTTCTCAAAAGCAGAGTGTGTTTCTTGTAAGGCGAGATAGCATTTGTTTCCCAGTCCTAAATGGAGTTGAATCACATGCAGTTTCTGGTCCTACGAGTAGAGTTATTTTTTGGTAAGAAGAGTCACTATTGCGCTCCCAATGCCATACTCAGTACAAATAGCACTTGCGTCTGTTCCAATCAAGTACAGTGTATTGGACTGAAGTAGAGCTACTGTTCTTGTCAGTTTCCTAAGCAGAGTTGAACTAGATATGGCCTGTGTGTATAGGAAGCACAGTTCATTTGTTCTGAGCAAGCTCACTGTTCGGACCCCATAGGAAACACAGTAGAGTAGAAGAGTGCTCTTTTCTCAAAAGCAGAGTGTGTTTCTTGTAAGGCGAGCTAGCGTTTGCTTCCCAGACCTAAATGGAGTTGAATCACATGCTGTTTCTGGTCCTATGATCAAGAGTTGTTTTCTGGTAAGAAGAGTCACTATTTCGCTCCCATTGTCATACACAGGGCAAATAGCACTCTCGTCTGTTCCCAGCATGTACCGTGTATTGGACTGAAGAGGATCTACTGTTCTTGTCAGTTTCCGATGCAGAGTTGAACTAGATATGGCCCCTTTGTGTAGGAAGCACATTTCTTTTTTTCTGAGCAAGCTTACTGTTCTGGCCCTATATGAAATACAGTAGAGTAGAAGAGTTTTCTTTTCTCAAAAGCAGAGTGTGTTTCTTGTAAGGCAAGCTAGTGTTTGTTTCCCAGTCCGAAGTGGAGTTGAATCACATGCAGTTTCTGGTCCTAAGAGCCAGAGTTGTTTTCTGGTAAGAAGGGTCACTATTGTGCTCCCATTGCTGTACACAGAACAAATAGCACTCGTCTGTTCCCAGCAAGTACAGTGTATTGGACTGAAGAGGAGATACTGTTCTTGTCAGTTTCCTAAGCAGAGTTGAACTAGATATGGCCCATGTGTGTAAAAAGCACAGTTCATTTGTTCTGAGCAAGCTCACTGTTCGGACCCCAAAGGAAACACAGTAGAGTAGAAGAGTGCTCCTTTCTCTAAAGCCGAGTGTGTTTAGTGTAAGGCAACCTAGCGTTTGCTTCCCAGTCCTAAATGGAGTTGAATCACATCCAGTTTCTGGTCCTACGAGCAAGAGTTTTTTTCTGGTAAAAAGAGTCACTATTGCGCTCCCAATGCCGTACACAGTGCAAATAGCACTCGCGTCTGTTCCCAGCAAGTACAGTGTATTAGACAGAAGAGGAGCTACTGTTCTTGTCAGTTTTCTAAGCAGAGTTGAACTAGATATGGCCCGTGTGTGCAGGAAGCACAGTTCTTTTGTTCTGAGCAAGCTCACTGTTCTGGCCCTGTAGGAAACACAGTAGAGTAGAAGAGTGTTCTTTTCTCAAAATCAGAGTGTGTTTCTTGTAAGGGGAGCTAGTGTTTGTTTCCCAGTCCTAAATGGAGTTGAATCACATGCAGTTTTTGGTCCTCCGAGCAAGAGTTGTTTTCTGGTAAGGAAAGTCACTATTGCGCTCCCATTGCCAAACACAGTGCAAATAGCACTCGCATCTGTTCCGAGCAAGTACAGTGTATTGGACTGAAGAGGAGCTACTGTTCTTGTCAGTTTCCTTAGCAGAATTGAACTGGATATGGCCATTTGTGTAGGAAGCACAGTTCTTTTGTTCTGACCAAGCTCACAGTTCTGGCCCTATAGGAAACACAGTAGAGTAGAAGAGTGCTCTTTTCTCAAAAGCAGAGTGTGTTTCTTGTAAGGCGAGCTAGCGTTTCTTTCCCAGTCTTAAATGGATTTGAATCATATGCAGTTTCTGGTCCTACAAGCAAGAGTATTTTCTGGTAAGAAGAGTCACTATTGCGCTACCATTGTCATACACAGGGCAAATAGCACTGGCATTTGTTCCCAGCATGTACAGTGTATTGGACTGAATAGGAGCAACTGTTCTCGTCAGTTTTCTAAGCAGAGTTGAACTAGATATGGCCCGTGTTTTTATGAAGCACATTTCTTTTGTTCTGAGCAAGCTCACTGTTCTGGTCCTATAGGAAACACAGTAGAGTAGAAGAGTGCTCTTTTCTCAAAAGCAGAGTGTGTTTCTTGTAAGGCAAGCTAGCATTTGTTTCCCAGTCCTAAATGGAGTTGAATCACATGCAGTTTCTGGTCCTACGAGCAAGAGTTGTTTTCTGGTAAAAAAAAAAATGTCACAACTGCGCTCCCAATGCCGTACAAAGTGCAAATAGCACTCGCGTCTGTTCCCAGGAAGTAACGTGTATTGGACTGAAGAGGAGGTACTATTCTTGTCAGTTTCCTTAGCAGAGTTGAACTAGATATGGCCCCTGTGTGCAGGAAGCACAGTTCTTTTGTTCTGAGCAAGCTCACTGTTGTGGCCCTATAGGAAACACAGTAGAATAGAAGAGTGCTCTTTTCTCAAAAGCAGAGTATGTTTCTTGTTAGGCGAGCTGGTGTTTGTTTCCCAGTCCTAAATGGAGTTGAATCACATGCAGTTTTTGGTCCTACATGCAAGAGTTGTTTTCTGGTAACGAAAGTCACTATTGTGCTCCTATTGCCAAACACAGTGCAAATAGCACTCGCATCTGTTCCCAGCAAGTACAGTGTATTGGACTGAAGAGGAGCTACTGTTCTTGTCAGTTTCCTAAGCAGGATTGAACTGGATATGGCCATTTGTGTAGTAAGCACAGTTCTTTTGTTCTGAGCAAGCTCACTGTACTGGCCCTATAGGAAACACAGTGGAGTAGAAGAGTGCTCTTTTCTCAAAAGCAGAGT